>NC_060951.1:36772735-36935392 GCF_022045245.1 Lucilia cuprina | reverse complement strand
TAGTTCAGTTCTAGTTCAGTTCTAGTTCAGTTCTAGTTCAGTTCTAGTTCAGTTCTAGTTCAGTTCTAGTTTAGTTCTAGTTCAGTTCTAGTTCAGTTCTAGTTAAGTGCTAGGCATGGTTTCGCTTTCCATGCAGAGTGAGTAGTTTTAAGATAAATGTATAAACAATTCAATATACATATTCGTGTTATGATGCATTTTTTTATTAACAATGTTTATATACATTTGCCTATTTTAATAAACATGTTTGTAAATATAAAAAAACATGTTGCACATCGTGCTGTTAAACTTGAGCATGGCTTACCACCTGCTTAATGCAGAATGTTAATAACAGTTGTAGTTAAAATCTCAAAGCGTACGGTTGGCGGAAACGGAAAAAAGATATAAAACGAAATAAGGAATAAACATGTTTATTAATTAATAAAATATATGTGTAAAATTAAAATAGTTAAAAAAAAAACAAATACGTTTATAATAAATAACAAATTAAAGAAAAAAATCTGCTTTATCACAAAAGAACATTCATGCATCATTATTAAGCAAATAAATCGATGAATTTGCGGGCAAATAGAAATAAAAATATTAATTGTCTAGTATTTGTTTTTCTTGATATTTTGTGTTAGAAAAATAAACATAGAAATTTAAATTTTATTTAATATTTGCAATTACAAGTGAATGTTTTAAAAGTGAAAAAAAAGTTCTAAGATTTAAAAAAATATATATAAAAAGTGTTTAAGCTAATTTCAAAAAATGCGTCGTGTTTTCTATAGTATTTGTTTGGCTTTAATGTTTAACCAAATTCTCGGGATATGGGCTTTAAAAGATCCTGTTCCTGTTGAGTCTAGATCTTCATATCTGACATCTACTGAAATGGAATTATATCGTCATAGTTTGGAATTCATCGAAGAGGCCGCCTGTCGTAAAGATTTAAATGCAACTTTAAGGGGACTTTTAAACGGCCAGCAGTGGGCAACTTCAAGTAAGTTTCGTTTACTTATTTTTATAAATAATTCACAACATGTTTGGCTAATTTATGAGTATTTGTTTTTATTTACATAACTGCAAATTTTACAATATTTCAAATTTAACATTCATTCATGTCATTCATTGCGTAGATTTATAAATTCAGATGGGTTCAATATCACCTCTTTACTAAAATTGACGGTAGTAAACAAAATAATAAATAATAGGATTTCCTTTTTCTATTTTCTATATAAAGAAAACTTACAGAAAATTTTTATTAGCAAACGTAAATTTATTGAAAATTTTCTACTGTAAAGAACATTATACAATTTAGTTTTATATTTTTTTGGAAAATTTAATATTAATTTTATAGTTTTAAAATATTTTAAGAAAATTTTAATTTTTTATAAAATCTTCTTCAATTTCTTGATTATTTTTTGCTATAATTTAATGATTTGATTTTTTTTGGTATAAAAAGCAGAATTAATTAAGATTTGTTTTATAAAAAATACTTTTCTATATTTATGCTGTCATTAACTTAATCATTAATTTATTTATATTTAAAAAAATTCCTTGACATTTTTACAAAAAAATATATATAAATAATTTCTTTAATTATTCAAACATTTTTTTAAGATAAATATAGAAATTATTTTTTTACTTAGAATATTTTTTTGTTTTAACAGCTTATTGCTGCCGTCTTTATAAAATAGACTTAACTCAGAACTAGAACTGAACTAGAACTGAACTGAAACTGAACTAGAACTGAACTAGAACTGAACTAGAACTGAACTAGAACTGAACTAGAACTGAACTAGAACTGAACTAGAACTGAACTAGAACTGAACTAGAACTGAACTAGAACTGAACTAGAACTGAACTAGAACTGAACTAGAACTGAACTAGAACTGAACTAGAACTGAACTAGAACTGAACTAAAACTGAACTGAACTAGAACTGAACTAGAACTAAACTAGAACAGATCTAGAACTAAACTAGAACTGAACTAGAACTGAACTAGAACTGAACTAGAACTGAACTAGAACTGAACTAGAACTGAACTAGAACTGAACTAGAACTGAACTAGAACTGAACTAGAACTAGAACTAAACTAGAACTGAACTAGAACTAATCTAGATCTAAACTAGAACTAAACTAGAACAGAACTAGAACTCAACTAGAAGTAACTTGAG
This sequence comes from Lucilia cuprina, assembly GCF_022045245.1. Classification (NCBI taxonomy): domain Eukaryota; kingdom Metazoa; phylum Arthropoda; class Insecta; order Diptera; family Calliphoridae; genus Lucilia; species Lucilia cuprina. Next base: position 36,933,236 of record NC_060951.1, on the reverse strand, counting down.
CTAAACCGAAACAAAATTCTATAAAAAATGTCTATTAGAATACAAATTTTCGATAAAGTTTCTTTAAAAATATAATTTTTTGATAAAACTTCAATAAAAATAGAAATCTACAATAATTTTTCTAAAAAGATAAACATTTTCTATAAAATATGTAAATTTTAATTTTTAAAAATAGAAATATTGGAAAAATATCGATAAAAAAAATAAAAATGTTTAAAAATTGTCTATAAAAATAAACTTTTTGCAAAAATATATATAAAATATAAATTTTGAAAAAATATCTATAAAAATAGATATTTTGCAAAATTTTTTGTAAAAATAGACAGTTTGCAAAATTTTCGAAAAAAAACATTAATTAAAAAAAAAATAAAAAATATATATAAAATAGAAATTGTGGAAAAATATCTATAAAATAGAGATTTTGGAAAAATATCTATAAAATAGAGATTTTGGAAAAATATCTATAAAAATATAAATTTTGCAAAATTTTGTATAAAAACATAAATTTTAAAATAATTTCTATGTTTAATTAAATAATGACTACATTTAGTTTTTTATTTAAATAAATTTGTTTTATTTTTATTATATTTACGCATTTTGTTTTATTTTTTTATTAAATTATTATTTCAAATACAACACTTTTTTTGAAACGTATTATTTTGTTTTCGAATATTTTATAATTTAAATTAATTCTGTTTTTTTTTTTGTTTTTCTTTAAGTAAATAATATTATTTTAATAATATGCTAAACATTTTTTTGTTTTTAATTTTTTTTTTAATATTTTAATAATATATTTATATGGTTTTTTTTAATATAATTTGTAGCTTTTTTATTTTGTTTTTTTTTTAACTAAAATATTCAAAAAGTTTTTTTTTTATTTTAAAAAATTTAAAAATATTAGCTAATTAATTAAATAATAAAAATTAAATATAAAATATATTACAAAATTAAAAATAAATGATAAAAATGTATTTGTTCTAAACAAGCAACTTAAAATTATTTAATAATAATTAAAAAATTATAATTAAATTAATATATAGTATTTAATTTTGTGTATAAAGAAGAATTGTTTTTAATTATTTATACACAGTTCCTGTGTTAATTCATTTAAAGACTATTTAATTTTATTTAAAAGATTTCTTGCAAAATTATTAAATTGTCTTTTTTTATTGCCGTCTTAAGAGAACTGTGTATTTGTATTTAATTAGCATATGATATGCAAAGTCTATATTTAATATAGAAATTATGTTTTTTTTCACTTTTCTTAATGGAGTTTTTAAAGCAATAGAAAGTAATTGAAAAAAAATTAAATTAATTAAATTAAAATAAAATAAACTATAAGTCCTTTTTGTTTTATATTTTAAAAGTTATAAATAAGTAAGAATTAAATTTAAACAAAGCTTTTTTATATAATTAATTATTTTTTTTTTCAAATTTTACAGACACCTTTTTTATTTTATACATATTTTTTTTAATTTGTTTTCAAATTTTGGGCAGTTTTTTTGTTTGTTTTTTTTTTCTTCAATTTTTAGTTAATTATATTTTTTATTGCATTTTGTTTAATTTTTATATATATATTTTTTTTTGTAATTCTATTAAGGATTCGGGCAAATATATTGAAATCAAAATAGGTGTTTTTTATTTTTTTGTATTTTATTTGTATGAGAACCATGACTATTTTTAATAGATTTTCTTTGTTGATATTTTATAATTAATTCGTTTTTTTGTATTTTTTTCTTATATTTGTTTAAGGTTTAAGATAATTTTTTTTTCATTTAGAGTGGTGGGTTTTTTTTATTTTGAGATAATTCTTTATATTTATTAAAGAGAAGCAGGAAAAATAAAACCAATGGTGAAAAGTTGGATCAACTTGATAAAGGTAAAAAACTAAGACAGTGAAAAATCAAGTTTTTAACTCATAGAAAAACAATTTGGCACCCATAGAAAAAATTTAACTACGAATTTAAATCAAAAAAATTTGAAAACTTATTTTAGGATAAATTTTAGATGTCTCTCATTCAGAAATAATGATTCGCTGTATTGTAGTTCATTTTCGAATTTCTTATATCATAAATGTTTTAGGAGAAGTAATCGTTTACCATTTCTATTGATATAGATTGCTGATATCGACATGGAACTACGTGAAACCAGTTGCGTCTTCAACGTTGTCTAGAACTGAACTAGAACTAAACTTGAACTGAACTTGAACTGAACTAGAACTGAACTAGAACTGAACTAGAATTGAACTAGAACTGAACTAGAACTGAACTAGAACTGAACTAGAACTGAACTAGAACTGAACTAGAACTGAACTAGAACTGAACTAGAACTGAACTAGAACTGAACTAGAACTGAACTAGAACTGAACTAGAACTGAACTAGAACTGAACTAGAACTGAACTAGAACTGAACTAGAACTGAACTAGAACTGAAATAGAACTGTTCAATCACAATAGTTGATTTTGTTTGTAACAACTGTTTATTGTTTACAAAATAAAAAATTCACAAAAAGGGAATGTTATACCAAAAGTTAAATCAAATTTTGTTTTTTTTTATATAAAACAGATTAGTTTTTATGTAAAAGAAATAATGTTGATCCATTATAAATTCAATAGGTTTCTTCTCTGATACAGGATATTTTATGAATTTTATAAATATTTTATTTTAATGTATGAATGAATAATTATATTGCATGATTGATAAAGTTATAGGCAAAATATGATGTTATTTCAATAATGACAAATGTACGTGGATAAGTTGTGCATATTTTTGGATTAGGTTGAACTTCATTTGTAATCAAAAAAGTTGTTAAAAAGTTTTTAAATTAAAAAAACAAAAATCTTTAAAAAATAACTTAGTTTAAAAATTTATAAAACAAATTTTTTAAAATAGAAATTAGATAACACAGAAGAAACTTTAACAACTTGTTTGAGAACTTTTTAATGAAGTTTGTTTTGTAATTTTTATGAAAATGTTTGATGTTGTAAATAAAAATTGTTATTTTTTTATTGTTTTTTTGCATGGTTTTTTACAATTGTTTATATATATTTTTTTACAATGTTGTTGTTTTGTTTTTAAAAGGCTTTTTGTTTTAATCAAATTAATTTTGTTTGTAATTGTATTTATAGGTTTTTAATGATTTCTTTAATTAATTTTTTGTGTATTTTTGTATTTTATATTAATATTTATAAATTATAACATTTTTTATTAATTAATTTTAAATTTGTTTAACATGTTCCTTTTTTTATTTGATTTTTTTTTTTAATTTTTTGTTGTACAATTAAAAAAATGTATTTTAAACGCATTAAAAGTAAAAAAATAATGAAAAAGAAATTTATTATAGAAATATAGGCAAAGAGAGTAAAAGAGAGAGAGTGAAAGATAGAATGATTTGTGTTAAGAGTTACAACTAAATTTGTAATGTTTTGGAAAATTGGGGAGGGAGTTTAAATTTTTATTTAATTTTTTAAATATAATTAAAAAATATTTACTAAAAAACGCCTTTTTTGTTGATGTAAGTTTTATTAATATATTTATATTTGTTTTTGTTATAAATTACCTAAAATCTAAGGAAAAAAATTATTAATAATATAATTATAATTATGTATTTAAATAACATTACAAAACATTTGTTTTTTATTTTATTTTTTTCAATTTATTTAATATAATTTTTGTTCTAAATGTTAAACAACAGAACGAACTTATGAAGGAAAAACATGTGTATGAAAATGAAAATTCTAATGTGGAAAAGTTTAAATGTTAAAACATAATGAAAAATTAAGTTATTTTTTAATTTACACATTTTGCAGAAATTTCTTTCTTAATCTTATAGAGTAAATTGAGCGCGTGTACTTTATTTTAGCTTTTTAATTATAGTTTGAAGTTAAGATAATAGTTATTAATTTTTGTTTAATAATAAAAGGGGTGTTTTGGTGGTGGTTTAGTTTTTATTTAAGGTTTTGTTTCTTGAATTTTTTTTTAAGATATTTTTTTTTTGTATTTTTTGTGCTTGTTTTAGTTTTGTTCACTTGTTTTTTATAGGTTGGTTTTGTTTGTTTTTTGTTGGTTTAATTAAAAAGGCATGCTAAAATAAAGGCCCTCATCGGGGGCCACACGCAAACTCTATAAGAAACGTGGTGGTCCTGTATTGTACGTCCCAGGTGGTGGATGTTGTTGTGCTGCAGGTGCCGGTGAATGTTGTCCCTGACGCAATACATCAAAGGGTGAATTTGAACGTTGCATAAAATGATGATAATTATTAGGAGGTAATTGATGCTGTAATCAATGAAAAAAGATCAGAATTTTCTTATTTCGAACAAAAAACACGAAAAATGTAAATGAATTTTAAATTTTGTCGAAAGAACAACTTTTTTCTAGCAAAGTTACTAGAAAACTTAACAATCTTAACAACTTTTTACTATAAAGGATCATAAGAATGTGAACAACTTTTTACTAGAAAAGTTAATCAGAATCTAAACAACTTTTTACTAGAAAAGTTTATCAGAAGCTGAACAACTTTTTACTAGAAAAATTGATCAGAATCTGAACAACTTTTTACTAGAAAAGTTGATCAGAATCTGAACAACTTTTTACTAGAAAAGTTGATCAGAATCTGAATAACTTTTTACTAGAAAAGTTGATCAGAATCTGAACAACTTTTTACTAGAAAAGTTGATCAGAATCTGAACAACTTTTTACTAGAAAAGTTGATTAGAAACTGAACAACTTTTTACTAGAAAAGTTCATCACATAAACGATTTCCTACTAAAAACTATAAAATTTCTAAAAAATTATTCGACACTTACCTGTAAACCCCGCAAACCTCCCATTGGTCCCACTGCGGCTCCTCCTCCTCCACCTCCTCCGCCAGCACCCATTATATGACTCGAACCATCACCCAAATCCAATTGCAAAGACTCAGGCATATCATTCGTACTACTGGCCGAACTACTAGCATTCGCTAAATGTAGCTGTCCCAACGAAGCCGTGGCCATAGCAACATCAGGCATCATATCCGATAAATGACCAGCGTTAGGACCATCTGAACAACCCATAGCACCACCCTCAGCACCGCCCATATCCAGACCTAAGGCACTGCCATGAGCAAAACCACGATAATCACCTTCGGTTATAAGGGCGGGCAAATCATTGCGATGATGTGCTGACGCTGAAAGTCTAGCAAAATTATGAGGCAATCCCGAGCCCATGCCGACGCCAGAACCAAAACCTAAACCCAACAAACCGGCGGCATGTTGACGGGGGAATGTTAAATTTCTGGTATAACAGGCAGGCAGACCATCGGCCGCAGATGTTGAGGCTGCACCACATGATGTTGAGCCGGCAGTCGAGCCCACCGAAGACGATAGATAACTAGCGCCCATGGCCGAGTGTCTAGGCACTGAACCGGCTGAGGCTGCTGCCGGTGAGGGTGGTGGCGATTGATCATCATCCTCCAGCAGACAACAGTCGTCGACGGACTGCACCGTGGTCGTAGAGTCGGCCATATTTTGTACTTCATCTTGAACATTGCGGGTATTGCTAAGTAGTGATGTCTCTAGTAGATCCGATACAGCATCGGGTAGATTGAACTCTCTTACCACACGCAAACGTATTTGTCTATCGATTTCATGTTTGGACGAAAGAGGCAGATGTAAAGCCCTCTGGCACATGGGTGATTGCCGTAGTTTATGTTCACGTTTTAGCATAGCAGCCAAGGTTTGTGTATCGGGTGGTGGTATAGCAGCGGCAGCAGCTAAGATATCCACAGTATCGGTACCAGAACCCACCCCCGTATTGCCTACACCACTATTCGAGGCGGCATTCATTCGAGAAACCATATACAGAGTATCAGGTATGTCGGGCATTTGCCGAGAACGACGCATTCTCATTAACTCAGCTTGATGATGTGATGAAGTCATGCGATCTTCCAGTAATGCCTTCACCTCTTCAAAATATGGCATAAATAGGCGAGGCCTAACAAATAAGCCTTGATTTTTCCCTCCCCTTATCCAAGCATTGATACGTAAATTCTCGCGTTCATCGCCAATCATATGCGAGGGCGGTGTACTCACTAGGCCACGACGTATTGCCTGGGCCAACACTTCACTATTAGGCGGTAAGACATGATCCATTCTCACTAATGGCAAAAGGTCTGAGAGTATTTCTCTTAGTTCTACATCACTTAGATCACGTTTCTTGACACCTTTACGTGTTACCGAATGGGCAGTGTGCGATAAGAGATTCGGTTCTCGATCCTCCATGCGCCGTATGAGCTCCTGTTCTCCCCATTTGAGTACAGCCTGTAGAACTTCCAATTCGGAAGCTTGTAAAAAATTCGATTGCAAAACGTGAATAAGTTGTGATTTATCGAGTTGATGCAAAACAGGTGATGAGATAACTGCAGAGAATTCTTCGCGTAAATATTGGCAAGCTTGACGGAAAACCCACGCAGAACCATGGGGCTGAAGAAAAAGTAAAATTCCAAAAAAGATTTTTCAATAAAAAACATTTAACATAAATATTTTTTCCAATAAAGAGCTTTTTGAAGAAAAAGCTTTATTAATCATAGCTTTTTAAAGTATTTTTTACTAATTAAGCTTTTTCCGAATGAGATTTCTGAAAAGCTTTTTTGTACTAAATGACTTTTTAAAAGTTCTTTTATCAAACGACTTCCTGCTTACAAGGCTTTTTTATTCAGAAAAACATATACTTAAAAAATAAAAAGATAAACTTACCTGACTTCCCCACTTGAGCACCGTTGGCAGAGTGTCCAAGGTCAGCCACTCCAATATGAGATCTTCGCAACCTTGTGCTAAAATATCCAATTCTAAAAATCTACCAATTTGATATAATTCCATAGCCTCCTCGAGCGGTGTCGGTCGTGTTCGACCCGCCGTCAAGGCATGAACTTCACCCAGCGAACCAGCCGCTGCTGTTCCCGAATTTGCTCCCCTTAAAATTAATGTTAAGTCTACGGTATCCAAGTAAATGGCATGTAAAAGAACACGAGCATAACGTTTTGGTATCACGGTTTCATCCAACACTATACGCGTCGGCACATGCAGAGCACGCTCTGCATATTCAGCATCCATATTACGTGTTCGTCTAGCTATGAGATTACGAAAGAAAGGCGATCGCGCGCTTAGAATCGCTTTGTGGCAAGGTAATTCCAGTTTCGGTCGGAAACCATATTCTGAATTCCCCGAATCGGGTCGATTGTATTCGCCACCCAAACCCACTACACCCATGGCTGAAGAACCACTAATACCGCCTCCACCACCGCCACCATTCTCGGAGGTGAACACCAAAGCAGCATCAGCATAATCTCCCGTTTCGAGCAGATAACGCAAATCATGTTCGAGGGGATTGGGCGTACCGAAATCATCGCCTAGTTGACGCAACAGACCAATATCCATGCTGGCATCATGAGGACATAGATCGCCGGTATAGAGATATCTTAATAGGGAGGCAAACATTTGAACATCTATGGGTGAGGTGGGTAGCTCGAGACAAATACGAGCACCAAAGCCGGGGCAACCGGCTAAAAGATCACGAAAATATGTGCAACGTGAGGAGAGTATACAACGGTGCACGGGAAATATGGCGCCACGGAAGACGAGATCACAGTCTGTACAAGTCTTCGTTTCAAAAAGAGCCGCAAGATCTTGTTTGTAAGTGGTAGCGGGAGGCCGTGCTAGCTCGGCTTGCATCTAAAAGAGGAGGGTAAGGAAGTTTTTTATTAAATAAATCTTTAAAATGTTTTTTGTCCACTTACCGATAAATCCCTTAGTGCTGCCAAAGCTTCATATTCTTCACACAATGCCGCCAGCTCTAAGGGAGTCCAATCCGAAACAAAATCTCTCAGCACTCTAGCATGATCACAGGCTTTTGAAGAACGCCGTCGTCTTATGAATTTACGTTTAAGGGTGGCAAAACCCGTAACACGTTTACGTCGTTGTTCCCGAAAATGGGGACCACCACCACCCGGACCGCCTAGCGAAGCGGATAGTAATGAATTGGCCCCTGTGGTAGGTAGTAATAAACTTGTACTAGTACTTGCACCTGCTGGCATACCACCACTACCACCTCCGCCAGATGAATGACCTTGTGATGTTGTCATTACAGGCGGATAACTACCAGTCGATGCATTGGCACCCATTGTAAATGTGTTTGTTTTTGTATTTGTTGTTGGCTATTTTGCGTATGTGTGTGTGTTAGGTTGAGGGGCAAATGACGACGATAATGCAATCAGCAAGAGATTAGAAAACCTTATGACGTAGTTTGTGTTTTTATGCTGTTTGTTTGTAGCAAACGCGGTTTCTAATCTCTCAACTCTCTTTGCTTGTTTTTTAAAGCTTTTAATCAAAACATTTTCTTTGCTATTTGTAATTTCTATTTTAAACTTTAATTGTGATTTTTTTTAAGAAAAATAAGTTGTCCCAACTATGAGAACAGCATAATAATGATTTTTCTCCTGTTTATTGGGAAGTTATTTTAGTCTGAAAAGAAAAGAAATATAAAATAAAATTATTTTTTTTATAGATTCATACTAAATTAAAAAGTTTTCCTAAGGTAGTTTTACTTAAAAGCTTTATCGTGCAATAGTTTTCTTTTATCGAAATATTTTTTTTTGACATTTTTACTATTTTTATATAAAAATCACTTCTTTCAAAAAAAAATATTTTTATTAAAACATTTTTTAATTAAAAGCTTTTCAAGTAAGAAGCTTTTTACTAAAAAAACTTTTATAGTTTTTTTAATAAAAAATATATTTTACTAAAAAGTTCTTTTATTAATAAGCAATTTCAATAAAAGGCTTCTTACTTTAAAACTTTTTCACTAAAAAGCTCTTTTACTAAAAAGCTTTTTTATTAAAAATATATTTAACAATAAACTATTTTAAAAATTTAAATTTTAATAAAAATCATTTTTTTCAACAAGTTTTACAAAAAGCTCTTTTAGTAAGAAGCTTTTTTCTAAAAATAAACGTTTATAGTTTTTTAATCAAAAATATATTTTACTAAAAAGTTCTTTAATTAACAAACAATATTAATAAAAGGCTATTTATTTAAAAGCTCTTTTACTAAAAAGCTTTTTTATTAAAAAGCTATTTAATAATAAATTATTTTAAAAATTATATATTTTTATAAAAAGCATTTTAACTAAAATGCTTTATAAAAAATGTTTTCATTTTTTACCAAAAGTTGTACAAAAAGCTCATTAAGTAAGAAGCGTTTTACTAAAACAAACTTTTATAGCTTTTTAATAAAAAATATATTTTACTTAAAAGTTCTTTTATTAATAAACAACTTTGATAAAAGGCTTTTTTAAAAGCTCTTTTACTAAAAAGATTAATTAAGATTATTAAAAAGCTATTTAACAAAAAACTATTTTAAAAATTATATATACAAAAGCTTTTTTAATAAAAAGTTTCTTAAAAGCTTTTTACAGATTAATAACAATACTTTATATACTGCAAAACTTGTTAAACTAAAAATCTTTTCTCAATTAAAAGATTTTCTGTACTAAAAAGACTTTGATAATTTTTTTGCAAAAGAACTTATTGTTTTTTTGTGAAAAAGCTTTTTTATACTTTTTCAATTAAAAACTTTATTATAAAGCCTTTTCACTAAAAAACTTTTCAAAAGCTTTTAACTAAAGAAAATACAAAATGTTTTGTAAATTAAATTTTGGTTTTTTATTCTGAAATTATATCCAATAAACTTTCTAAACTGAAAAGCTTTTTTCACAAAAAATCACTAAATGAAAATGCATTTTTACCCAAAATATATCCACAAGAAACTATTTATTGAGAATATGTATTTTTTTTTTTTTTTTTTTTTTTTTTTTTTTTGCACTAAAAAAGCTTTTTTGGCAATTATTTTTTTTGCACTAAAAAAAGCTTTTTTGGCAATTATTTTAAAGAAAAAATATTTTATCCTTTAAAAGCTTTTTGTCTCTGAAAGAATTTGGTTAAAAAAAATAAAAAAACGTTTTGTGTAGTTATTTTTATTTTTTAATTTTTAATACAATTTAAATATATTTAAACAAAATCGCAAAAGTTTAAAAATTTAAAACTTAAATTCTGTTTTAAAAATTTTATAATTTTTTTATTTAAATTCCCATTTAAATAAAAAATAAACTAAACTAATTTCTAAAACTATAATTTAATTTAGAATTATTCTACAAAAAAAAAAAACACCCACACAAACAAATAAATATAGTGACATTTTATAAAACCACCTGTCAAAGTTACATTATTATTACACAAAAAAAACACTAGATGTACAAACGCACAAGCATACTCTCTATCACAGATATTTCCAATTTACCCATTTATTTTAATATAATTTTCTCTTTAATCTAATACGTACACATACATACATAATATGTATGTAAGTAAATACAAACGAACTAACAAACAAATCAACTAAATTTAATATTCATATCTACGACAATGTTATATATATTTTTTTTAAGAAATCGAATAGAACTTTATAAATAAAATAAAACAAATTTCATTTTAAAGTTTTGAAATGTAAAACAACAACAAATACCTTTAACAAAAAATAAAACAAAAACAAGATAAAAAAGAAATTAAAACAAAACCAATGACATTATTTATAATATCCATTTAACCTTGACCCACTCAACAAACTTTTCCAAACAACACACAAACACACACACACAGAAGGAAAGAAACACAATTGTTGTGTGTTCCACCAGAGAAGTGGTGGAACCAACAACAACAACGAAAAACAGAGTGAATGGTTTAAAGACAAACAAACGTACTAACAGCAGAAGAAGAAGACAACATTCAGCAGCAACACCATCATTTAAAATATTGTACATATATACTACACACAGCTACACAAGTAATTGTGCAAGTGTTTAAATAAGAGAATGTGTGTCTGTGTGCATTTTTTTCACAGGGCAGGAAGTCAGGCAACAGTAAAAAAGTTACACTAACTAAAAACTGTAAAAAGAACGAAACTAAACTAAACAACACTAAAATGTGCAATAGTATACATGTACGAGGGCGGTATGAAAAGTATTTTAAAAAGCTATATTTCTTAATATTAGATTTTCCAACAGCTTTAACCAATAGCTTCAGTTCTAGTTCAGTTCTAGTTCAGTTCTAGTTCAGTTCTAGTTCAGTTCTAGTTCAGATCTAGTTCAGTTCTAGTTCAGTTCTAGTTCAGTTCTAGTTCATTTCTAGTTCAGTTCTAGTTCATTTCTAGTTCAGTTCTAGTTCAGTTCTAGTTCAGTTCTAGTTCAGTTCTAGTTCAGTTCTAGTTCAGTTCTAGTTCAGTTCTAGTTCAGTTCTAGTTCAGTTCTAGTTCAGTTCTAGTTCAGTTCTAGTTCAGTTCTAGTTCAGTTCTAGTTCAGTTCTAGTTCAGTTCTAGTTCAGTTCTAGTTCAGTTCTAGTTCAGTTCTAGTTCAGTTCTAGTTCAGTTCTAGTTCAGTTCTAGTTCAGTTCTAGTTCAGTTTTAGTTCAGTTCTAGTTCAGTTCTAGTTCAGTTCTAGTTCAGTTCTAGTTCAGTTCTAGTTCAGTTCTAGTTCAGTTCTAGTTCAGTTCTAGTTCAGTTCTAGTTCAGTTCTAGTTCAGTTCTAGTTCAGTTCTAGTTCAGTTCTAGTTCAGTTCAGTTCTAGTTCAGTTCTAGTTCAGTTCTAGTTCAGTTCTAGTTCAGTTCTAGTTCAGTTCTAGTTCAGTTCTAGTTCAGTTCTAGTTCAGTTCTAGTTCAGTTCTAGTTCAGTTCTAGTTCAGTTCTAGTTCAGTTCTAGTTCAGTTCTAGTTCAGTTCTAGTTCAGTTCTAGTTCAGTTCTTCTAGTTCAGTTCTAGTTCAGTTCTAGTTCAGTTCTAGTTCAGTTCTAGTTCAGTTCTAGTTCAGTTCTAGTTCAGTTCTAGTTCAGTTCTAGTTCAGTTCTAGTTCAGTTCTAGTTCAGTTCTAGTTCAGTTCTAGTTCAGTTCTAGTTCAGTTCTAGTTCAGTTCTAGTTCAGTTCTAGTTCAGTTCTAGTTCAGTTCTAGTTCAGTTCTAGTTCAGTTCTAGTTCAGTTCTAGTTTCAGTTCTAGTTCAGTTCTAGTTCAGTTCTAGTTCAGTTCTAGTTCAGTTCTAGTTCAGTTCTAGTTCAGTTCTAGTTCAGTTCTAGTTCAGTTCTAGTTCAGTTCTAGTTCAGTTCTAGTTCAGTTCTAGTTCAGTTCTAGTTCAGTTCTAGTTCAGTTCTAGTTCAGTTCTAGTTCAGTTCTAGTTCAGTTCTAGTTCAGTTCTAGTTCAGTTCTAGTTCAGTTCTAGTTCAGTTCTAGTTCAGTTCTAGTTCAGTTCTAGTTCAGTTCTAGTTCAGTTCTAGTTCAGTTCTAGTTCAGTTCTAGTTCAGTTCTAGTTCAGTTCTAGTTCAGTTCTAGTTCAGTTCTAGTTCAGTTCTAGTTCAGTTCTAGTTCAGTTCTAGTTCAGTTCTAGTTCAGTTCTAGTTCAGTTCTAGTTCAGTTCTAGTTCAGTTCTAGTTCAGTTCTAGTTCAGTTCTAGTTCAGTTCTAGTTCAGTTTCTAGTTCAGTTCTAGTTCAGTTCTAGTTCAGTTCTAGTTCAGTTCTAGTTCAGTTCTAGTTCAGTTCTAGTTCAGTTCTAGTTCAGTTCTAGTTCAGTTCTAGTTCAGTTCTAGTTCAGTTCTAGTTCAGTTCTAGTTCAGTTCTAGTTCAGTTCTAGTTCAGTTCTAGTTCAGTTTTAGTTCAGTTCTAGTTCAGTTCTAGTTCAGTTCTAGTTCAGTTCTAGTTCAGTTCTAGTTCAGTTCTAGTTCAGTTCTAGTTCAGTTCTAGTTCAGTTCTAGTTAATTCAATTCAAGTTCAGTTCTAGTTCAGATATAGTTTAGTTCTAGTTCATTTCTAGTTCTAGTTAGTTCAGTTCTAGATCTCTTCTAATTCATTTTTTTTTAATAGCGAATTTTTTTAAATAATAAAAGCAAAAGATTTTCAAAGCTCCTCCGTATAACACCAGCAGCAGCAACAACAGCAAACAACATTGACACAAACATAAAACAGTTTCAAAATAAACCAACAACAACCATATTAACACATCATGTTTCTCAAAAAAAATATTTAAAAAAAGGCGACATACTCTGTGCACATGACTGCCTCTGACGTTTTTATGCCACTCAGCTTTGCACAGAAACAAAAAAAAACAAACATAACAGAATAAAATGAAAAGAATTTCTCACCACCACCAACGACCGACGACTGCTGGCAACACACACCACCATTATTACTTTTTTTATTGTAACGCCATTGTAAGAGCAGCAACAAAACCCCAGAAACAGCAGCATGCAACACCACCAACACAAAGACCCCACCACAACAGCAATAGCATCAGCAACAATAGGAGCCCAACAAAAATTATACTCTCACACTCGTGTGGAGTAATGAATGTGAATGTTAGGGGAAAAAAACCAAAGCAATTATCAGCCAACTTCCGTTTAACAATCGTAGAACTTCCTCACAATCGTTGCTTTTTTGTCTGCTTGTTACTCTGCTCATTGTATGCTTGGGGATATGGGAATTAGGTTTTTACTGGACCCTATAGGAAATCGTTTGCTGTTAGCTAAATATGTAAATATTTATATATGCTAGGTCAGTTCTTTTATAGAACACATATTCAGAAATTGTTAAAACAATTCCATATAAATGTGTCAAGAATCGAAAGCAAAAATAAATATAATAATGAAATTAAAAGCCCTATTCGGCGGGTTCAGTTGTATAAGGCTAGGTGAAATAATGGACCGATCTTAATAGGCTTCGTTCCTGAAACAAATATGCCAAATTTTATTGAATTATATTCAAAATTCCGAACTGTAGTTTGATAACAAAGACATAACTATATCGACTCAGAAAATGATTCTAAGCCGATTGGTGGGTATAGGACCTATATAATTGTGCGTTACAAACATCAGCACAAATTAAATTATCTCCACAATTAGGAGCTGTAGTTTGATTATAATGTTTCAAATTTGATTGAATTATCTTTTAAATTGCGACCTGTAGTTTGATTACAAAGACAGACGGACGGATAGCTAAATCGGAAAATGATTCTAAGTCGATTGGTATACTTTAAGATGAATGTAGGACTGATATTGTTGGGCGTTACAAACAGTAGCACAAACGTAATATACCCTCTCCACTAAGGTGGTATAGGGTATAGTTATATAGTGTATTCCAATCAATGTTCATACGAAATGGTATGAACATTGCCTATATACAAACATGGATCCAGAGTTTTGATTTCCTCTCTTTTTTTTAAATTTTTTGAAGTAACTAACATGTGACCCTTAATAACATTTTTTATTCACTAACCTTTCCAAATTCTATTAAAGAGGAAGTTCTGATTTCGATACTAAAACTTTTGATTATGAGAGGAACTTCTTATTCTTTTAACGTTCAAAATTGATCAACTTTCGGTTTAGTAAAACATGGACTTTGATGAGATAAAGCTTGCTGTCAAGGAAACAAGCCGTCTTTGTTTTTTTAACAAAGTATCAAATTTGCATTCTATACTTATAACTCCCACTACATACATAAATACAGTAGCTGTATAAAGAGGTGGCCAATACCTCTAGTCTGGCCAGGACAAAAAAAATTGGTTACAATCTACTGTTTGGTTTAGTCCTTGCAGAGATTGAAAAGAGGTAAGAGCAGAGGACCGCATAATCTGGTACTACGGGTGGCCAGTTGCCCGCAGGACTATGTCCTGGCTGGTCTGTTGGTTGAGGTTCCAAATTCTCGGGAAGAGTAAGTCGCGTTTAAAAGACTGATGTAAGGTAAAGTCAATATTTCGGGATAAGTTCGGTGCTGTGGCCGAAACAACAGATACCCCACAGAGGAGTGACTGTGGGTCTAATTATATATGTACGTCCTATGAATGAGATGTGTTGAATGATGATGGATGAAAGGTATCTTATGCAAATGATACTATTGAATTTTCCTTCCATGTCCAGATATGTTCAGAGTATCATCAGAATTACCACAGTGTGTCCCTGTAGGTAAGGACAATGTATTCGGCTTATTTGATGGATTCGTACTTCGGTCCACCGGTTACGTCTCTAGGTGCTGTTGCCGAATTAACAGAGGCCATCCAATGGTCAGAGATTATATAGTGCTTGCACATGGACCGGTCAAACTCAATATACAAACATTGCCACCTGAGTTCTTCATTAAAGGATTAAGGGGCGATGGTAGATCGTTCTCAAGTCTACCCAGTTAATGAAAAAGACCACCGTGGGGTAGGGCATCATGCCAGGGGCTCGCATAAAACTCTCGATATTCATTAGCTGTAGACAAATATAGCTTCAGAACGAACACAAATTAGTATATAATTTTTAAATTTTTGAATCCTAGCGACATAATTTATAAAAATAATGTTATTTGTTACATATTTGTTTTGGAGCCAATGTGAACCATCAGAATAGGCGGCGTCTATTTATAAAAAAATGCTCGGTGACGGCGTGCCGCTGATTTTGAGTCGATCAGCTCGTTTCTCTTGCTTGCTGTTGTTACTAAAGAAGGTCAAGAAGTTTATTTTATTTTTATTTATTTTGTCAATGCAATATTAACTTTAAAATCATGTACATAAAATTTTCCTATTGGCCCTATTTTTAGTACTGCAATAACTTTCCATATATGACTAAATAAAATTGCATTTCTATATAGTGTTTTGGCTTCATCTACTTATAACGCTTTAACACCAAAACAAAATCAAATAAATATATAATAATACATTTTTTAAAAAATATATAAAAAATACTAAAAAATTTTACATCATGTATGATGTTGTAAATGTTCTGATTAAAATTATATGGTCAGTAAAAAATAATAAATAAAATAAAAACTCAAAAATAAATATCAAAGTTATGCCAAGGAATGTTAATGGAATTCATAGAATAAAAGAAAAGATGAAAAAATGAACAGTTTGTTTTGGTCTAAACATGAGAATTTCTATCTTAATTATAGTTTTCTATTCGGTTAGTAAATGTTTTAACGTTAACAGATTTATTCAACCGGAAATAACTAAATCGGAAGTAATTCAAGTGTCAAAACGAGTGGTTGCAACAGACATACATACATACATACATACATACATACATACATACATACATACATACATACATACATACATACATACATACATACATACATACATACATACATACATACATACATACATACATACATACATACATACATACATACATACATAAGAAACATATGGGAATTTATCGTATTAGTAAAATAACATACATATGTATGCAAAAAATCATCTTGGAGTTTCTTGTCAATTTAATATAAATTAGGAATTAATTAAAATAAATTTTATTTATAGAAGAGTTAGATGTTACTAGAGAATTGTTAACCCTGCAAAATTTTGAAAACAATTTCACATTGTCGTTTATAACGACACTAATTGGCAATGATTACAAATAATTATTGGAGAAAAGTGATCGCTTTAGTGACGACTGAAAGGAGGTAGTAAGCGGTCCACCACTTGCCCCCGAGTGACTTCGATGAAGATTACTCAAGTGGCAATTTTTGTACACAGTTGTTACTAAAGAATTGTAAACCCTGCAGATCTTAAAAACAATCAACCACTTGCCTCTCGAGTGAATTCCATAAAGAACACTCAGGTGGCAATTTGTGTATATGACTGTGCTAGAGTACTCATGCTCCCTAATGCCGGCATTACACGAGCATACATGTAATAAGATCTGTCAACATTTTGGGATCGTCTAAACGTAATATGTAATGAAACTATCGCACATTGACAGAGAATACGGATGAAAAATTTGACAGTAGTATGGCTCTTTTCATTTTTTGAAATGATTAAAAAAACGAGCAATTCGCATTATAACAGGGATGTATTTTTTATAAAAACATACAAAAAAGTGAAACAGCTGTTTTCATCTTACTTTCTTATTGTTTTATACCGATCGTGTGTGGCCTCCAGTAAGTTAAGTGCCCTCCGGTAGTAGTTAGTGGTTAGTGTTCTAGTCTGGTAGACTAGAGGTTCGATTCCCACCTGAGACACTCGTTAAGGAGAGCACAACACGTCCGATAGAGGCCTAGGAGTATTTCTTCGGATTTGATGTATATATGTACATCCTCCTTTTCGTGTAAATACAAAAAACATAAATCATTCAATTTTTATTCTCTTTTTTGTCATATGGATGGAATTTCATTTTACTTTTTTATTAGACTTTACGTTTCTAAAGTGTGATCGTATGAAATGCCCTTAATCTGTAGATCTCTACTCAAGCCACAATCTTTAAAATACCGCGTAACCAGATTACATGTCTCTATTCATATGGCACCTAGAATCACATTTGGTCGAACGAAATACACCACCAATTAGTCTATATCAAGAGGGTATAACAATGGATGCAGGTATTTCCAAAGTCAACCAAACACAATAATGGCGTAGCATGTCGCAATATGTATTCCGTTGTGATGGCAACATCAGCGAGAACTTCATGGCCTTTAAAAAAATACTAGCATCACGAAAGCCAGAGGATCAGAGTCTTTCCGAAATTTCACTAGATAAGTTCATTCTTAGATTCCTCAGTATTTACTGGTGATTAACTACGCAATGAGTAAGATTTAGAAATTCAGCATTATTCGTTCTGCCAAATCACCCAGTGACACCTGGAGCCATGGCAACGGATAGCGACCACACTTACATACATAGCCTGGTTGGCTCAATTTCATCTTTAGTCACGGATGTAGTTTTTATAAATGAGGATAAAAACAATCGTCACTTTAGTGGCCCTCTTTGTAAGGGAGAGAATGGACACTTGAAAAACAAACTTAAGCTTTTTGCTGTCTCTTCGTAATATATGGGGTTCCGCATGACTTCCTCGTAGAACAAGCACATGATAAATAGTCGGTAGGTAGGAGTAACTGTAAATTGTAGGTTGAATATGTAGTTTGGGACCGACAGTTTGTACTGCTGGAATATAAGCCATTAAACTAACATTATCTCTACCCGCGATTTTAGGTTTAATCCATAGCTACTACTTGGAACCCAAAGGAACCTCATCAATAACCTGCCTGGATAAGTCTGCAAATTAAGTGTTGGTGTCAAGTTTACTTCCTCTGTTCTTAACAGGCTTACCACAGTGTGTTTTCTCTAAGTAAAAACTTGTCTTTGGCTTATTTAATAGAATCGTATGATTTTGATTCCGGGCGCTGTTGCTCCTAAAATTTGTTGAAAAGATTTTGACTCGTAAGAAATTTGCTTATGTCGAATTTCATCGCTATACTCTTTCATTTAAGGCAGTAGTAAGCGTTAATGTTATTTTTAGAAAAATTCACTTTTTACGGACAATTTTCGAAAAATTCACTTTTTTATGGAAAAATTTCGAAAAAATCTAATTTTATAGAAAAATGCACTTTTTATGAAACTAGATTAGTCGGAGACCCAAAGGGTCCATTGTGATTCCCCTAATAATGAATAAAGAACAAGAAAATAAGAGAGAAGACAGAAAAGTAAGAGAAATAAAGTGAGAAGAGTCATGGATGGGAAATCTCCATTGTCCTTTAGGCGTATAACCAAGGTATTCCCCTAAGCGTTAATGTCATTTTTAAAAAGGGACTGATGTGAAGGGTTGGATCAATCCTCATATGGATCGATCCATATAATTTGGTAAAAAGAATTTCGAATTCATCGCTTTACTTGCATTTTTAAAACAGTTATTGTGGAAAATTTTAAAACCCTAGCTCCTTTTAACAGAGAAACAGATGGACTGACATGGCTAGATAGTCTTAGAACTGAATAAGGACCCAAAATATGCTTACTTATTTAAAGTTAGTTTGAAAGGAGGATGTACATATACACAACAAATCCGAAAAAAATCCCTAGGCCTCTATTGGGCCTGTTATGCGCTTCTTAACCAGTGCCTCAGGTGGGAATCGAACCCACCACCTCCGGTCTACCAGACTAGAACACTATGCACTAACCTACCGGATGCCACTACTTCTTTACAAGCCAAATAATAAACGTCTAATATCTTCATTTATGAGATATACCTCCGTATCTGTTTTATGTAAAACTCCACAAATTATTATAAATTACAATACTTCACAACTGTAACCGATGTATTATTGTTCTTAAAAACTTTAACACAATTCTATCTTTTAAAATTTTATCTAATCACTCTACATCTCCAAGATCATTTCCAAACCCTCCAAATACAAACATATTTAGATATTCTATAAAGGTCTGTCATCATAAGAAGTAAAAGGAAAATCTCTCGAAACAAAAATAAATATTTATATATTTGTATGTGTAAGACTACAAAGACAAAAATGATAATGACTATATGAATGTTTTTAAAATATTTAAAGAATTTTAATTGTTTACTTTCTTTTTATAAAAGGCTTTTGGACATACTGCACATACACACACACACACAAATGTAAAGCAAACAAATACATTAAACAAATATGTAGACTCAGGGCCTAAAATTAAGGCTAAGGAGGCTAAATACAAGGCCTTTATAAAAAAATTTAACAGGAAGGCATATAAAATCAATTAAAAACGTGTAAATAAAAAATATTTTTTCAAGATATGAACCCTTTATAGGCCCTTTGATTTAAAAACCTTTTGTTTTATATATGTGCAAAAAATTTGTTTAAATGACCAACAATGAAATGTTTATTATTGTATTTGTTATCGTTTGCATATTGCTTTGAATATTCATTATCAAACATGCATTGTTATACGATTTTTACTTTCTTTTGCAACAGTTTGAGCAAGATGGCATAGATAGCTAATCATGTTTGCATCAGATTTACATATACATATGTACATACACATTTAAGCAAAAAAATTAAAATTGAAATTTATATGAAACTATAGCTACACCAGGCGCGGATCCACGGGAAATTACCGCCCAAACCGAAATTTTTTCATACAAAATATAAAAATGAGGAAAATGGTAAATAAGTGAAAAAACAAAACTTTCCCCCCAAACACTCTCGCTGGATACGCTTCTGAGCTATACCCAGTGTGCTTTGCCACCTTAAAAGCAATATGAAGGATAAACTGTCTTCACAACTTTTCAGGTTTTCAGGTTTAACAGATTCCTCCATATACGATTTTTTGTATTTAATTTATACGCAAATGTTCACATGTATATCACAGTTCATTGTGCAAAATTTTAAGATTCTAGTTCCAATAGTAAATAAAATACTTACTTTATTTTTTAATTTATATAACTTATTAACCAAACATTCACATGAATGTCAATGCAATATTTTCTCAGATATACCAAGACTCACTTATGAAAGTCCGCCCAAAGAACTTTGTGCAAAATTTTAAGATTCTCTCCCCTATTATACATTTTCATAACGTTTTCGCAAAAACGAAATCGTAAGGAAAAGAAGAAACAATTCCATTCTAATTCAATGCTTTAGGATTATTTTGCGTTATGACAGTATCTACGTTTTTGTATGTTATTATCTTAGTGATGAAGTTTCAAATCAAGATGCAGAATACCAAATTTCGATTCGATTTGAATTGAAATGCAGAATAGGAATGTCTCTATATTAGAGGTGACACGTCCACTGAACCTAGGCTGCAGTATTCATATGGATGTCAAAATTATTCATACAGAATTTTAGTACTCTAGCTATAACGACTTTCAATACCCTTTTTACATGTGAGCGTGGCACTTCGCCCGCTACAGTTCCCTCCATACTTACAGAATGACATTGAAAATTTGAGAAAAATTGGTTCAGCTGTTTATAAAGTCCAAAAAATGCAAACATACATTAATTGGTATTTACATACTAGATTGACGAACAAACAAACAGACTTACAATTTTCTTTTGTAAAGAAATTCACTTTTTATAGAGAATTTTCAAAAAATTCACTTTTTATAGAGAATTTTCGAAAAATTCACTTTTTAAAGAGAATTTTCGAAAAATTCACTTTTTATAAAGAATTATTAATAAATTTACTATTTATAGAGAATTTTTGAAAAATTCACTTTTTAAAGAAAATTTTCAAAAAATTCACTTTTTATAGAAAATTTTCAAAAAAATTCAATTTTTATAGAGAATTTTCGAAAAATTCACTTTTTATAGAGAATTTTCAAAAAATTCACTTTTTATAGAGAATTTTCGAAAATTTCACATTTTATAGAGAATTTTCAAAAAATTCACATTTTATAGAGAATTTTCAAAAAATTCACTTTTTATAGTGAATTTTCAAAAAATTCACTTTTTATAGTGAATTTTCAAAAAATTCACTTTTTATAGTGAATTTTCAAAAAATTCACTTTTTATAGTGAATTTTCAAAAAATTCACTTTTTATAGAGAATTTTTGAAAAATTCACTTTTTAAAGAGAATTTTCGAAAAATTCACTTTTTAAAGAGAATTTTCGAAAAATTCACTTTTTAAAGAAAATTTTCGAAAAATTTACTTTTTAAAGAAAATTTTCGAAAAATTTACTTATAGAGAATTTTCGCAAATTTCAGTTTTTATAGAGAAATTTTGAAAAAATTCACTTTATATAGATAAATTTTCATTATCCAAAACCATTATAAACAAAAGATTCCCCTGATGAAACCCAATATGTCGCCTACGTCACATCCTGCTAAATCTCCCATATCGTCGTGGAAACTTCTACATAGCCATGTCAGTCTCAGACTCTGTACTCTGTGACAACTGCATAAGATATGCCCTACTGTTTCCAGTTTCCTCCTCATCCTCACACAACCTATAAAAATCATGCGTATCGCTGACCCAAATACCCCTAAAGGTCGCAATTGTACATTGACCATTTAATACCCATATTTAGGTCCTTATACTCTTCCTGTGCAGTCTTTATAAAATTTTGGTTGCTTTTGGGTTTAATTTCGGCCAAAGTGCCCTAAAATCCCTGCAATCCAGCCTGCAGTACCAGGATCGGTTGGTAGAATTATTGAATTTTTCAGAAATTAATCTCTTGTGCCCTTATCAACCTTTCTCAATAATATTATACGTCAATTTCTTTCTGTGTACAAAGAAAAATTTTATCAACTAAAAGAATAAAATTCAATTTCATTCATTTTGATATTTTGTTTTGTATGTAAATATTGCATCACTATATGAAAATTTGTTTTTTTTTTTCAACATTTTCATTTCGTTTGTTTAGGTTTTCCCTTTTGCTACAAATGCCACAAACGTTCTTTTTTCTAATTTTGCTCCTTTCAACATGTCTTCTTGCGGTTTTTAACTTGAAAGACGATGACAGACAACACCTTCTTCCTTCATTTGATTTTATACTTGATTTTAATATTTTCTATTTATTTGTGTTTATTTTCTACAAATATGCATTCGTATTTTTGATATGAATTTGTTTTAAATTGATTGAAATATTTCTTATCTATTCCACACGAGGGCAAAAACAAAACAACAACAGTTGTAAGTATGTAAGTACTACCCCCGAATAAAATAAAAACATCATCACAACCACAACCACTTTGTTGACTGCCACTACTCATCCATCCACTCCTATATATGTACACCCACTTATGAAAAACTTGCGTACATTTAAATGTTTGAAATATTTGAAGTAAAAATTGTTTCATTTTTTTTTGTTTGCTCGAAAATTATTGAGCAAAAAAAAATACACAAAACTGTTATTTGGGTCAAACAAAAATATTAAAATGTGAAGGAAAAAAGCATGCATAGACATGCATCAAAATCAATTTATAAGTATTTTATTTTGATTGAAAGCATTTTAAAGTGTTCCACCACATAGGAAGTGAACTTTTGATGTTTTTAAGAAAATTAAGCTAATTTTATTTGCAATTTGAATGGGCCTTTTCATATTAAGGGGGGCGGGGTGTGCTTGTAAAGTTCTTTTTCATTTAATCAGTAAAATTTTTATATTTGATAGTTTCAACTTTGATACGGTAAAAACATTAGTCCAAACTATAGGTCAGACTATAGACTAGATTAGACTTCAGACTTTAGACTAGAATTGACTAGAGTTCAGACAATAGTCGAGACTATAGCCTAGACTAGTGTTCCGACTATAGACTAGATAATAGTCCAGACTTAAGATCTCCAGACTAAACAGGATTAAAAATGGATATAGTCTAGACTATAGACAAGAATATAATCCAGATTACAGACAAAACTTTAGTCCAGACTACAGATTATTGCCTAGACTATAGACTAGATTTCAGACTATAGTTCAGACAATAGACAAGATAATAATCCAGACTCAAGATCTAGTCAAGACATATTCCACATATTTTTAGCATTTTGAAGAATCTGTGGATAATGATATTGAAAAAACGAAATAGTCGTAGAAGTCGTTATGCGCACAGACCCAAGGGCAATGACAAGACAATAGTCCTCTCAGATCTCACAAGGCTTAAACATGCAGAGGCCTTGTAAATGGACACTCCTAGACTTATCAAAGGCTTTCGATACAGTCAGCCATACCACACTCTTCCAGGACATCCTGCTGTCCACCATGCCCAACATCTTGAAGAAGTGGAATGTAAATTATTTGAGTGGCGGTCAGTCGTTAGCTGAGTTTAGAGACAAATGTTTCAAAAACCGTTGAGTTAAACAGGTTAGAAGGTTAAACAGGGTTTACCTTCTAAACTCCCCATACCTCCGCAAGGTGTGGAAGTTATATCTATGGCGACTGTCCAAAAAGGTTGATGAGCTATGCGATCGAGTGAATGGTTATTTCAGAGAAATACACAATTTCTTCACTGGACGTAACCTGAAACTATCACCAGCGAAGTCATCAGCTACACTTTTCACTACCTGAACAAATGAGGTAAACTTGAACCTAGGCGTCGTTGTCGATGAAAACCAAATACCGAATGTGATTCACCCAAGATTTTGGGGATCACCCATGACACTGCAATTATGCACAGATTGCGAAGTATGAACAAGGTCCTCAAACAGCTTGCCGGCAGCACTTGTGGAATGGACAAAAAAACCTATAAAACAATTGGCCGGTCAGTGGTCAATTATGCTGGTCCAGTGTGGTCTCCTTCGCTAATTGAATTCGTATACAGCAGCTTTAAACGACCCACCGCCCACAGGAGAAATTGAGAAGAACCTGCCGCGGAAAACAAAAGATGCTCTGGCACAACTTAGATCGAGATGGAGCAACAGGCTCATCGCCTAGTGGTCCCGCATAGACCGTGCCATCTCCCATATATGCCCAGCATATGGACAGGGTCCCCATAATACCCACCACATACTCAACTGTCCAGTCCACCCTACTTTACTTAGCCCAAAGGATTTATGGACTAATCCTATTGAAGTGGCCCACTTTCTTGACTTGGGCCTAAATTCAGAACCCTCGGATATAAAATTTTATAGTTTAAGCTGTTACAACAACAATACTATAGTATAGTTATAGGCAATACTGTTTATTGTCCAGACTATAGACAAGACTATTGTACAGATTATAGATGATACTATATAGTCCAGTCTATAGGTAGTTACCTATAAAAATGTATAGAAGTTTTTAATAAATTCCTAAAAACTAAATAATTTGCAAGATATATATGCATTTTTAAAAAATATTATAACTTACTAGAATGTAGGGTGCATTGAAACTACTTTATGTAAATGTCAATAAAAATTGTGGTGGCATTTGGTTGAAAATAAACAAATTTAAATAATTAGTTTTTTATTAAAAGAATCGCAAAAAAAACGTATTACACAAAATCAAAAGCAACAACATAAAATAAACAATCAATTTAAAGGTGCTGCGGTGGCAACAATAATAAATAAATAAAAAACACACACACACATTCAACTATAAAAGTTGAAAGACAAAAAACAACAACAATATGTATAGTTTAAACAACGACAAATTACAACAATTTGTAGGCAGAAGAAATATAGAAATAAAAAAAAACTAAAAAAAATCAACTAAAGACAAGAAATAAAACAATAACGAAAGACTCAACAAAATAAAAAACCAAAAAAAAGTAATGAAAATGTACACAGACAATCCAATAGAGTTGTTTAACTTAAAGATGTTGATGTTTGGGATGGTGGGGGAAATGTAAAAAAGATGTGGGAATAAGAAAAAAAAACAATAAAAAAAGTACATCATGGTTGGGGACGAAGTTTAACAGCTTTCACTAAAATTTATTAATAAAAATAAATAAAATTTCAAGCAGCTCACCTTTTAAATACAGATTTTGTCAAATGAAAATTGACATTTTCAATTTCTGTTGATTTTTATTTTATTTTTTTCTATTTTTCTTCAGCTCTGTTTGATTTCTTTACAATGCACTTGTCACCATTTTTTTTTTTTTTTTTGTAAAACACTTTTTGTGTATTTTTTATTTGCTGCTGGCTTGTTTTAACATTTTTTTCCTTTTTTACTTATTTTCTTCAGGTATTGCTTAATTTTTCTTTTATTTGATTTATTATTAACAAAAATTAAATTAACACTTTATTATTTTGTGGTAAATAGAAAAAGAGGCGCAGCACCTTTTTGGATTAATATATATTTTTTTCTTTTTTTATTTTACCTACACGCATAAATACTTTTTTCTTTTTTCCTTAATTCTTGTTGGAGATTTTTTTCTTTTCTGTAATTTTTACACAACTTTTTTGCATTAACATTTGCTTTTTATTTCTCATGCTTTATGGCAAGCATTTTATATAAAATTGTATTAAATGCACCTTTAGCACTCTTTTTTCTTTATTTTTATAATTTTCTTAACAATATTTCCTTGAAAATTTCACATTTTTTCACAAGAAGAAAATTTCACTTGACTAGCGAAGAAGAAAAAAAAATATAAACACCCCTCGATAAAAAAACTGAGATGTGACATTTTCATCAATTCTCATTAATCTTTTACAAATTGGGAGAATAATTTGTAAAAGAATAGTAAAGACGATAATACAGTTTCCCTAATGGTTATTTTACACAAAAGTGTTGTAAATGGGTGGATAAAAAGTAGTCATTAAGAAAAAAATATTGAAAGGAAAATTTTTTAAAAAAGAAATTTCACAATAAAATTTATTTGTTTGTAAATTTTTAAAATAAAACTCAAAATATATTAATAAATTTTATTTATATATAACATTTTTCGTTATTCTTCTATAAATTATAAATAATTGTTGTTTATTATATCTGATCGCCTTTACTTACATACACTGCATTAACAACTTCATGTTTAAATGAAGTTCAATCATTTTGACACTTGTTCGATAGAAAACTGTGCCGTTCAAAATTAAAAAAACGACGTCGATATTTTAAATTTTACTAACGGCTTTCTATTTATAAGAATATAAAAACAATTTTCAATTAAATAAATAAAATATTTGATTAAAAATGTGAAATAACAAAGAAACTTCATTCAACAACTATAAATTACAATAAATTTAACTTAAACAGTAAATTTATACTGCAACGGCGTATCGCAAAATTAAACGACGGCTGCAGTTAAACTCTTATCAGTTCAGCGACATGGGACTCTATTTATAGGTTCGCAAATAGAATTGTCAAGGCAATTTTCTTTACAAAATCATTTCATTTCTTGGTTTTTCCTCTTTCCGCATTTGAACGAATTATAAAAGAAATATAATATATATAATAAATAAAAGTCCATGAAATGAAAACGAAACAATTAATAACTTAAAATATATAAAATAATTATATAAATAAAAAATAACATTAATCAGAAATAATTAAAACAAAAAGGAAAACTTAAGTGACCACCCACAAATCACCATTACTATTTAAAGTATAGAGAAGTTATTAAAGTACATTTTTAGATGTTAACAATACTACTACGCAACACCGTCCTGAATGTACGACACAGGACAGCAAGAACACTCCTCAATGGCCAGAATGATGTTAAACGCAATTTTTTCTGCTCCCTACAGAGACAGGCCCAATTGCCACAATTATCGCCATATGATGTGAGTCCTAAAACATGGAAAAGCTATTCATGTATTTAATAACCATTAGTATGTTATTTTTTAAAGGTTAATATGATTCTAAGAGAAAATGAATTCATGTATGCCATTCCGGAGGACCAGAACAGTACCATACACAGTTATGAATCCAATCAGGTGGCCTCCAATAAACCCTGTGAAGATTGTCGTACCGAGGGCAGTTTTTTACATAAAAAAGGTAAGTTTAACAATACTATTAGACAACTTATAATAGATTTTTTTTATAGGTTTCATTTGTGGCATTTTCGATGGTCATGGTGGACCTGCCTGCTCTCAAGTTATTTCAAAACGTTTACTACGTTATATAGCCGCTTCCTTGGTGGATCGTAAAATCCTTAAAGAACAAATTGCTAAAGGTTGCAATAGTCAATCGTTTTTAAAGTGTCACAATGACAATGTGTGTTAAAGATTTTGAAATGTTTTAATTAGTTTTAGAATTTCCTAACAGATTTTCTATTTTTAGGTGGATTTTGTTAAAGAAATCAAAGATATTTATGAACATAGCTTTAGCAAATATATTGAATCGTTATCTAGTCAAGAATTACAAGATATTGCCACTACTATGGAGCATGCATTTCTTTCGCTGGACAATGATTTATCGCAAGAAGCCTTAAATAATACAAATATGAGAACAATGGCGGTAGCGATGTCAGGTAAATTAAGATCAAATTTGTACAATTTCTTTTGTTTTTATAGAAAATTTTCGAAATTAAGAATATTTTCTTAAATTTCTCTCTTTTTTAAGAAAATTTTCTTAAATTTCTCTTTTGTAAGAGAATTTTCTTAAATTTCTCTTTATAAAGTTTTTTTTTAAGTTTCTCTTTTTTAGAAAAATTTCTTAAATTTTTATTTGAAAAAAAACTTAAATTTGTTTCTTTTCAAGTTTTCGAAAATGTCTCCTTTTTTTAGAAAAAATGTTATCTTCTTAAAAAAGCTTTTAAACTTCCTGACTTTTCCAGGTGCCGTTGCTTGTGTTGCCCATATCGAAGGCCTCGATATACACTTAGCTAGTACCGGTGATTGTACAGCAGTTTTGGGCTCAGTATGCCCAGAAACCGGCAAATGGTCATCGAAAAAACTTAATCAGGAGCATAACTACGACAATCACCAGGAAGTACAACGCATACTAATGGAACATCCCAAAGAGGAACACGATACAGCCATAAGAAATGAACGTTTACTCAGTCAATTGGCACCACTGCGTGCACTGGGAGATTTCCGCTATAAATGGTCAAATGATATAATGGAAAAACATGTAGTACCTGTCTTTGGCGAACATGCCATACCGCCTCACTATTATACACCACCCTATCTGTCAGCAAAACCAGATGTTGAACATCATCGTTTAACTGTCAATGATAAATTCCTAGTAATCGGCAGTGATGGTCTATGGGATTTTCTATCACCAACACAAGTTGTGCAATTGGTGGGTGAACATTTGAATTCGAAAAAATCTCTAGAGCCCATTAAATTGCCCGATGAAGATGTTACCTTGCAGGCTATCTCTGATATATTAGCAGAAAGAAAGTAAGTATTTTAGTTTTGTTTAATTAGAGAGAATTTTATTTATTTGTCTTTTTTACAGAGCTGGCCGTACCCGCAAGCCTTCAGATCAAAACTCTGCCACTCATTTGATACGTCATGCCTTAGGCGGTACTGAGTATGGCATTGAACATTCGAAAATTGCTTACTATTTATCACTACCTCAAGATGTTGTACGTCTATATCGTGATGATATTACTATAACTGTAATTTACTTTAATACAGATCGTATTAATGCATTAACTAAACAAACTACATAAAGTGTCTTTGTTTTTAAATTTTAAATGTCTACGAAAATTAATTAACAAACTAAATTGTATTTTTTTACTATAAATTTGGCATTAATTGGTATTTCTTTTTTATTATTGTTATTATTATTTTAAGGCTATATTTTATTTTTAAATGTATATATTTATAGTTCAATTGTTACTATTATCATTTTAAACAAATTCTGTGTTCATTTAATTTAAAACGACATCAAGTGTTCCCAATTTAATACCTGCATTAGTTTATCATTAATCTCCTTTTTTTGTTTGTTTTGCTTATGATTTTTTTAAGCAAGTTTGTTTTTAATTTTAGCTTTAAAACATAAGCCGCCGTTAGTTTTAAAATGTGTTCCTTTTTTTACTTCGTCTTACAAAAATTTCACACATTTTTGCACTAACATTATACACACACACACAAATTATTTTGTTTATTGTCAATTGCCAAAAGAAGAAAATAAAAAAAGAAGTAAACAAAATGTTCTGAACAAAAAGCTATTTAAATTATAAATAGCCAAGAATAATGGTGTTGTTTTTATTTGGTTATTTTTATAGAGATAAAAATAAAGTATATACATATATTCTGGATCCTTATAGCTAGCTGAGCCGATTAAGCCATGTCCGTCCGTCTGTCTGTATTTTTGTTGATATCAGTTTTTAGAGGCAATAAGAGATTTTTTATTCATTCTCCAACAGAAATTGCAAAAAACAAAATACATAATCATACGGTAAATTTTGTTATTGTACTCTTGTTCGTAAAACACAAAGCAGAGCGAGAACAGCAGAGCAAGAGTAACAGAGCGAGAGCAGCACTAGTGTGATGTTATTGGCTAGACCTGGTTCACACTGGGAAACTTTTGTTGAGAAACTTTTGATTTTGTGTGTGAGAGAAAGTGATAATTGATATTTCTTTCTCTCACACACAAAAACATCTCTCACACTGGGAAACTTTTGATTTTGTGTGTGAGAGAAAGAGATGGTTGATATTTCTTTCTATCACACAAAAATCAAAAGTTTCCCTAGTTTGAACCAGGTCCTAGAAACATGAAATTAAGTATGTAGAGCCTAGCATAAGTTAGAAGAAGCCATAAAAGTAAACTCTTTGGTACTTTTTCGTTTTTAAAAAGGTACTTTTTAAAATTTCTACAATATTAAGCCTACAAATATGAAATTAAGTATGTAGAGTCTGGATTCTTTCTTTTTTAGAAAGTTTTCGAAATTTCCTTTCTTTTATAGAAAGTTTTCAAAATTTCCTTTCTTTTTTTAGAAAGTTTTCGAAATTTTCAGTCTTTTAAGAAAATTTTAGAAATTTAATCTTTTCTAAAATATTTCAGTTTTTTAGAAAATCAAAAAAAACTCTTTTTTTATAAAATGTTCTCTTTTTTTAGAAAGTTTTGAAATTTTCTCTCATTTTAAAACAAATTTTCAATATTTTCTTTTAATTTTTTAGAAAAATTTCAAAATTTTCAGTCTCTAAAATATTTTTAAATTAAATTTTTCTTTCTTTTTTAGAAAAATTACGAAATTTGCATCCTTTTTTTGGAAAATTTTTGAAATACTCTTCCTTTTTTAGAAAAATTTTGTTTTTTTTCCTTTTTTGAAAATTTTCGAAATTTTCATTATTTTTTTTTTTAGAAAAATTTTTAAATATTCTTTCATTTTTAGAAAATTTTCTGTTATTTTATAGAAAATTCAAAAATTTTTAGAATTAAAAAAAATATATCTTTTAAAATTTTCTCTATTTTGAAAGTTTTTGAAATTTTCTCTAATTTTTAAATAAATTTTTGATATTTTCTTTAATTTTTTTTAAATTTTTGGAAATTTTCCAAATTTTTAGAAAAGTTTCCAAATTTTTCCTTCATTTAGAAAATTTTCGTTTTTTTTCGAAATTTTTCAAATTTTTTTTTCAGGGATTTTTTCTAATAATAATTCTTTCTATTTTAAAAGTTTTTTAAAATTATCTCTATTTTCGGTATTTTCTTTCTTTTTTAGAAAATTTTCCAAATATTTTTGGCTTTTTGTTAAAAAATTTTCGAAATTTTCGTTTTTTTTTAGAAAATTTTCAAAAGTTTTAAGAAAACTTTCTATTTTTTTAATTCTCTCTTTTTTGGAAAAAGTTTAAAATTCTCTCTTTTTTAGAAAGTTTTTAAAATTTTCTCTTTTGAGAAAAAATTTTATATTTTCTTTCTTTTTTAGAAAAAAATTTCAAAATTTTCCTTAGGAAATTTTCAAAATTCTCAAAATTTTATTTTTTTCTATTTTTTAGAAAAATTTTCCAATATTTTTAACTTTATGTTAAAAAATCTCCCTTTTTAGAAAATGTTCAAAAGTTTTAAGAAAATTTTCTCTCTTTTAAAAAAAATGTTTTGAAAATGTTTAAAATTCTCTCTTTTTTACAAAGTTTATGAACATTTTTTTCTCTTTAAAAAAATCTCTCTTTTTTATAATTTAAAACATTTTTTAGAAAATTTCAAAATTCTTTCTATTTAGAAAATTTTTGAAATTTTCCTTCTTTTTTAGAAATTGTTAAAAAAATTGTGTCTTTTTAGGAAATATTCAAAATTCTCTCTCTTTTTAGAAAATGTTTTAAATTTTCTTTTTTTTTTACAATTTTTTTTGAAACTTTCTCATTTTTTTCGATATGTTCTAATTGAAACTCAAAAAATTCTCTTAATTTATTTGTGATATTTTCATTTATTCTTTTATACATTTACAGCTAAAAATATTTAAATTTATTTAATGAAAAATCAAAATATTGATATTTTAATTTCAATATATATGTTTTTTTAAACGTAATTATTTATATAAATAATTTCTCTTAAAACTTTTTTTATGTTTTAAACGAAACCTTGTTTTTTTTAATAGAAAATAAATCTAATAAAAAAAAAACTCCCTAATGAATAGAATTATGCTGTTGCTGCTGCTGCTGAGCTTTCTGGGCATGTTCCGCCTCTCGTCGCAAAACACAATTAAGAAATTCCACTTGTATGGAAGTGATTTCTTCGGGGGGAAAACGTTGTATTTTCTTTTTAAGAAAATCAAAAAATAAATCACATTCTTCTCGTTGATGATTGCAAATCATGTTTGCTGTTGCTGCTGCTGCAGTTGACATTGTTGCCGAAGTGGAGGGTGTGGTGCTGTTATTTGCGTAGGCTGGTTGCATTTGTTGGGAATTTGTATTTACCGAGTTGAGCAACGTATTATTGGCATCATGTTTCGTGTCAGTGGGTGTGCTGGTGGCTGTTGTGGGGGAGGCTGTTAATTCGGGCAGAGTGTGTAAATGTACTGAGGGTGAAGCAATGGTGGTCGAATCCATGCTGGTAGAAGATGTTGAGGCCATAACCGTGCTGGAGGAAGTGACGGTGGGTAAGTTTTTTAGTTTTATTGAACCTGTTGATCCTCCAATAACACTGCCCGCATTATTATTGCTATTGTATTGAGATCTTGTAGGATTTAGGGAGGTATACATATATGTGGCAGACGTACTGGCTGTTGTGGCCGGCGGTGGTATCGCTGGTGAGGGTGTCAACTCGGGTAGAGTTTGTAAATGTACCGAAGGAGAGGCAATTCCAACACACGAGGCCGTAGAGTCGAGAGTAGAAGATGCTGTGGATGTAGTCGTAGAACTGACCATGGGCAAGGTTTTCAATTTAATTGTACCCGTGGCACCTATAACACTACTAGCACTACTTGAGTATTGAGATGTTGTGGGATTCATTGACGCTATACAGAAATCATTTGCATCGATATATTGAAATTTTGTATCATCCGAATTGGCAGAATTCGTACCAGCTCCCGCTCCAATAATTGTCTCACAATCCACACTCGGCGTATTGCCTGATTCTTCATACAAACACACCTCCTCATAGTCCACATCACCGCCCGTATTGCCATCATCGTCCAGTGTCACATGCTGTTCATGCTTCACAATCTCAACACAATCTTCCATGCTGTTATTGTCATGATTCAATTCACTGTGTGACACCATATTGGGATCCTCATGTGAGACATCGTTGTCATGTGTTACGTCCTCGTATGTAGTCAATATAAATGTGTCCGCATCATTGACTGAAATAATATTTGAATGTACCATATCCTGCGGCACAACATGATCATGTTCGTCGTTACTCTCCGAAACACTATGCAGAAGATTATCTTGCGGTGCACTGTTGTAGTTTTGTGTACGATTCGATTTTAGTTTCGGTTGATAGACATTCGAAAGGAATTCCATATCCTTGGCGTAACGCCATTTCGAGAGGCCATCACTCATTTTAGGTTTACGCAAACGATATTGATGATATGTATCGCGTAGATTTTTCCATTTGCGGCGACATTCCTCAACGGTGTATTTGTCTGAAAGAAGTTTAATATTAAGAAGATATTTTATAATCGAATGAAAATTTTGGAAAATTAGGTTTTTATATACAAAAATTTCTACAAAAAACAGGTTTTTAATAAAAATTTCCCTTGAGGAAAATTTTTTTATTTTTATGGGAATTTTTTGAAAATTGTTAAAAAATTGAATTTTATTAAGAAAAACTCTAAACTGATTTGGTTAAAATTCATTTTAATAAAAATTTCCTTGAAATTTGAAAAAAAGATCCTTTAGGGAAATTTTTTTGTGCAAGGGAAATTTACAAAATTTCTCTTAAATTTTAATTACTAATGATAAATATGTAAAACTTTGTAAGAAAAATTTTTAAAATTCAAAATTTTTCTATGGGGAAATTTTCTACTAAAGGGAAATTTTAACAAAAACCCAATTTTCAGCATTAAAGTGAAAAACTATTGATTGTTATACAAAATTTTAAAAAGAAAAGCTTTTTTATAAAAATTTCCCTAGAGGGAAATTTTTTTATTTAAGGGAAATTTTTAAAATGATTTTAAATTTAATTTTATTGAAAGAATTTTATACGGTTTTATTTAAATATTACTTTGAAAAATTTCCCTTTAAGGAAAATTTCCTTTTTAAGGAAAATTAACAAAATTTTATAAAGTTTCTGTTAAAAATTAAAAATTCCTTAAAAATCTTATATTTAAATTTGTTTCTTATAAATTTTAAGCATAAAATTGGAAAAGAAATTTCTAAGGAATTACATAACAGTACTTCGGAGTATAACTGTTATACAGTCAGGAATGTTATAATTTTTTTTGTTATGCCACATCAACGAATACAAAGTTCTACTCAAAAAGAAAAAACCATAGCAACTAGTTGTAGGTATACACTTACTTCCTATGGCCGCTGCTATCTCCGCCCAACCATTTAAAATATCTATACGCCTGCGTTGATTCGGTTGTAATTTATAATTATACAATGTGGGATTTTGTCGCACCAAATGTATCAATGTTAGAATATCATCTGTGGGAGCCAAATCCTTTTGATAACGTCTTCTCTCTAATGGAAAACAAATTTCATAGTTTATAAACATTTTCGTGATTTTTTTTTACAAATTTTACATACTTTGTGTATTATTTTCCATTTTATTAAGTTTTTTACAAAAAATTTTATTGTTTGCAATTTTTTTTGCAAATTTTTTAATCCTTATTTAACAATAATTTACGAGTAACTCGTTTCTTCTGCTACTGTAGTTGTGGTGGTCGTCCGTCATCTTCATCATCATCGAATGAATTAATTTTTCGCTGCTCTTTAGATTTGCCAAGAAAAAACAAATTACAATTGTTGCGAGTTATTTTATTTCCGTTCGTTTATATTTTTTTTTAAATTTGTTAACGGTTTTATAGTAAATAATTATCAGTTAAATATTTAATATTATTTTTTAAGCAATTTTAAAACTTTTAAAGCATTTTTAAAGTAAATATTTTAATTTTTTCTATAAAAAACACACTTTACTACCTGAAAATTTTAAGAAATCTATTGAAGAGTAGAGTGTTTTTGAGTACTGACAGCTGTGAGAGTGTCAAAGAGTTAAAGAGTTGCCAGTTGTTTTTCTATATATAGTTAGTTAATAACAAATTATTAAAAATATAAAACAAAATAATTTTAATATATAAATTATTTAATAATTAACTTAATATTTACCTTAATTATATTATTTATTTAAAAAATAATGTTTTTTTTTTTGAATAAAATAAAGTTTTTAGTGTTAACCACTGTGTTAATGATAAGGCAGTGCTTAGAATAATATGGCAAGCTTATTGTAAACATATTTTTGACATTTACATTTTGTTGGTTGAAAAAAAAAACAAACATAAACATACGCCAAGACGTATGTGTTTTTTTTTAAGGAAATTTTGTATAATTTTTGAAAAATTGTCATAAATTAGCAAGGAATTTATAAAAATATAATAGAAAACATAAATATGGCACAACCACCACCCAAATTCACTGGCACTGGCCTAGAAGAGGTAAATATACCGGGTCAGGCGTATTTAAGAGAGGCTCTTACCTCTTGCACAGATCCCTTAAAGGCTATAGAAAGTTTTCAGGTGAGTTTTGTTTTTTTTTTTTTTGGAAAATGCAACAACAAATATATAATATATATATGTATGTTAATTTTCCTTGGTCTTTAGCTAGAAAATGGTGTTTTATTGCCCTCTTTGCGTCCCATGTTGCCTTTGTTGGATTTGCATGGTGTACGTCGTCTTGATTTTCATACCTCTCTTATGGAGGAATTAAGGGATAAACTTATAGCTCATATCAACGATTTGGGTCAGAAAGATCCCCGAGAGCGTGATAAGAAATTGAAAGAACTTTTAGTGAAAAGTTTTCCCGTGGTACGTGTTAAGGCTTTGCGTCCCGTTGTAATGGCCATTTTGCGCAACACTCCTCATATAGACGATAAGTATTTGCGCATATTGGTAAGAGATCGTGAGCTATATGCTGACACTGATACTGAGGTGAAACGACAAATATGGCGTGATAATCAATCACTGTTTGGTGATGAAGTTTCACCCTTACTCTCGCAGTATATACGGGAAAAGGAGCATATTTTATTTGATCACACTAATTTGAATAATCTCTTCTTTCATCCGTCGCCCAAGGTAAGGCGTCAGGGTGAGGTGGTGCAAAAATTGGCCAATATGATTGGCACCAGTGTTAAGTTGTACGATATGGTATTGCAATTTTTACGTACTCTCTTCCTAAGAACACGCAATGTTCACTATTGCACCTTGAGGGCTGAACTACTAATGGCTTTGCATGATTTGGAAGTGCAGGAGATTATTTCAGTCGATCCTTGTCATAAGTTTACCTGGTGTTTGGATGCCTGTATTAGAGAGAAAAATGTTGATATTAAAAGATCTAGAGAGTTGCAAGGTTTTTTGGATAATATCAAACGTGGTCAGGAACAGGTTTTGGGTGATCTCTCTATGACTTTGTGTGACCCGTATGCTATTAACTTTCTAGCCACTTCGGCCATAAAGATACTACAGCATTTGATTAACAATGAAAGTTTGCCGCGCGACAACACTATTCTCATTTTGTTGTTACGCATGTTGGCTTTAGGTCTTAGTGCTTGGGTTATGATAGATTCACAAGATTTCAAGGAACCTAAGTTGGACTCACAAGTTGTAACGAAATTTCTACCGGCTCTTATGTCTTTGATGGTGGATGATCAGTGTCGCAGTTTACATTCCAAATTACCACCCGATGAACGTGAATCGGCTCTGACAACTATTGAACATTCGGGTCCTGCTCCCGATGCTGTAGAAGCCTATATACAGGAGAGTTCAGTGGCCAGTATTTTAGCCATGTATTATACTTTAAATACGGCTCGTCAAAAGGATCGTGTGGGGGTTTTACGGGTGTTGGCTATATTGTCATCGTGTAAAGATGATCGCGCCTACGAAGATCCTTTTCTACATTCATTGGTAAGTGATTGAGGGGAATTTTTTATCTCAAATATTTATTTGTTATACAATTTTTGGGATTTTTCTTTTTCTAAAGATTGCTTTATTGATTCCCATGGCCGAGGAATTTACCACAGAAGATTTTTGCACCACATTATTTGATGAATTTCTATTCGCCGGCTTGACCAGAGACAATGTAACAAGACATATGATTAAATTATTGTGGTAAGTTTTTAAATAAATTATTTTTTTTTTCAAAAATACACCATGGTTTACTCCTGTGTCAGGTATGTTCATAACAAATTGCCACCAGGTCGTTTGCAATCCCTTATGAAGGCCATGCAACCTACAACGGGCCACAATGAAACCGTACACAAACTCTATGAAACATTGCAAGAACGCATAGGCACCTCACTGCAGGAATGTCCAGTACCCGAGCCTACAGAAACCGATTTTGATTCACCTCTAAAAAGTGTACCTACACCTGGTCCTCATTATATGCAATAAAATGTACGTTGAAAACTTTTTAAACATTTTTCAAAATAAAGAAAACTTTAGTATTCTTTGTTGCAAAAAAAAGCTTTTTACAACAAAATCTTTCGTATCAAATGTCTGCCGATGTTTTTTCGCTTTTCAGAAGAAGCTTTAATGCTGTTTATAAGAAAATTATGTTCATAACTCCTCCGATATCAAAAACAATATACAACTTTCGTTTTCATTATTAAGTTTTATTTAAATTGTTTTTATCTTTAAATTACATAAATATTACTTAAATATATACATAAAAAAATAATGAATGAGAAAGTTAAAGCAAAATATATAATAAAACGTACAATATGAACGAAAACTTATAAAGGGAAACATATTACACAAATAATGTTGCCTTAATTTGGAATCCAGCACATTTAAATCTTATTACGTTGAAAAACTTGTGAGTTAAACCATCATTATAAGTTAATAAATGTTTTTTTTTTTTTTTTTTCAAAAATAT
Source organism: Lucilia cuprina (assembly GCF_022045245.1). NCBI lineage: Eukaryota > Metazoa > Arthropoda > Insecta > Diptera > Calliphoridae > Lucilia > Lucilia cuprina. The sequence continues at coordinate 36,895,651 of NC_060951.1, read as the reverse complement.
AAATAAACTAGAGTTTCCTTTCATATAACTAAACGTAAAAAAAAGAAATAGAAATAATAGTAAGAGAGGAGAACTAATCTATAATCTACAATAATAATTTTAATTTCATTAAATATTTATATAGATTTTACAGTATTAATAATACAACAAAACATATTCTCGGTTTAGTTTTAGCGTTTTTTTTTTCTTTCTTTTTTTTGAAAATAACTTCTTTTAAAAAATACCTAAATAAGTTAAATTATCATAAATTTAATTGAAAAAAATAGCTTAGCTGTAATAAATAATATTAATTTCATGTTTAAACGACGACGACAACGACGACGAAGTAGTGTGATTAATTATGAGAACAACTATTATTATTCTGTTGGGCAGAACATTTTGGCGAGCAAGTGTTTGTGTGTGAACAAGTTATTGTTTGTAACATCATTAAGTAATATCCATACGAGTTTCTAATTTGGCACAATTCAAACTAGAATTGGAGGAAGTGGTGATGGCAGCAGCAGCATCATTCTCTTCTGGAGATTTTGTTGTTAAATTAACAGATTTCTCTTTTTCAGTTTCTTGTAAAATTTGTTGCTCCTGCTCCTGTTGTTGTTGTTTTTTAAGCTTAGCTTGTCGTCGTATTTTTAACTGTTGATATAATTCATTGTATTCCATATAAATGCGTTGCCATTTAATATGAACTTTAAGTTGTTCCAAAACTAAATCCAAAATTTCATGTTTGGATATATTCTTTAAGGGGAAAAAATTAATAAAAAGAAATTATTCGAATAAAGATTTGTGTCTTCTACTTACCAATATGTATTCATTTTGTGAGCTTATACTTCTAGTCCCTGTTCCCAAGAGATCGTTGAGTAGTAGACGCAGTTTATTTTCATTATTACCAATAGCCAAATGAAATGCTAACATGGTGTACCAGTATTTAAGTTCCTCTGCGGAATTTATAGCTTCACAAAGTTTTATTTGATTTTCGATGAATGATATTTTAGCAACCGATTGCCAGTCGTTGGCATTTCTAAAAAAAAAGAAGAAGAAATAAATATTTTAGTGAGAAGAACAACAATCATCCAATGAAAAGCCTTTTTCAGGGAGCTTTTTTGAATTTTTCCAAAAAAGCTTTTCAATAGCACTTTTTCATAAAAAGCTTTTCAATAGCACTTTTTCATGAAAAGCTTTTCTATAAATAGCTTTTTTACAAAAAAGAAGCTTTTCTATAAATAGTTTTTTTTTATAAAAAGCTTTTCTATAAATAGCTTTTTTATAAAAAGCTTTTCTATAAATAGCTTTTTTATAAAAAGCTTTTCTATAAATAGCTTTTTTTATAAAAAGCTTTTCTATAAATAGCTTTTTTATAAAAAGCTTTTCTTTTTTATAAACAGCTTTCCATAAAAAACTTTTCTATAAATAGCTTTTTCATAAAAAGCTTTTCTATAAATAGCTTTTTCATAAAAAGCTTTTCTATAAATAGCTTTTTCATAAAAAGCTTTTCTATAAAAAGCTTTTTCATAAAAAAGTTTTTTATAAAAAGCTTTTTCATAAAAAAGTTTTTTTATAAAAAGCTTTCCTATGAAAACATACTTTAAAATTATTTTTAATAGAAAAAATTGCATTTTTTTAAAAAAAGCTTTTCTGTAAAAACTTTTTTACAAGCTTTTTGAGCTTTTCTATAAAAACTATTTTAGTAAAAAATTTATATAAGTTTTTTTTCTATAAAAAGCTTCTCAATAAAACGTTATTTTCTAAAAAGCTTTTCTATAAATTGCCTTTTCATCAAAAACTTTTCTATAAATTGTCTTTCATCAAAAACTTCTCTACAAAAATATTTTTTTAATAATTCTTTTTTAATTAATTTTTTTTGAAAAGCTTTTTTTAAACCAGTTTCTATAGAAAGCTTTTTTATTAAAAATTTAATTATAAAACTAATTTCTACAAAAAGCTTATTTTTAAAAAAGATTTTATAAAGAGCTTTTCTATAAAAGCTTTTTTTGAAAAACATTTTCTATAAAGTTTTCCTTTTTATATGTTTTTATAAAAGCTTTTCAATAAAACGTTATTTTCTAAAAATCTTTTCTACAAAAATATTTTTTAATCCTTTAAAGCTTTTTTAACCTGTTTCTATAATAAGCATTTTTATAAAAAAATTTTGTTATAAAAATAATAAAAAATTCGAATAAAAAGCTTTTCAAATACTTACAAATCAATTCCAGTACTCTGCGTAACAAAAGTGGTTGTAGCCGCCTGAATCGATGTTAAAGGATAACATAAATAATTCTTATTCAATTCCTTAGGTATAGACGTACGCAGACCATGACGCATAATCGGATCCTTGGTATTCAAAACCAACCAAGATTGTAATTGAGCAGAATATGAAAAGGCCTGACCGTTTGAGAACAGAATCATAGGTACACCCTGTTCGGTTATAGTAAACTGTAACACCGAGCCATGTTTGCCAAAGATCTCATTGCAGGTGGTGGCTAAAACAGCCGAACACGTGGCAATATTCCAAATGCGCAAAAGGCCACATTCGGTAATGACACCCACTAAAAGGCCCTTGGGACACTGAAAATAAAATAAGAACATTTAATCTAACCTCCTCTAAAAAAACTTAAAATAGCAAAAAAACCTACAAAGGCACATTGTATGGCAGCTGTTGTTAGAGAGATAATTGGCATTAGGGGACTACCGGTTTGTAAATCCAATAAACGCATAGAACCATCTAAACTACAAAGCATTACGCATTTCAAACAAAAATTGAAATTTACCACAGGGGAACCTATTTAGGAAATTATAAAATCATTATTAATTGTTATTTTGAATTAACAGCCAATGTTGTGCACTCTTACCCACAAATGTCTCCCACAATTTGCCGGTAGCTAAACGAAATGCTGTTACTTTAGCCAAAAGACCATTATTTGTGGGCACACAGCCGTTGCTTACGTGAACGCGATAATCTAAAGCAGTCTTTTGATATTCACACTTGGTGGTGGCTGTTATGGTGATTTTAGGGCCCATAGTAGAGGCCTGATAAGATTTTGTAGCTGAAGCAGCGTTACTGGTGGTGGCGGAGGTTTTATCATCATTGCTAAAGTGTTGTGGTGTTTGTTTAAAGTTTGGAAATGATTGAAAGTTGTCCTTGGAAACGGTAAAAGGTTCAACACGTGGTTTGGCCGTTGAGCTTTTAACTAAACGTGAATCCAAGCGGCTGAAAACGAAAATTTTGTAATTCTAACAAATTGTGTTTAAATATCAAAACTTACCCCCTTTCCTGATCTGTTATATTAGTTTTAGGTAGTGTGTTTGCTGACGAGCCAGGAGATGTTGTACTGTCTTTCATACTAGCCGAAGAAGTGGAAGCTATTACTGCCTCACCCTCTGAGGGCATAGATGCACTTCCCGTTACTTCTGTAGTTGCTTGAGCAAAACTGCTTGAATTTGTATTCGTTGTTGTATTAGTTTGTGCCACATCTTGATTTAAAGGTATAAACACTGGAGTTATGCGCCGTTTACCATCTTTTGTGCGTGTCTCCATTTGTTTATTAATGGCTTTAATGGGTGTACTTTGTCCAATTTCCATAGCGTTTGCATTTTGTGTGGAAGTGCTGCTGCGACTGCCATAACCAAAACCATTGGCGGCCGCTTGTGTTAAAGAGTTTTCGATGTTGTTATTGTGATTGGTAACCTGTATGGTTGGCAGTGTGGGTGGTTTTATTTTGTCCTGAGTACAAGTTAAAAGTTCGGGATTTTCTATGAGTAAATCTGTTGCTGCCGACGAACCGTTTGTCAGAATTGCTGCCGTTTTGCCATAAATACGTTGATACAGTGTGTTTTTATCCTCCTCGGAGAGAGGTGTGCCCAATTCATTTTCGGAAAATTGTAAACAAGCCACCGTGCCATCGCCACTACAGGCCATGAGTATGCATTTATCGGGACCCCAGGACAAATCCAGAATACTATCATTAAATAGTTCATGTATCACCACCAGAGGTCTTTGCAAAGCTGTCATCCACACTGATAGGGAACGATCGCGGGAACCCACGGCCAAACAACAATACTGTTGGGGTTTTTGTGACTTGGGCGCTTGTCTTTTCAATATGGCGGTATGAAAACGTACACACGTAACCGCTTTGCGATGACCCACAAAATCCTTATCACACTTCCAACCCTCACGTTCTATAATTTGTGCTGTTGGTCCTCCGCCATTCATGGCATGGGCCGATACCAAGTATTGACCATCCGGCGACCAGGACAAACGTAAAATATGTGTGGTGCCACCGCACTCTTCAAAAGGTTCTGTGATTGTACTACTACAAGTCCAGTCTGATGTTTTCCAGATTTTTACACTACGATCATCACTTTGTGAAGCTAAATATTTACCCACCGGATCCCAGGCAACACCCTTGACTAGACCTGTGTGTCCCTTAAGCATTGCCACCATGGCAGGAAAGTTTTGGGCATCCCAAACAATAATGGTATTATCAATGCTACAGCTGGCCAGCCAACGATCTTGTGGGGACCAGGCTAAGTCCAAAACATCTCCCGAATGGCCGCGCAAAGTGAAAACACATTTCCAAGATTCAGGATTTTTGTGTATGCCTCCAGTGCCGAAAACACCACTGGGACCCTAGAATAAATAAAAAAAATATTTGTAACACATTTGAATGATTAACTATTGCTCTCACCTTCGATTGCCGCCATATCATGACCAACTTATCATCCGAACAGGAGGCCAACATAAGTCCGCTTTGCGACCAGCGCACACAATTAACACACGCAAGATGATTGTCCATTTGACACAGCATTTTCGGCACATTCTCATCTAGTTCGGCTTTCTCGGATAGCACGGGTATTAGATTCCATATCACGACCCGGCCGGAATCCACTCCTTGCCCACCAGTAGCAAATTTAAGACATTCCTGATGAACATCCACAGAGAAAATTGGTTTTTCTGTAATTTAAAAAACACAAATGAGAAAGTCATTCAACTTTGAGACAACAATTAAATTAATGGTGTGCAAGGCCTCATGTTTTACAACGTTTTTTTATTTTATTTCTCCCTTTTGCCTTAATTAACACTTACCATCATGATGCACCCAACTTGGCTTTAAAAGTTTCATGTAAATAACTTTTTTCTTTTAATAAAATTTGTTAATAATTTATTGTTTTATTATTAAATTTGTTATTTTTTTGTATTTATATAAATATTTTTAAAGTTTTCTTTATTTTTTTTTGCTAATATGTTGCTGCAAAATTTTTGTTTAATCGCTCATTTTTTCGCTCTCTCTACTTTTTCTTTAACTCTTCTTCTTTTTACATGTTTTGCAAATTGTTTATGTATGCTTTTTATGAGATCTTCTTCTTCCTGTTAATTTTTTTTTTTAATTTAGTTTATTTTTTTTAATTAATCTTAATTATTGCAAAAACAAATAAAAAATATGTTGTAAAAATTAAATTCAAATATTATTATTTAAAAATATTAGAATACAAAAATGTTTTGTGGGCATTATTGTTGTTTATTTTATCTGCCAGTTTTTGCCGGGTTTTTTTGTCTTTACTTTTTACGCTGTCTGTCAATGAAGAGCACAATTCTAAACAGTGTTAACAATCTTTTATTTTTAATTTGGCAGTTGAATAGTATAAAAATAAAACGAGGCAACTCTGTATAAATGACACTGCTTTATCGATATATTTATACTTTGCACACCCTCATTCACTGCCGAACATACCAATACAAAAAAAGTAGAGTATAGAAGAAAAACAAGTCGGCTGCAATTGTTGTTTAGAATGTCATTACAAAAAGAAATAACCGCGTAAAATCATGTTAGAGCAAAACAAAATTGAAAAAAAAACAACACAGAATTCCCAGAGAGTAAAAAAAAGAAGGCATAAAATAAAGCACAAAACAGACAAGACCAACTGAAGTGAAAAAGAAATACATATATGTAAATATACAAAAAAAAGAAAAAAACTACAGCCAAGCATTTTTCGTTTAATGAAAAAATTTTTGTATTCAAAGTGATTTTCAACGTCGTTTAAACAAGAAGTGAAATTTTTTCAAACGCGCTGCCCTGTGTGTAAAATAGCAAAAAAAACAATTTGTGAAGAAAAAAATAAAATATCTACATTAATTTTGCTAATTACCTATAAAAAAAGAAAATTTTAACATTTTTTAAATTAAAAAAAAGAATTAAAAACTAAAAAAACAACTATAAAAAGCTAAATATACAAGTGTTTAAAATATTGTGAAATTCTGCCTAAAACTTTTTTTGAGAAAAATTAAAAATCTTTTAAAAGTGTAATATTTAAATAAGGTAAGTTCTTATAGATATAAAAAAACATCTTTTAAATTAGTTTATTAATTAAAAATATATTTTTTTATTGGCTAAAATTAGTATTTAGTGTTTCTTTCTATATGTATTTTATGTGTATATTTATATACTTCCTTTATCTAAAGTTTCCACAAAAAGTCAACTTTTCATTTTTTTGGCGTTTATATACCTACAACACGAAGCAAATATATAATTGTGTATATAAAAATACACTACACATATGCAGTTTTATTTATTTTATTGTTTTCTTGCTCCCTTTCACGTGTGTAAGTTTATTTGTTGTGTTTAATTCTTTTTTTTTCTCATATACTTGTACTCTCCCACCTTCTCTGCCCATCTTTTGGGTTTATATATTATATGTACATGCAAACGCTTTTATTTTTTATACATGTACATAACAACAAAAAGCTTGTGTATACGTTTTTCTTTTGTGTATCACAAAATTACATACTACTACTACGACGTTCGGCTACTACTTGTCAATCATGTTTATACATTTGTATTTCTCTCAATTTAATTTTTTTCTTTTTTTTTGCCACATTACCAATTATTTAACAACTCTCATTTGTATTTATACTACATACTTCTTTTTCTTGTTTTTATGTGAGAGTAGAGTTTAATTTAGCTTGTTGTGCTTCTTCTATTTTCATTTGCGTTTTTTTTGCGTGTATTGAAAGCAAAGCAAAAAAGAAAAGTAAAACAACCAGCTGTCTGTTGGTGTTTTCTTTATTATTTTGACAACTTCAAAACAAGTATACATAACCTAACATTTTCTTTTACAATAGATACACAGGCATACATACAATTAATACGATATGTAATTTTATTTAATCGTTTGGTTTTTTTTGTTAAAAAATAGTTGTTTTTATTATTTTTTAAATAGTTTTTTGTGATATTTTTGACTTAAAAATCATTTTTATATAGGTATTTAATTATTTTGCAAATTTTGGGCTAATGTTTAATAAGTTATGAGTTAACAGAAAGTCATACTATTAAACCACTATTCAGACTGAATCAAACAATTTCGTTTGCAGAAGAGTTCTAATTATTTTTTTCTCGAAAGGATTTTCGTTAGCATTTAGGTCAGATCTTACAAGGTTGTCAGTAAAATGTTCAGCAAAATGTCTAAAAATCATCTGAACTTGCAATTTTTCTTCTGCAACATTGTCAGTAAAAGCATTACCGAAAATATTGCAAGACAAAAGTTGTAAGTTGACAGTATTATTAGACATTTTCTGCGTATTTTACTAACAACCGTGTATACCTACATAGCATTAGTTATTGGGCTTTTCATATTTGCAATTTTTACTTGTTTTTTTATATTTTAAATCACTTCCCGAAATCTATCAAAATTTTAATGCTTCACTTACACTTCATCAAATTCCGGTAAATTCTTAATTTTTTTTGACCTCAGCAAGAAAGAAAACCCAATTATTTTACCAAATTGTGTTTTCGAAGGATATAACATGATATTATCCTTTTAAGCATGCAGTGCCATCAAATTTTTAAAAAAAAGGTCATGGATCACAAGTGTCCCATATGAATTATAGAATTAAAACCATTAAATAAGTGAAAAATACAGAAATTCTTGATTTTTTATTTAGTAAAAAGAATTTAGCATTTATAAATCAAATTATATTTAACTTACAAAACACTTTTCATTCATGTTTTTCCCATGTTAGAAAATTTTCTGGAAAATGTCTTTTTTTTGTCATTTGTTTTGTTTCAAATGTCATTTTTTTTTCTTCAGCAGCGTAGTATTTTTTAGTAGAATTTTCTATTCTTACTACATAGTTGCATTTCAATTGTATTTTGTGTAGATGTGCCAAAATGTACTTTGTTTTGAATGTAAAATTTAGTAAAAATCAACTAGATTTGCTCGAAATCTTATAAATACAAGATTTTGATTTGATATTAATGGAATATACCGACAATGGGTGTATTAATTTTTGATATTTTCTTAGTGTTTGCCTTCCTTTTTATTGTTGTCAAGGTTTTTTGTCTTTTCTCTATTAATACCGACAAAACTCTTGGATTTTTTAATAAAAATGTATATACATTCCAAATAAATATATATGTACATACATACCTATGTAGATATTTTGCGTACATCTTTTATTATATACTTAATCATTTCTTGTTGTTTCTTTTTCTCTTTCTCATATTTTTTTTGGTAAACGTTTATAACTTTGCTTTGTTTTCAATTTTAAAAAGTTATTCTGCGTTTTACCTTGACAGTGTTTTTTTATTATTATTATATTTGTTGTTGCTGTTAGTCTGTTGCGTTTTTAATAAAAAAACTCACTCTCCCTTAATGAGTGACGTTTTTCCCTCTCTATAATTAATTGTTAAAGAGGAGGAGAGTATTTTAGCTTGGTATTACATACATACGTGCATTTATTACAATTCTATAAATTGTATGTAACTAAGTGATTTGATTATTGTTGTTATCAATGACATATTATGTTAATAACATTAAATTGTTAATAAAAGAGAATGTTGTATTTGGTACTACAGTAGATTTTTGTTTAAAAACGTGTTAACGGAAATACCTAAATATGTATGTAGGTATGTACCTATGTACCTATGTACCTAAGTATTAGTTATTTTATCTAATTGCGATTTTTTTGCAAAAAAGAAATAAATATTTCTTTTATATTAATGACATAATTGTGTATATTCTCAAAATATCAAAACAACAAATATTTTTCTTTATAACTGATTAAAATTTTCTGTGTAGAACCTGTACTCTGAAATTAATAAATAAGATGAAAAAAAGCTTAAATAATACCAACAAACATTACGACAAGAAAAAAACTAACAGCAACAACAAAAACTGTATACAAGAAATTAAGAAAACAAACTAAATAACAACAGAAAACCATACATACATACAAACATATGTATGTAGGTATATAAATAAAAAGCAAAGTAAAATAATATTAAAACAAATAGTAAGAAGAAGAAGAAAAAAACCTGTCACAACAATGAATTTAGTAAAAACCACGACCTGAAAACAAAGCTTAACACAGAGTAATTGCAAATAAACAGAGAGTGTGAGCATTATAATAGGGGGAGTAAGTGAGGGTGTAGTGTATAGTTATAGTTAGACAAAACTAGCGCAGGCGCTGTTAATGTAAAACCCCAACATATCTATTAACTAGTTTAACAACCCTGCTTTAATAATAACAACAAAAAAACATTAACTTTTGTAAGTTATATACCTACACATACACACATATGTATGTATAAAAAATATATGAACTATACAACAATTTGCATTTTTGTTTTGCTAAACTTATCTTTATTTTTTGTTTTGCTTTTTTTACTCTTTCCATTATTACTATCTTTATGTCTCTTTTTTTCGGTCTCTTTTCTCAAATAGAAACTTTCATATAGAATATTTTTTTATGTTTCTTTTGGTTTTTCTTGTGTAAAAAACACCACATAGAAACTGAGAGAAAAAAATAATAACAAATGAAATGCATTATATTTACAGTAAGCTTAACGTACTCGTTTGGTCTCTCTCTCACACGCCCGCTAGCACGATTTATTTTGTCAATTTTAAAAAGTGGTGGCCTTGTTTTTAGGGCAAATCGTTTGCTAACGATTCATTAAAATAAAAACTAAAAAAATTATACATACTAACTACTAGTATGTAATTGTTAATTTTTGTGCATTTAGAAGTACATTCATACATACATATGTATGTACCTATATTGTGAAATTCCATAGAGAATGGTGTTTGAAATCTGGAATAGTTCTTCCAAGTCACAAATGGTTAAAGAGGTTCGATGATGATGGAAACTATAAAGATATTTAGTGTAGTCAGATAGACGTTTTAACAATTGCCTCGAATTACTGTTTATTCTATGACATATATAACACATCGTTACCCAGCAGTTCGACGGGACAGTCCCGAACTGACCACTTAACCTACCTCCTACGAGAAAGTCAATCGTCACTCTACACTCCACAAAGAGACAGTAAAGAGACGATTGCCTCCGCTCTCGCTTACAAGGGGGACACTAAAGTGACGACTGTCTTCATTCTCGATTACAAAGAGTTTATTTGTAACGAAAGACCAAAAACATACGAATTGGAGTCAGCCAGGTGGTAAGATATTAATGGAACTAAAATTTAAAAATTTCCAGTGTCTACTTTCCAGAATACTATGGGACAATAATGTGACGATTGACCCAAAAGATATAAATTTGAGTCAACCAGATGGTGGCATATTAGTAGAAAGTAATAAACATTTCTTTAAAAGATGGGTAAAATAACTACTTTAGGAAGCACAACAATAAAACAACTTTTAAGAGTATAATCTCTAAGTTACTTGAGGACAGTAAAGAGACGACTATCTCCGCTCCCGCTTACAAAGGGCACACTAAAGTGACGACTGTCTTCATTCTCGATTACAAAGGGTACATTCGTGACGAATGACCCAAAACATACGAATTTTGATCATCCAGGTGGTTAACTATTAGTGGAAATTACTGTCTTTTTCGTATGCATTGACTCTTTGCCGAACTGCTGGGTAATGCTAGTTAAGAATGGATGTCTTAGCCGTGAAACACGATTGTCAGATTTTACAACGTTGTCTGTAAAATGTTCAGAAAATGTCTAATAAACGTCTGAACTTACAAATTTTCCTTTGTTACGTTGTCAGAAAAATAATTACCTAAAACATTGCAAGACAAAAAAAAGTAAGTAGATAGTATTATTAGACATTTTCTGCACATTTTACTGCCAACGTTTTCAGATCTAATAACCGTGTATACATAGCGTCTTTCTATTCTAGAGAATAATTACAAATGAAAGGTACAATTAGGGCGGGGTTTTTTAATACTCAGTTAAACTAGCCTTAACTAGCAGTTAGATTAAACTCTGAACAAATTTAGGCGGACTTTAAGCGATGATTGTGTTATTCAGTTATGGATTTGGGATCAGTTAACTTTGTAAGTATTGCCAACTTTTCAGTCAAAAATATAAACATTAAACAGCTGTTTTTTGCAAACATTACTTTTGTAAAATGAAAAATTTTGGAAAAATTTTGATAACCATTTTTAAAGATCAATTTGAAATGCAGAAACATTAGATAAATTTGAAATTGAGAATAAAAACAAAGATTATGACTATAGAATGAATACCTTCTCGTGAAACTTAAGTTATCTAATATTTATGATTTTTTTGAATCACTTAAATTGAATATCAATTTGGAATACAGAAAGTTTAAAGCTAAAGAAATACTTACGATTGAAACTATTTCAAGTCTCTATCGACATTACACGAAAGTTGATATTAATTTTATAATCTCTAGTACCTACAGTGAATCAACTAAGTTTTTTGCCTACCTTTTTTAAGAGAATTTTGTTTTTTGTTCATAAATAAAATTAAAAAAAAAAAAAAACAGGTAAAAAGTAAATATATGTTTTCCAATTAAAAATAGAAATTGTGTAAAATGGGAAAAATTAGAAAAACTATTAAAATACAAATTTTATTTTGCCTATGTAAAATTTATAAAATTTTACATAGGCAAATTACTTAATTGATTCACTGTATATACCTATATAGACTGTATGCTCTTTACTTTTAATTGAACCCTTCTAAACTAAATTATTTAATAAGAAACTTAATTTGTTTATGCTATTTAAAATAGAGCACAAATACTTTAAAAAACAAAATTAATATTCAAACAACGAATATATAATTTGGGTTTTCTTTAAATTTCAAATTGCATTGAATTATAAATAAAATTTCTATATATAAAAGTGTGCTGGTATTTAGACACACATTATGTTTTTAATAATAGTATGACCATGGTATTTAACAGTTTCATATGTATTTGTCTCTTCGATCTCTTTAGGAGATTGTGGTAACACTTGTTACCAACCAAGACGAAAAATTATAGACTTTAACTAAAAATCAACCTGTAAATAAAATAAAAATATATTTTATTAAACGAAAAGCACCACAAAACAAAAACTTGTATAATTTAGTATAGAGATTTTTTTCGTTTAAAGTTTATTATAACTTTACTTTAGTTTATTATAACTTTACATTATTTAAGTTTTTTTATTTAGTTTTTGTGGAAAAAAGAAAGTAAATTATTTGAGGTTGGCGTTTTTTTGTTTGTTTTTTTTTTGTGTTTCTTCATTTTCTTTTGTTTTCTTAAACAAAATTTTTCAATTTCAAATTAAACATTCATACATGTAACCACCGACCAAACGACAACCTGTCTAAACAAGTCTTTAGAAAGAAAAAGGGCCGGTTAAAATTTGTGGTCTTTATATGTTTTTTTTTTTTGTTGGCATAGATTCGAGTTGTTTTTGTATATAAAACAAAATACACACTTAAACTAGGTTGATCCGCTATTATTTATTGTTTTTAATTTTATTTTCTTTATTTCATCGATCAACCCGAAATAAACGACATCATCGACAGCAATACTATAAGAAGAATTAAGTAATAGGTATGAGGCTTCTATATATAATGAGTATGTGTATGTATATAAAAGCTAATAGTAGTACCTTTGCTACTCTCTGCTACATGGCAAAGTATGGCAAAAACAAAACAAAATAAACAAAAAATTTGTTGGGAATTTCTATATGTTTTGTCTATATATAAAATTTATGCGCCCGCGTGTACTATTACGTTTGCATACTATTGTATATAATTATATCGAAGAAGAGAGTAATTTTTTGTTTACTTTCTATAGATGCATACAGTATTGAAAATAATAACCCAACAGTTCGACAAACAGTCAATGCATACGAAAAAGACAGTAATTTCCACTAATAGTTAAGCACCTGGATGATAGTAATTCGTTTTGGGTCATTCGTCAGGAATGTACCCTTTGTAATCGAGAATGAAAACAGTCGTCACTTTAGTGTCCTCTTTGTAAGCGGGAGCGGAGACAGACGTCTCTTTACTATCCTCAAGTAACCTAAAGATTATACTCTTAAAAGTAGTTTTTTTTGTTGTACTTCCGAAAGTAGTTATTTTACCCATCTTTAAAAGAAATGTTTATTACTTTCTACTAATATGCCACCATCTGGTTGACTCAAATTTATATCTTTTGGGTCAATCGTCACCTGGCTGACTCCAATTTGTTTTTTTTTTTTTTTTTTTTGGTCTTTCGTCACAAATAAGCTCTTTTTAATCGAGAATGAATACAGTCGTCACTTTAGTGTCCCATTTGTAAGCGAGAGATCGGAGACAATCGTCTCTTTACTGTCTCTTTGTAGGGTATAGAGTGACGATTGACTTCGTCGTAGGACAAGCCCATGTTAAAATGGTCGGTCAACTGAGTAGTCATGTGGCTAGGGGCCTGTCCCGTCGAACTGCTGGGAATAGATTAGATGGGTTAGATTCTACTTAATTCGTTTCGTAATATTGCTAAATTTTATACAGAAGTTCTCTTAAATTAATGCCCTAGTTTGTATGAGGATCCTAATCGTCATCCGCCGTTGTCTTACCTCAACGACTAAAGATACATTTGGAGTAAAACGACTAAAGATACATTTGGAGTAAAACGACTAAAAATTACATTTGGAGTAAAAATATGATTAAGGGCGGGTTTTTTCAAATAAAAATAATTTACATTCTTTGTTTAAACCTAGTTTAATGTGTGTGTTTTGTGTTTTTCAATAAACAGTAATTTTACTTAGGGCGGGTTTCTTACTACTAAGTTAAACTAGGCTTAACTTGCTGTTAGATTAAACTCGGAACAAATTTAGGCGGACTTTTACTGATGATTGTGTTTTTCAGTTTTAGATTTAAGTTCAGTTAACTTTGTTAGTATTGACAACTTTTCACTCAAAAACATAAACAATGAACAGCTGTTTTTTGCAAATAATACTTTTGTAAAATGAAAAATTTTGGAAAAATATTAAAAAAAACATTAAAAACAATAATAACTAAAACAAAACAAATCAGAAAATTGCAATTTACTTAAAATATTAAGAAATCATTGTTTTTGTTAATTTTTAAACTAAGATAATAAGAAACGTTACTGTTTACTGAAAAACACAAAACCTATATTAAACTAGGTTTAAACAAAGAATATAGATTATCTTTATCTGAAAAACTCGCCTTAGAGTCCAATCTATAGGTTTGCTTTATATCATATGACGGACGGCCTTAAACAACTATACTTTCTTAATTTTTTTCTGGAAAATAAATTCACTTTCACGTTTTTTTCTTTCTTTTTCTTTATATTGTGTTTATTATTCTTAAAAATATGTATGTATGTGCTTACAAAAATGTATTTTGTATAGGCAGCAGAACAACCTACTACATACATACATAGGCAATAAAACAATATTTTCTATTTTTTCCCCAACTTGTAACTAGTTACAAAGACGCATCATCCAGCTACTATATAGTAGATAGTAAACTGCCAACAACCCCAATTTACCTTTTGTCATTTTTTTCCATAAATATGTACATATGTATATACACATTTTTGTCACTCAGTTACAAGTACTTACGTTATTTACATCATATTATAAATATATTTAAAAAAACCCCCACTTTACGTCTTTGCCATCACGTAGGCATAAATTTATTAAAAACAAAAACTGCCGGATTTCACGAATTTCAATTCGTAACTCTGTATTTTATTTTTTTCATTAGAATATCAGTGGTATTTCAATCTGCTCTCCTTCCATTTTTCACTCTGTCTCTTTGTGTATCTTTTTTATTTCTTTTTTTTGAAATAGTTCTGTTTTGTTTATGTGTTTTTTTGCACTTTACTTTGTTACGTTGTTTCTGAAGTGAAAAAAAAGATACACATACAAAAACAGCTGCTTAACAGTGTTTTTTTCTTTTGTGTGTTGTTTTTTTCAATTTTTATATTCTTTTTGTGTTAAAATTCTGATATGAATTTTCTTATATAGTTGTCTCTTTCTAGCCTAGTGTGTTTTGCGTTCATATTTTTTGTTTGTTTAACATTGCAAAATTGTTTTATTGCTTTATGTCAAAGAAGAAGAAAAAACAGGGTTGTTAAAATTGTATAGGTATTAAGATTTCTTTTAAATAAAATGCAGTTAAAGTAGTTTATTTAATAGAAAATATATAAAAAATATGTAGTAATAAGTTAAAATATGTAACTTAAATGAAAAAACCACTTTTAAACAAAAAATTTCTGTAGATTTTAATACTTTTTTTGTACAACCCTGAACATTTTATTTGCCGTTTGGCGGAGAGTGTATAGAAGAAAAAAAAAGTAGCTAAATGGAGCACATACATATAATTACGTATTTGTTTTCTCCACTTCTTTTGTTATTATTCTTTAGGTTTTCTTCTTCTTTTCTTAAGTTCTCTTTTCTGCTTGCCATTAATGACAACACACACTATAATGATTGTTGTTGCTATTACATGTTTGTGCATTTTGTTTTCTCTTTCCCACAAATTTGTGAGTTTTTTTTGCTTTATTTTAATTTGTGTGTGTATTCTTTTATCGGAGGAGGCTTGAAAACAGAACGAATAGAAAATATAGAAAGAAAAAAAACAAAGTAGAAATCAAAAAAATCAACGTAATATCACAAAACTAGAAATAAACGTACATCAGTTTTTCTTTGTGCCTCTGGAGTTTAGACGTAGTTTTTATAACATTTGAATCAATAACATATTTTTGTGAAATTTGTTAACAAAAAACATTTTTAATAATCAGAAAAATAAGAGAAAATTTGCCTAAAATAAATAAATTAAAATTTATCTATAAAAAGTATTAAAAAAACAATTTATACGAAAATTAAAAGTTAATAGGTAAGGTGTGAAAAAAATAAGTGTTAACATTATTAAATTATTAAATTCCCAAATAAATTTAAAATTAGAAAATCAAAGTTATACCTACTTTGTAGAAAACTTTAAATTTATAATTTTTATTTAAAAAATCTGAAAAAAATACTATTAAGTGTTGTTGTATACATACAGATTTTAAAGTGTATATGCAGTTTTAAACGTTTTTTTTTTTACTTAATCCGCTTTCCCTATGGACACTTGAACTTTTTTTTTGTTGCCAACATTAGTACAAAAAAAGTTGTTGCAGTTGATTTTTAATCACAAAAAAAATAAAAACTAGCAAAACAACAACAATATTTTTATATATATTTATGTATATATGTACTTATATCGAAAAAATTTTAAACGTAGAAAATCTTCAAAATATTTTTACACATGACAAAAACAATATGAAATAAAATCACTTTTTATATAGAAAAGAACTTAATTTTTTAATAAAAAACACTAATATAAGTTTGCTTATAAAAAAAATCTACACAAACAATAAATTATGAATGTATATATACTTTATATACTCTTATAAATCTATATACTAAAATACGTAAATTATTAAAATTGTATATAAAATACAAACATGTTAACACACGTCTATATGTTCACACGTATGTGTTCTCTTTTTGATTTCATTGTTTTTTTTTCTCTTTTTTCCAACTAATTGAGCGAGTTTTTGTTGGTTTTGTGCTCGTTTTACTACTTTACCTAATATGTATATGTATACAAAAACAATTGTCTAAATGACTTAAGAACAGCAGTGGAAATCATAAAAGCAAAAAGAAAACAAAATAACAACAATGTAAAAATCCCGGCAAAAAGAATTGTGAAATGTCAAATAGTAATAACAGGGTAAAAAAAGTTGCCAGATTTCTTTTTTTTTTTTTTGCAAATAGCAATAAATTGGAAAAGAATATATAAAAAAATATTGTAATAAATGTTAAATTCTCTTTTTAACACATAAACCATATAGGAAAAATATACATGCTTAATTAACAAAAATTGTGAAATTTATCACAACACTTTTGAAATTTTACAAAAGCTTTTAAAAATATGTTTGTCTCTTGAATTCTTTACAACTAGAATATTCTCTAGAAATCATAGCTTATTACCTTATTTTTCTATTTTCCCGCTTATATTGTTACATTTTTGCCATTTTATTTTTCGCTTTTCTTTTATTAAGATACAAACTTTTTTTCTTTATTTTGCTTTAATAAAGAAAAAACTGAAAAGAGTTTGTTCACTTGTTTATTTATTTTTTTTGCTGCTTTTCTTTATTATTACTGGTGCAAGTTTTGTTGTAATTGTGTATATTTCTTCATGGTCCTTTGTTTTGTATTCTTGTATAGCATTGTTGTTTTTATGTGTTTTACAAAAAAAAAATTACATTGATTTTTTTTCTCTTTGTTTTGTTAAAGTTTTTTTGCTTTGTATAATGGAAGAGATAGAGACTATTTTATTATGTCTATTTCAGTCATTTGTGTAAAGTTGTTGTTATTATTATAATGCATCAGTATATTGAACTGCATTTTGATAGGTAGGGAATTAAGAAAAGAGAAAAAAGAAGAAAAGCTTTTGGTAGAACATTACATATTTTAAAAATTTGTCATTTCAGTATTTAATTACAATATACGGTAATATTCTATGACAATATACACATACACACACACCTACATAGTGGTAAAAAAATTTTAGTAAAAATTAACTTGGAGTTTTTGACAGTCCTACCATGATACGTTTTAATTTATAATACAAATTTACACCCCGACTAATATTTAGGGCGGGTTTCTTACTACTCAGTTAAACTAGGCTAGATTAAACTCGGAACAAATTTAGGCAGACTATGCGGTAATTGTGTTTTTTAGTTTTGTATTTAAGTTCAGATAACTTTGTTAGTATTGCCAACTTTTCACTGAAAAACATAAACAATAAACAGCTGTTTTTAGCAAATAATATTTTAGTAAAATGAAAATTTTTAATAAACATTTAAAACAATAATAAATAAAACAAAACAAATCAGAAAATTGCAATTTACTTAAATGCTTAGTTTATTTTTAGTTATTGTGCAACTATTAATAATTAGAATGAAGTATTAGAAAAATGGCATTAAAAAAAAACTAATAAACAAATTAAAAACAAAATTTTTTAATACATAAATGTAAAACTAATAACCGTATTCTTAATAATATACCTATTTCATTTCTTCTTCTTTCAGAACCTTTTCTCAAAGAACATTTCAAAATGCGTTGTTCTCCACAAGGATTACAGCCCTGAAAGACGCCCCTGCTAAAAAAGAAAAGATACAGATTTTTTTTTACAAAAATCTATTCATCTTAAACTTGAAATTTGTTTAATAAACAAGATAAATATAAAATAAAAATTAACATATCTTAAAAAGCAGATTTTTTTTGCTAACAATCCAAATCCAACGACAGACAAACATGTTTAATTTTCATAAACCTCGAACTTATCGCTCAACCGAGGGCTGTTGCATTTGTAAAGCCAAATCGAGTTCATCACGTTTTACCGATTCACGCAAATATGAACGAGATACTATGCAATGTTTTGATCTCAAATATCCACGACAGGGCGAAATCTGTAATGCCTGTGTTTTACTGGTAAAACGTTTTAAACGTTTGCCTGTAGGCAGTAAACGTAACTGGAGTCACGTGAGTATTTCATTTTTTTGTTTAACTAAAAAAGTTAAACATATTTTAATAAAACTTAATTTTGTTTTCACCAACAGATTGTTGATGCTAAAGCTGGCATAGGGCCAGGTTACAATAAAATCCAAACAAAATATAAAAGTGAAAGAATAAACTCAAGAGCAGCTGCTGCTGCAGCTGCTTTACAGCAACAGGTCGCAGCATCCTCATCAACGAGCAGCAATAATGCTGCAGTTAATGGTAATTCTCCAAATGGCATAAACTATATACCGGAGAAATTTTCGAAAATTTTTAAGAAAACTAAAAAACTTAAGGATTCTTCTATGAAGCGTAAAAACAACCACAATGGTTGGTCTCACAGCAATACACAATCCTTGCCCACTACACCCGATTCTTTAGACAGTGATTATGAAGATTCTAGACATCAGCTTAACTTATCTGGTGGTGCGGCTGGATCAACCGGCACTGGTACTATTGTACAGTTTCAGACACAAACAAGAGCATCTGCTTACAAAGCACAAGCAGCAGCCGAAGCACGTAAAAGGATTATCAAATTGGGCACAAAACGGCGTAAATGTTTGCCGCCTCGTAGATTTAGACGTACATTGGCACAGGAGGAATCTGTGGAATTTTTCGATGAAGAAGAATGGCAAGAACGAAAATCGTGTTGTGGCATGTTATATGAATGTGCCGCCTTAGGAGGAGCTTTAATAATAAATGCTGATAGTTACAAGCCATGTGAACAACATCAACAATCTTTAAGACTTTTAAACCCAGCAGCTGTAGCAACAACATCAGCTTCTAGTAATGATAATAAACAGTCTCCCTTACCGCTAATACAAAAATCTATTATACAAACCGTGCCGGCAGTAGTGCAATTAAAGCCGCCAACTCCTACACCAGCGTCAACGTCAACGCCGTCTGTTTCAGTGTCATATACCAGCAGCAGTACTAATCATAATAATAATTTCAAAACGGCCACAACTACCACCACCACACCAACACCAGTGCTTAAAAAACATCATTTATTCTTTAAAAGACAATCAGAATGCTTTCCACAAGGTGATCATGTCACCCATACAGCAACAACAACAACAGCCAACAGCAATAATGATAGTAATCACTCTACAGCAGCTCATGTTGCCAACATTATTAAGACTGAGTCTGAATTTAATGTTCCACAGCAGCAAAATAATACAAACAACAGCACCACCATACAAAGACACATCGAAAATGCCATACATTCTTCATCTCCAAACACAATAATAACTACAAATCCTTTAATATCATCCTCAGCATCATTAAGCATTTCGGTAACAACATCCTCGTCATCTTCATCTTCTACAACAATGCCACAAATGCCTAAACATTCCTTAGCTAAAGTGACTACCATATCGCCCCCACTAACAAGCACCACCACTACCACACTTCATCATCAACACCAGCACCATCTTACAGCGGCCAATAACAACAACATCAGCAACAATTTGGTTAAACCTAATACATTCTTGCATAAAATTAAGGCTGATTCGACAGCTGCTGGTAAAGTTGTTAAGCATTCACTGGAGAAATTCAACACCGCCGTTAGGCTTAAGACCAGTGATATACACGAAATGAAACCCATTATTCGAACTGTCGATAAATCTTACATTTTAGCTAAACCACCAACACAAGCAAATATTATTACATTAAATGCCAATACTTCACAAGCTACTTATCAGTCATTGGCTGCATATAATGCTGCCGGCCAACCGCCTCTAACAACGGCCTCACTATCGGCCGCATCACCCACATCATCGACTTCCTCTACATCATCTACGAAATTTAGTGATAACTCCTCGGATTCAGGTTTCGATGAGAATATGTTGGATCGTAAATCGGCTAGTCCTTTGGTAAGTAAAACAATCAACTACTATTTAATATAATATTTATTTTTTCTTGTATTTTCTTTTAATTTTAGCAAGAAGATTGTGAAAAGAAAATTTTAAGTCGTCCTGGTGTCCAGACAATGTTTTTGGCCAGTGGTGTACAAATTCAAGGTCAGCCACAAAATCTAGTTTTAACTGGCAACGAAGTGGCAGCCAAGATATTACAAAGTCGTAAATACAGCTCAATTACTGCAAATCCAATTTCAACAAATGTAAGTTTTTTTTTTAATAGAGAACTTCAAAACAAAAACTAAACCTGAAACACAACTAGAACTGAACTAGTACTGAACTAGAACTGAACTAGAACTGAACTAGAACTGAACTAGAACTGAACTAGAACTGAACTAGAACTGAACTAGAACTGAACTAGAACTGAACTAGAACTGAACTAGAACTGAACTAGAACTGAACTAGAACTGAACTAGAATTGAACCAGAACTGAACTAGAACTAAATTAAAACTGAACTAGAACTGAACAAGAACTGATTTAGAACTGAACAAGAACTGATTTAGAACTGAACTAGAACTAAACTAGAACTGAACTAGAACTAAACTAGAACTAAACTAGAACTAAACTAGAACAGAACTAGAACTGAACTAGAACTGAACTAGAACAGAACTAGAACTGAACTAGAACTGAACTAGAACTGAACTAGAACTGAACTAGAACTGAACTAGAACTGAACTAGAACTGAACTAGAACTGAACTAGAACTGAACTAGAACTGAACTAGAACTGAACTAGAACTGAACTAGAACTGAACTAGAACTGAACTAGAACTGAACTAGAACTTAACTAGAACTGAACTAGAACTAAACTAGAACTGAATTAGAACCGTACTAGAACTATGCAAGAATTAAATTAATTATAACAATTTGTTTATTTTTTTTTCTTTCTTCCCCTATAGTCACGTTCACATCATCCCACCACAACAGCTGTAAAAATTGCTCAAATCTCAACAACATCGTCCTCGTCGTCGGTGACATCTGGTCCACCAAACTCAACTATGAGTTCAGCAGCTCAAGCTAAAATGCGTGCAATATACAATAACAACAATATGATACAACATGAAAATGGTATAACAACAATTGTGCCAGCCTCATCATTAGCGGCAACAACACAAACAGCAGCCATGCAAAATATTGCACCCAGTACAGTGACTATAACACCAGCACCACCCGTGGGAACACAATTTAATACACAAAATGTTATATCACGTAAATTAACAGCGGCCAATATAATTAATTTACAAAGCAATACAACAAGCAATTCTCATAACAATCAGCAGCAGCAGCATCATCATCAGCAGCAGCAACAACATCATCAACAACAACAACAGCATCATTTAAGTAGTAGCAATAACAATCATCATCATCTTAATAATAGCTCGACTAATCAAAAAATAATTTTATTAAAAACTTCACCGAATAATACAACCACTTTTACGGCAACAGCAGCCAATTATAATACTCTGTCTGGCGGAGGAGGTGGTGGTGGACATCATGGAAACAATGGTGGAGGTGGGCGTTAGGTTTAAAGTAAATTTAAATTTTACTTTATATTAAAATACAGCTCCTTTTTTTAAATGTTAACATTTTGTATAAAAATACTTTCCTGCTATAAATATAGTTTTTTTTTTATTTTATTTCTTAAGCATATTTAAAAACCACCTTATATTCTTAACAAATCTCCTTATTGATACTATTGACCCAAATGTACTTTGATATTTTCTTACTTTTTTTTATAGAATTTTAATTTATTTTATTTTTTTCTTTTTAATTGTTAATAAGAATCTAATTGGATATTCTTCTTTTTTTTTTGATTTTTCTTTCTTTTTTCTAATACTCAAAAACAAAATGATGTGAAAATATTTAAATTAACTACAGTTATATTTTTTTCTTTTAAATTTAAAGTGAACTTAACCGAGTGGCTTGTTACAATAAATTTTTAGTTTATTTTTCTTTAAAAGAAAATTTTTTTTATTAGGCTTAAACTTAAAATAAAACTTTATTGTACATTTTTTTAAACGCCATTTTTTCCTTTAATTTTCCAAGAAAAAAAAAAAAAGTTTTTTGTATATAAAAATTTAAGGTTTTTCTTACTTTTAATTTTTACAAAAATTATCTTTGTGTAAAAAGTTGTTTTTAAGGTCTCTTTCTATCTTCCTCTTTTTTTCCTTCCTATAATATACATTTTACTTATAATTTTATGCAATTTTTTCTTTGTTGTTTTCATATTTTTAAGATTTTTTCCTTTAAACTTACATATGTGTAGTTTTTAAAATAAAAAAAAAAAGCAAATTTCCTAAGAAATTAATAAACAAAATCTAAAAATTTTTAAATACATTTAACAAGTAATTAATTTTGAAAAAACGTTGTAAAAAGAATCAAATTTTGAGGAAATTTTAAAAATTTCTTTAATTTGGAAAAAAATTTAAACGATCTCGAATACTCTTACTTGGTCTTAGGATTTTCAGCAAATTTTATTTAAGTTCTGTGCCTGTAAACATTGAAATACAATAGTGAAATCATTAAGCAGAAACATCTTTTCAAAATCTGGCTACCCCTTAGAAACTTTGCTTAATTTACAAGGATGTTAAAGGTGATATTCTTTAAAGTATAAAAGCTGTTAGATTTTTCAACTTTTGTTTACTATTTGCAAGGTAAGCAAACATGCAATAACAACTTTTGATCTCTATAGCATAAAAACACTTGTAAAGGTTGTAATCATAACAAGTCGAGTAAAAAATACTACAATTATCAAAACCATAAGAAATTCCATGAGCTTATAAGCTAGAGTAGCAAAGCTGCTTTGCTTTTTTGTTGTTTATTTCCTTTATATAGTTAAGAATATTTGCAACCCCAGTAAATATACTAAAACCAAGTTTTTAAACCTGCAAAAAGTGTTTACTTAAGCGAATTTGGATTTCTTAAGTATAGCAAGCTTGCAAACCTTGCAAACATAACAATTGTATCAAAAAAATACTATAGTTAGCAACAGCATCAGAATCATATAGCTTATGTGCTAGAGTAGCAAACCTACAATGCTTTTATGTTCCAAAAAAAAGTTAAATTGAAAACAAATTCTAAAGAATCAAAGAGTATTTGCTGCCCTTGCTACTATACTAAGGGCGGGTTTTTCTAATAATTTTTGTTCTTTGCTTAAACCTGGTTTAACATATATTTGTTTTGTGTTTTCAGTAATAATGATTACTGCAGTAAAGTTACACATTATCTTAGTTTAAGGGCGTGTTTTTTAGTTATCAGTAAAGTTACTTATTATCTTAGTTTAACTGAGTGTTACTGGTCAATTAAACTTAAGTTATAAGTAAGAAAACACAATTAACAAAAACAATAAAACAATGATTTCGAAAGAACAAAAACTTAATATTTTAAGTAAATTTGCAATTTTCTGATTTGTTTTATTTTATTTATTATTGTTTTAAATGTTTAACATTTTTCCAATATTTTTCAGTATTATTTGCAAAAAAAAACAGCTGTTCATTGTTTTTGTTTTTGAGTGAAAAGTTGGCATTACTAACAAAGTTAACTGAACTTAAATCAAAAACTGAAAAACACTTTCATTGGTTAAAGTCCGCCTAAATTTGTTTCGAGTTAAATGTAACAGCAAGTTAAGCCTAGTTTAACTGAGTAGTAAGAAACCCGCCCTAAGTTAATCACCCTCACATTCTGCATTTTAATTTAAATCTAAATTTTCTTCGTTTGGCGACTTTGTTATTATGCATTTTGATTCGAAGCTCCGTTACTAACTTACCAAAACGTAGCTACGACCGTAATGCTGAATAAACACAGTCGTAAAGCCTTAATTACGAATCGATTGACATATAATTCCGTTATTTCTTTACGTAACGGTTTTAGGAAACGTATTCGAAATGCAGAATAGGGGTGAATGCAATTAAACATTTCGCGGTCATAATCCCCTCGATTCTGTACTTCAATTTGAAGCACTTTGATTTGAAGCTCCGTCATTAAAATAACAACTTACAAAAACGTAATGAAATCGTAAGAAAAAGAAGAAGCAATTCCATTTTATTTTAATGCTTTACGATTGCATGTATTCTGCATTACGTTCGTTAAAACGTTAAAATAAAATGGAATTGCTTCTTCTTTTTCTTACGATTTCAATACCGATTGTTGCGTAACCGAATGCGGAAACGTTAACGAAATGCAAATTGTAAAGTAGTGAAAACAAGTTTTGGCCGGGATGAATATTAGAAGTTTCTGAATGTTAAAAATGTTGAAACATTGTTTTAAAAATGAACCCGAAACTAAAGTGATGTCAGCTTTAAAGTTTCATTGGGCCCAGAGCAAATATATAAAGGGCCTTTAAGAAATATCTGATTTATATTATTTTTAAGATTTTCCATCTTTAAAACCCCTCAATCTTCAATATTTTTTTATTTTTATTAAAAAAATTAATGCGTTAATATATAAACAAAATAAAAATTTGAAATTTATAAAAAAAAGTGTCCAAAATAATCAAAAAAATAAAGAAAATCTAAAGGCTATTTTATCAAAACAAAAAAAAAATAATAAAAATAAACATAAATATATTAGAAAAAAAAAACACCAAAATTTGTTAATAACAAAATATAAAATAAGAAATAAAGAAAATTTAATTGTAAATAAGAAAATATTCTCTAAATGTGTTAAACAATTATTACGTTGTGTTATAACAAAAAATAAGATTTATTTAAACAAATGTAATTTTAGCGAAAAAAATCCACAAATCTTTTGAAACAAAAGTTTAAACTTAACCTTAAAATACTTTTTTTAAATTTAAGTAAACTAAAACAACAACAACAAAAAATCAATCATTTTTATTTATACATATACAAAAGAAACAAAAAATACAAGCATTTTAAATAATTATTGAGTTTTTACACTAAAAAACATAATAAATTATATATACGAAAAAATTATAACTTTATAAAAAACAGAGAAATATAAAATATTTAATAAAACTATAAAAAAATATATATTAAAAAATCTTTAGTAGCCTTAGAGTGAAAGACATTTACATTTATAAAAACTAATTTATAATTTCAAAAAAAAAAAAAAAACAACAACAACAACTCTATTAAAAAAAAACTCAATTATTATAATTAAACATGTCAAACAAAATGTTGATAAACTTTAAACGTAATTAATAATATAAATCATAATTTATAACAAAACTTATCATACCATTGTAGTGTGTTAAATTTCTATTAAATAAAATACAAATAAATCTTATAGAATTTAGATGAAAAAAAATTATTAAACAATAAGCGTGTTATTATTAATTTAAAGAAAATAAGCCTTGTCTATAAAAAATTTATATATAAAAATATAAATATAAAAAAACAATATTAAAAGCAATGTTTTCTTTTTTAATTTGAGAAACGAATAAAATATTCAATAAAATAAATTATTAAATAAAATAATGTGAGTTTTTTCTGCCAATTGGCCAAATAATATTATCGGATAAGAATTTCCAGAACTGATCAAGAACTGATCAAGAACTGAACTAGAACAGAACTGAACAAAAACTGAACTAGAACTGAACTAGAAATGAACAAGAACTGAACTAGAACTGAACTAGAAATGAACTAAAACTGTTCTAGAACCGATCTAGAATAGAACAGAACTAGAAATGAACTAGAACTGATCTAGAACCGATCTAGAATTGAACTAGAACAGAACTAGAAATGAACTAGAACTGTTCTAGAACCTGTCTAGAATAGAACAGAACTAGAAATGAACTAGAACTGAGCTAGAACCGATCTAGAATTGAACTAGAACAGAACTAGAACTGAACTAGTACTGAACTGAACGAGAACTCAACTAGAACTGAACATGAACTGAACTAGAACTGAACTAGAACTAAACTAGAACTGAACTAGAACTGAACAAAAAGTGAACTAAAACTGAACTAGAACTAGTCCTGACTAGAACTGAACTAGAATCGAACTAGAAATGAACTAAACTAAAACTGTACTAGAACTGATCTAGAACGTAACTTGAACTGAACTCGAACTGAACTTGAACTGATCTAGAACTGAACTATGACTGAGTTAGAACTGAACTAGGACTGAACTAGAAGTGAACTAGAACGGACTATAATTGAACAAGAACTAAACTAGAACTGAACTAGAACTGAACTTGAACTCGAACTGAACTAGAACTGAACTTGAACTTATCTAGAACTGAACTAGGACTGAGTTAGAACTGAAATAGAACTGAACTAGGACTGAGTAAGAACTGAAATAGAACTGAACTAGAAGTGAACTAGAACGGACTATAATTGAACAAGAACTAAACTAGAACTGAACTTGAGCTGAACTCGAACTGAACTAGAACTGAACTTGAACTGAACTAAACCATAACTAAAACTGAACAAGAAGTGAACTAAAACTGAACTAGAATCGAACTGGAACTGAACTAGAAATGAACCAAACTAAAACTGAACTAAAACTGTACTAGAACTGAACTAGAACTGATCTAGAACGGAACTTGAACTGAACTCGAACTGAACTAGAACTGAACTTGAACTGATCTAGAACTAAAGTAGAACTGAACTAGAACTGAACTAGAACTGAACTAGAACTGAACTAGAACTAAACTAGAACTGAACTAGAACTGAACTAGAACTGAACTAGAACTGAACTAGAACTGAACTAGAACTGAACTAGAACTGAAATAGAACTGAACTTGAACTGAATTAGAACTGAACTAGAACTGAACAAGAACTGAACTAGAAGTGAACTAGAGCTGAACTAGAACGGACTATAATTGAACAAGAACTAAACTAGAACTGAACTAGAACTAAACTAGGACTGAACTAGACCATTAATAGAACTGAAGTAGAACTGAACTAGAAGTGAACTAAACTAGAACTAAACTAGGTTTTACTAGAACTGCACTAGAACTTATCTTGAACTGTACTAAAACTGAACTAGAACTAAACTAGAATTGCACTAGAACTGAACTGGAACAGAACCTGATCCGTACAAGAAATGTAATGGAACTGAACTAGAAATGAATTAGAACTGTAACAGAACTCTATTTAAACTGTACTAGAACTAAACTAGAACTGAACTAACACTGAGCTAGAAGTGATCTAAGACAAAGTGAACTAAACTAGAACAGAACTACAGCTGAAGTAAAACTAAGCTAGCACTGAACTACAACTGACATAGAATTGACCTAGAACTAAATTAGAATAGATGTATAACTGAAATAGAAATATACTAGAACTGAATTAGAACTTAGTAAGAGCTGAAGTTGAACTATTCTAGAATTCAATACAACCGTTCAATATAATCGATCTAACCTGGAACTGAACTATTATTTACCTATATTCCTAATAACATAATGGACTAACCTAAAGTATTATTTGCAAAAATTTTATTTAAAAGTTTTTATTTTTATTTTTCTTTTAATTTTTATTAATATTTCTTTATTGATAAGAATTAAAAATTACATTTAGATGCTTGTATTACATACATACAATATTTTTTGTTTCAAATTCATCATTTCAATATGTATTATTTTAATTTATTTTATAATTAATTGCTTTGTATAATGTAAAAGGTAAAATTGTGTATAAGAATAAGACAAAAAGTTCTTTTAGTTTTTTATATATAAATTTTTTAAAAATTATTTAAATTTTTTTTATGTAAATATGTTTAAATTTGGATTTCATTTTACACTATAGTGTGTCTAAATAACACTAAATAACTTTTTTAATAATTAAACAAAACGAAATAAAAATAAATATTATAACATTCATATCAACTACTGCAATTTTTTACAAAATTTAAAAAAAAAGAAAACAATTTTTTACTGAAACAAAACGAAGAGAAAAGAAAGAAAAAACTAATTAAACAATAACCTTAGGACTCAGAAAACTTTACCACTCTGGTTTATACTTGCCGATGAAAGTGAAGTTTACTCTTGCCCACGCTTTGCTTATGTCTCATGTTAATTATTGTATTGAGGTTTACACTGGTGCCAATGCACAAATCCTAAACAGAATATTCCGTGTAGTTAAGAAAATTGTACGGTTTGTCTATAGTATTAGATATTATGAACACATATCTAATGCTATTAGCAACTTTCTATCATGTTCATTTAAACAATACCTACAGCTACGTAATTTAATATACTTTTATAAAATCATTAAATATGGCATACCCACTTATCTTCACAGTAGATTTATTTTTTCAAGATCTACGAGAAATCCACAAGTTATTATACCACATATAACATGTTCGATCTTTGAACGATCCTTTATTGTAAGATCTGCAAGGTACTGGAATATCTTACCAAAAGAACTAAAAGTATTTTCTTTTTCATGCAAGTTGTTCAAAAAGCATCTTCTATATAATTTTTGTAATCAGTAATGGACAATTTCTATGTCAATACTTATAATTATGCAAAAGTTGCGTCGTCACTGATAGGGAGTCTCTGATAAATATAATATCAAGGAATTAAGGGTGTACATTTTAATTTTAATTTTAAGTTTCAAACTATGTGAAATAAAATAAGATACCATGTAATGCACTTTGGCCTTGTAGGCTTTTAGCATTACTAACAAATAAATAAATAAAAAAAAATAAATATTGCAAATAAATTTATGGACTTGAGGCAGCATCCTCTTCATCGGTAGTTGCACTAGTAGAGGTGGCCGTTGTTTTATTACGAGCCACTGCGTCGTCACCTTTAGTGATTTTCTTTTCTATTTTAATTTCCTTTTTCAATTCAATTTTTATTTCACTTTCTTCTTCGTCGGTCTTGCGTTTCTTCTTAGTTATAGTTGGTTCCTTTTTGGTAAAGAAATTAAAAGGATTTTTACCAGCTTTACGCTGAGCTGCAGCAGCTTTTAATTTGGCACTATATTGTTTTTCCACCTCTTTAACATGTTGCGGCTGTATAGTCCATTCTTGATTATGATCGTTGGGTGTTTTGGTGGGATCTTCTAAGGGATCATACGGCGGTACTTCTATACCCAAACGTTTGCATACTTTTGTTAGGATATCATCGACATAGGTGTTGATTACTAGATCGGCTTTCTTGTCCTTTTATAGAGGAATGAATAGTTTGAAAATTTCAAGAAATTTAATATGTATTTTTGTTAAACTCACATGTTTAGTTGGTTGCAAATTGCAAATAACTAATTTTCCTCCATGCTTTTTATTTTTGAGCGGTATATTGCCACTTGGAATGATTTGCAATGTAGTTCCCAAGGTTATATTCAAATCGGCCAAACTTTGTATAATAATTAAATATTTTATAGTTTGTAGATAGATAGAAAATTAGTCAGAAAATGCATTTTAACTTACGTGGAATGCATTAAAGCCAAATCTAAATCCCTTTCGGGCAAATCATGTTCCCAATCTAAAACATTATCCAAGAGCATGCCACCACGACATTCACGACGACAGGGTCCACCGCACAACTTTTGGCCCACTGTCTCTGAAGCCGCCGAACGTACAAATTGACGCCGACATTTATTACACTGTTCAATAAAAATATTACCATGCAATTCCGATAGACAACGTCTCGGCAAGCCGGACTTCAAGTGCAAGCCATCGATATTTTGTGACACAATATACTGGACGTAACCCTTAGCTATAAGACTACGCAAAGCCATGTGGGTGACGGTGGGTATAGCATCATTAAAGGAAATATTTAAATTTGGTTTTTCACCTTTCTCCTCCAGAGTCCAGACACCTTTGGGACCTCTTTATAAATGAATGGATAAAAACGTATAGAATGATTCGTACAATAAAAAGGCGGTTTTATAGGGCTTACCTGAAATCGGGTATGCCTGCTGTTGTGCTAATGCCAGCACCCGTATGCACTACAACATGTTTGGCCGACTGCAGGAGTTCTACCAATTTGGCGACTTTTTCCTCAACTTCCGCTTCCGCATCAAATTTTTCCGCTATACCCAAAACTCCTTTATTTTCATAGGGCGATAAACCATCAGCATAGTTGCAGCTCATTATGTTTTTGTGTTTTTTCTTGCTTTTCTGCTGTAGTTGTTACTTTGATTTTTTCGTTTTTCGTTTTTTTTCTGGTGTGTTGTGGGTCTAAATTGTTTTAGGAGGCAAAATTTTCACCAAACTTTTCCTGTATATATTTTTTTGTTGATAAAAAGCTTTGATTATAAATTGTAATTGTTTTTCGGTATCACAACGAATAGAAAAATAAAAAGTGGTAAGAGATAGAGGGACTACGAACGAAAATGAAAACAATAACAAACAAAAGCATAAAATGCATTTCATAGTTGCATACAAAAAGTACTCAATCAGCAAACACAAACGCACCGCAGCAAACCCAAAAGAAATCAAAAGAAAAGAAGAAAAACAAACAATTAAGAAACGTATGGTGTAAACAAAACAGACAAAAGCAGCTGATGAAGTAAATAACCAACAGCTGTCAAAAGTGAGAGAGCCAAGAACAAAAAAAAAAAAGAAAAAGATAATAAATAGAGCATAAAAGCAAAGAAAAAGAGAGAATGCAAAAATTCTGAAAAAAATTATTGTATTCTATGCTGTTTTATTAGTTTCTTATGAGATTTTAATTAATTAACAACAATAACGGTGCTATAGGTGTTTGAAAATTGCATATAAAATTAAAAACAAAGTTATCCGCCGCAGTTCTAGTATATTCAGTATTCAGTTCATAATATTTACGATATAAAGGTAAAACAAATAAAAATAAACAAAATTTATAAAGTAATTCAAGTGAAAAACAAAATAATTTTTTTATTTTTTGTAAAAAATCAATGTCATTCTTGCATACGCCAAGAATCAAGTGAACTTTTACGAGGGCCAAGCACCTGAAACGCATTTTAATTGAAAAAAAGAAAGAAAAACATTTTCTTGCACACGTAAGATGATAAATTTATAAAAAAGAAAACAATTTTTCGTATTTAATAATTGTCGCATAAATAAACAAAAAAGAAAAGGCTCACGGTTCTCGTCGACCATATGATGCTGTACACTAGAGTACGTGGCCGTGGACATATAATGGTTTGAATCTTATGGAATTTATTGCAATAAAAAGATCTTTGAGGGATGAAATGATTTACGCAGAACATATTATCGTTGAATTAATATAAATCTTGTTAGTGCAGTTGTTGATTCAATTTTAGTTTTGGTTCAGTAATAGTTTCAAATAGGGTTCTATAAATCGACTTTCGAATAATCGAACAATCGACTTTTTGTCGAAAAAAGTGGAAAATTCGAAGTCGACTATTTTGTTCCAAAAAAAGTCGATAACTCGACTATCGTCTATGAAAAAAGTCGAAAATTCGACTTTGTAAATAAAAGTCGGAAAGTCGAAATGTCGGAAAGAGTCGAAAAAAGTCAAAAAGTCTAAAAGTCGGAAAAAGTCGAAAAATCGGAAAAAGTCGAAAGAAGTCGGAAAAAGTCGAAAAAAGTCGAAAATAGTCAAAAAGTCGAAAAGTCGGAAAAAGTAGAAAAAGTCGAAAAGTCGACTATTTATAAAATATTAAAAGTCGAAAAGTCGACTTTTCATAAAATGTAAAAAATCGAAAAGTCGACTTTTCGTTTCAACTATAGAACCCTAGTTTCAAATCTATCCATGTAAAATTTATATCTAATTATATCATCTTACTAATATAAGAAGTTAAGGTATATTTATATACCTATATATAAATCTAGGTCAATTTTTTCTCAAATATAAATCAATTTAACAAATATTTGGTTTCTGAACCCATTTCAGATGCCTAATATCATACTTTTTTTTTGTGCTATATACAACTGCACAAACGCATTCTTTGGTAGGGTACCTATAAAAAACAACATCATAAAAAAAGCTCACCATAATCTGGTATTGTTCACAAATATGTAATTGTGTGTAAATATATGTACATACCTATATATACCAGTATGGTTCTATTTTTTTCTTGTTTTGTCGAAAATGTCTTTTCATAATTTCAATGCAATTTATAATAAATTTTGTAAGTTCCTAATAATATAATTAATTTTATGAATTCAAAAAGCTAAAAGCATTTTTTGGCATTTGTGTGCTGTTACACCCCTCCTTGCTAGGCATTGCCTAGTCATTTGCAATCTAGAACACTTGCCTATACATAGCTACCACTATCAATCACCAGGCACCACCACTATCTAATGCTTATTAATATATACAACAAACAAAACAAGTAAGAAGGTAAAGCTCGACTTTATAATACCCTATAAAACATATAATGACACTTGATTGCGTTGTTGTTGTTTTATAGAAACTGTCCTAGTATAAATTACTAGTTTTATTTTAGTTCAGTTCTAGTTCAGTTCAAGTTCAGTTCTAGTTCAGTTCTAGTTCTAGTTCAGTTCTAGTTCAGTTCTTGTTCAGTTCTAGTTCAGTTCTAGTTCAGTTCTAGTTCAATTCTAGTTCAGTTCTAGTTCAGTTCTAGTTCAGTTCTAGTCCAGTTCTAGTTCAGTTCTAGTTCAATTCTAGTTCAATTCTAGTTCAGTTCTAGTTCAGTTCTAGTTCAGTTCTAGTTCAGTTCTAGTTCAGTTCTAGTTCAGTTCTAGTTCAGTTCTAGTTCAGTTCTAGTTCAGTTCTAGTTCAGTTCTAGTTCAGTTCTAGTTCAGTTCTAGTTCAGTTCTAGTTCAGTTCTAGTTCAGTTCTAGTTCACTTCTAGTTCACTTCTAGTTCAGTTTTAGTTCAGTTCTAGTTCAGGTCTAGTTCAGTTCTAGTTCAGCTCTAGTTCAGTTATAATTCAGGGTAGCTACTGCGTATTTCGATTCGAAAGAAAAGGTTTTCGAAACACAATGTATTCAACATACAAATTCGGAATGATTTCCCTTCGAATTGAATTACAGAGTAACTGGACAGTTCTATTTAAATTTGCAATTTGGATTGGTTGTATATAGCTATGGAGCAGCTTTGCTTGATGGCTCTACTATACAATCAATACTTCTAGGCGTTACAAACATCTGCACCAACAAACTATACCCTATTCACTATTGCAAATGTAAACTATAAAACTAAATACACAACCATACACACTTCATAAGCTAAAGCCGTCTTCTTATTGATTAAATTTTATTAAATTCAATTGTTGTTCTTTTTTCCTTTCAATAACTGACAGCTGGTTGCTGGGTTTGTTTGATAGTGTCGTTGTGCATAAAGGTTCGTTAGATGTTTTTTTTTTTTTGGTTTAGTTTAACTAGTGGGAGCATAGCCAACTTTTTGTTGCATTCGTCCATCATTCTGTGTCATGTTTTTGTATTTTCCTCTTCTATTTTTCATTTCTTAAAACACATCATATGCATATGTGCACTAATGTATATGTACATATACAGTTCTGTTAAAAGTTATACGGATAAGTATTTAGAAATAAACCACTAACTTTTTTCGAAGAAGGATAACGGTTTATCCTATATTTTAAAGTGATCCTCGTAAAATTTTGAAACTGTAATTAAATTGATTTTTGGTAATTATTTACTAAAGGTTTTAGCAAAAATTAAAAAAATACATATTTTGTTTATTTCTTTAACTTGTTACAGCACTGTCTGTGTATTTATAATTTTTTCAAAATTATTTAATGACGACCACATCTACTCTGGCTACCTATAGCTTTGATTTTATCAATATTAAAATATTAGTAGATAAGTTTCCAAAAATAAAAGAGCAAGTATGTAATAAAATTTTACAAAAATTATAAAATATAATCATAATTTAGTGTAGACATGAAAATTTTAAAAGTTTTGTTAACTTTTTTTAAGTGAAATATAACAAGAAACTTAACTATAAGTTAAATATTAAAATTTTCTTGTTTCAACTAACACAACAATAACAATTTATTGTCATGTTGTGTTACGGCATTTATAAATATGACAAAATGTCAATTTAAAAAGGACTTTTGCAAAACTATAATCAATGTTACTTATCAGGATGAAATGTTTAAACACATTTCATTTTTATAATAGAACCTGCCTCAATGTTAGACATTTATTTTTAAATTTTTTGCACACATAGAATTACACAAACTAATTTTTTTGTTTGCTTAAATTTTAGCTCACTTTTCAACAAACATGTGAATAAAAACGTTTTAAAATTAGCTTTTAGTTTTTATTTCAAACTTAATGTGTTGTTTTTTTTTAATCTTATCTCAATAAATGTTAACTTCGAATAATTTAGACAAGAAAAATGATTGTGAGTTCGAAAACCAAATTTTTTATTATATATATATTTTAAAGAACATACATGAGTATATAAACATACATATTAGGGTGCACCTTCTACATCATATCTAGATCAGTTCAAATACAGTTTTAGTTCAGTACTAGATCACTTCTAATTCTGTTCTATTTGAGTTCTAGTTCAGTTCTAGATCTGTTCTAGTTCAGTTCTAGTACAGTTCTAGTTCAGTTCTAGTTCAGTTCTAGTTCAGTTCTAGTTCAGTTCTAGTTCAGTTCTAGTTCAGTTCTAGTTCAGTTCTAGTTCAGTTCTAGTTCAGTTCTAGTTCAGTTCTAGTTCAGTTCTAGTTAAGTTCTAGTTCAGTTCTAGTTCAGTTCTAGTTCAGTTCTAGTTCAGTTCTAGTTCAGTTCTAGTTGAGTTCTAGTTCTGTTCTAGTTCAGTTCTAGTTCAGTTCTAGTTCTGTTCTAGTTCTGTTCTAGTTCTGTTCTAGTTCTGTTCTAGTTCTGTTCTAGTTCTGTTCTAGTTCAGTTCTAGTTCTAGTTCAGTTCTAGTTCAGTTCTAGTTCAGTTCTAGTTCAGTTCTAGTTCAGTTCTAGTTCAGTTCTAGTTCAGTTCTTGTTCAGTTCTAGTTCAGTTCTAGTTCAGTTCTAGTTCAGTTCTAGTTCAGTTCTAGTTCAGTTCTAGTTCAGTTCTTGTTCAGTTCTAGTTCAGTTCTAGTTCAGTTCTTGTTCAGTTCTAGTTCAGTTCTAGTTCAGTTCTAGTTCAGTTCTAGATCAGTTCTAGTTCAGTTCTAGTTCAGTTCTAGTTCAGTTCTAGTTCTGTTCTAGTTCAGTTCTAGTTCAGTTCTAGTTCTGTTCTATTTCTGTTCTAGTTCAGTTCTAGTTCAGTTCTAGTTCAGTTCTAGTTCAGTTCTAGTTCAGTTCTAGTTCAGTTCTTGTTTTGTTCTTGTTTTGTTTCAGTTCTGCTCTAATTAAGTTTTAGTTTACTTCTCAATTTATATAAGCTAACCACCCTAATAGATATATATGTATGTATATACACTTTACTTAAGTATATTATTTAATATTTTTTATATATAAACAATTAGTAATTAAACAAAACATTTGTTTATATTGTGATAATTTCTAAAATTTGATTTCATTTCAAAAGTTAAAGTTATGAACTTAATATTCATAAGATTATAGGTTTTTATAGCGGGTGTGAAAAGTATGTTTCAATCTGTGGTTTAAAAAAAAAACATAATTGTTTGTTATAAAATTTAAGTGAAATTGTATTTTAGAAATGTTAAAAATACACGTTTTGATATTATTTTTAACAAATCCTGCTAACTGATTGAGAGTAAAGCTGTTTTTACGAAAATTTTTGCTGATTTTACAAAAGTGTCCTTTAGGTAATTTGAATGTTGATCGAAGACAACTTACGCAGTTTTGAAGTGTAGTTTTCTTTAAAAACATTTACAGATTTCGATTCGGAGTGAAAAAATAAAAAGTTCTAATATTGTGCACATTTCTTAATTTCAATTTCAGCTATTGAAATTAACAAATAACAGTGGTGGCAATGCCGCGTGACATGCATTCTCGGAATAGCGTGTTTCGCAGCATTTTACAAAGAGATTATATTGAACCTCGCCTTACACAACGCAATTTAATTGCTAGTACCAAAGATTCCCTCGATTACGTACAACGTTTGGGACTTTTATGCCGTCTGCCGGTACATTCTGGTTGTGTCAATACCATACATTGGAATAGTACGGGCGAATATTTGCTATCGGGTTCCGATGATCAATTTATAGCCGTAACAAATCCCAATAATCAAGAAGTTCTGTTGAAATGTAAAACAGCACATCGGGCTAATATATTTAGTGCACGTTTTATGCCACAGTCAAATGATCAAGCAATAGTTTCATGTTCGGGAGATGGCATCGTTTTATATATTCAGTTCTAGTTCAGTTCTAGTTCTGTTCTATTTCTGTTCTAGTTCAGTTCTAGTTCAGTTCTAGTTCAGTTCTAGTTCAGTTCTAGTTCAGTTCTAGTTCAGTTCTTGTTTTGTTCTTGTTTTGTTTCAGTTCTGCTCTAATTAAGTTTTAGTTTACTTCTCAATTTATATAAGCTAACCACCCTAATAGATATATATGTATGTATATACACTTTACTTAAGTATATTATTTAATATTTTTTATATATAAACAATTAGTAATTAAACAAAACATTTGTTTATATTGTGATAATTTCTAAAATTTGATTTCATTTCAAAAGTTAAAGTTATGAACTTAATATTCATAAGATTATAGGTTTTTATAGCGGGTGTGAAAAGTATGTTTCAATCTGTGGTTTAAAAAAAAAACATAATTGTTTGTTATAAAATTTAAGTGAAATTGTATTTTAGAAATGTTAAAAATACACGTTTTGATATTATTTTTAACAAATCCTGCTAACTGATTGAGAGTAAAGCTGTTTTTACGAAAATTTTTGCTGATTTTACAAAAGTGTCCTTTAGGTAATTTGAATGTTGATCGAAGACAACTTACGCAGTTTTGAAGTGTAGTTTTCTTTAAAAACATTTACAGATTTCGATTCGGAGTGAAAAAATAAAAAGTTCTAATATTGTGCACATTTCTTAATTTCAATTTCAGCTATTGAAATTAACAAATAACAGTGGTGGCAATGCCGCGTGACATGCATTCTCGGAATAGCGTGTTTCGCAGCATTTTACAAAGAGATTATATTGAACCTCGCCTTACACAACGCAATTTAATTGCTAGTACCAAAGATTCCCTCGATTACGTACAACGTTTGGGACTTTTATGCCGTCTGCCGGTACATTCTGGTTGTGTCAATACCATACATTGGAATAGTACGGGCGAATATTTGCTATCGGGTTCCGATGATCAATTTATAGCCGTAACAAATCCCAATAATCAAGAAGTTCTGTTGAAATGTAAAACAGCACATCGGGCTAATATATTTAGTGCACGTTTTATGCCACAGTCAAATGATCAAGCAATAGTTTCATGTTCGGGAGATGGCATCGTTTTATATACTGAATTGATGGCTCCATATGTAAAGCGATCAAAATCCCATTTTAATGGTATGGAAAATGGAGCACCAGTTTATGAGAGAAGTCCTGATGCTGAATCGACTGTACATTATTTCAATTGTCATAAAAGTGCCACAACTTATGAGGTCTTGACGATGCCTAACGAACCGCGTTCGTTTATGAGTTGTGGTGAGGATGGCACTGTAAGGCTCTTTGATTTGAGGCAAATATCGGGGTGTCATAAAACCTGTTGCAAAGACAATATATTGATTTTAAGTCCCACTGCGGTTAATGCCATCGATTTGTCGCCAATCAGTTCAAATTATTTGGCGGTGGGAAGTTCAGATGCCATAGTACGCATATATGATCGACGTTATTTATCTGTGATTGATTTTAATGATAGTTCAATAGCCACCGCTGATAAA
The DNA here is from genome assembly GCF_022045245.1 of Lucilia cuprina. Lineage (NCBI taxonomy): Eukaryota > Metazoa > Arthropoda > Insecta > Diptera > Calliphoridae > Lucilia > Lucilia cuprina. The sequence continues at coordinate 36,857,284 of NC_060951.1, read as the reverse complement.
CACACCAGGCCAGTCAAAGCTTATCCTATACCACTGCCTAGTAGTCGTCAGTATCGAATAACTTGCATACGTTACAGTCCGGAGGAAACTGAACTTTTGGTCTCTTATTCCTCGGAATATTTATATTTATTTGACTTGAAACATGAGGGAATTAATGTAAATGATTTGTCTAAGGGTCGTTACGTTGCAAATCGTGGAAATTCTCCACCGCCTGCAATGACTGCAGAACAGGTTACAAGGCGACTACGTTTGAGAGGGGATTGGTCGGATACCGGGCCAGATGCTAGGCCTGAAAGGGAGGCAAATGGTAGGGTAGATGTAGGACAAGTAAGACCTCAATTGCAGCCCAATATAATGAGTCGCATGACAGAGGTTATATCACGTATGTTAAACGATCCTCGAACACGTATGGGAATAACAAATCAAATACAAGAGGCCAGAGAAAATCAGGCTGCAGCAGCTTCTGCCGAAGCTTCGGCGGTTGGCACAGAAACCACTAGTGAAGGTAAGACCCAAATTAAATGCTAGAATTAGAACTGAACTAGAACTGAACTAGAACTGAACTAGAACTGAACTAGAACTGAACTAGAACTGAACTAGAACTGAACTAGAACTGAACTAGAACTGAACTAGAACTGAACTAGAACTGAACTAGAACTGAACTAGAACTGAACTAGAACTGAACTAGAACTGAACTAGAACTGCACTAGACCTGAACAAAAATTTGAACTAGAACTGAAAGTTTTTCGACCAAAATTATTATATTCGATATTGTTTTTAGATTCACGCCCGTCCACATCAATAGCAGCTTGGCGACGAGCTGCTGCCAATGGCTTAATAGCTAACAGAGAACAGACTTCTGCTAATGATACGGCTTCAACCAATATTGGACCCACTTCTGAAGATGTTGAAATGTTTGAAACTTCAACTGAATGCGATACTCAAAGTCCTCGATCTGCACAGTTTCAAGTAGATGCTGCATCACTAAATAAAGAACTGGCGGATCTAGAAATGGAAACTAGAGAAATTGTCTATGATTATTTACGAATGAAATATACTGGTCATCGTAACGCGCGCACCATGATCAAAGAGGCTACATTTTGGGGCAATAACTATGTAATGTGTGGCTCAGATTGTGGTCACATCTTCACCTGGGATAGACGTACTGGCAAATTGGTGATGTTAATGCAGGCCGATCAACATGTAGTCAATTGTCTACAGCCACATCCAGAATTACCATATTTAGCCAGTTCGGGTATTGATTATGATGTCAAAATCTGGGCTCCGGTTTTGCAAGAGAAAGGATTTGATGAAGAGGCAGCCGAAATTGTAAGATTTTAAAGATAATGTATGTTTTTCTATAATAATTTAAATTGCAAATTTCTTTTTAGTTAATGGAACGCAATGCCATTATGTTGGAACAAACCAAAGATACCATAACCGTGCCCGCAGCATTCATGATACGTATGTTGGCTTGTATTCATTCATTACGCAATCGAGAACGTAATAACTCAAATTCAACTCAACAAAATTCTAATGAAAATAATTCACAATCAAATACACAAAACAATGATAGTAGTAATAATACAACGGGTGATACTATTAATAATCATAATGATAACAACAACAATAATAGCAGTAATACTAATAATAATAATAATGATGATGATCATCGTACTAGTAGTTAATTTGCACCTAAAACATAATGATTATAAATCAGTTATTGTTTATTTCACACTAAATTTTGAAAAAAAAACTGAATGAATGCTATTTGTAATAGTTTACTCGCTTCTTTTAAATCTTTAAGAATTTATTTTTGAAGTTATTTATTTTATTAAAACCTTAATAATTGATGGTGTACATAAAAACGCTTACAAACACAAAAACATAAGTGTTAAATCATAATTTCTTTGTTTTTTTATTTATATTTAAATTGGCTTGTTTAGTGCAGACTTTCAAAGGTTGTGGTAAAAATTGTTTTTATGATGAAATTTTTTTAGAATTTTTAATTTTTTAAATGAAATTTTTATCTTTTTTTTTGGAAAAAATTGAATTAAAAATTCTGCTTAGAAACTGAACTAGAACTAAAATAGAAATTAACTCGAATTGAAATAGAACTAAACTAAAATTGGTCCTAAACTAGAAATAAACTAGAAAGGAGCTACAGCTTAAGTGTCGAACAATAGTTCAAAATTTTTTAGTAAAATTTTATTTGCTTTAACTTGTTAGAGAAAATACACTGGTTCTTGGTTTAAATAATTTTTTATTAAGTCCTTTTAATATTTTGTAAATATGTCATTGTAATTTATTGAATATTGAGAAGTTTATTAAAACTTCTTTTAACTTTTTATTTATTTATGAATACGTAAGTATATGATATCTTTAAAAAGTAAAAAAACATAATGTTTAAATTAAGAAAAACTACCCTCGCCAATTAAAACCAAACAAAATAAAAAAATATATAAATTTTTACTATAAATGAATAAATTTAAACATTTAGAGATGCATAAAAATAATAATAATAACATTAAAATAGGGACAAACACTTAACACAAGTTAAAAATCTAAACATTAACGGCATTTTGTAAAGATGTTTTATCATCCACTATGATATTAGCCGCTGCTGCGGTATTGGGATTTGAACTTAATAGTTGTTTGGTGGACGAGCTAGATGAATAACTGTCACTGGAACTGCGTGTGGAGGCAGACGTAGCACTGACAGGACTATCTAACATATCTAAGAAATTTTGCAAAATATATTAGTTTAGAAACTTATTGGGGTATAAAAAGTTAGACATACCTGGTAGAGAGCTGACATTATTGCCTTTCAAGTCAACTGCACCTGTAGAGCAGGCCGTAGTGGAGAGTACCGTGCCACCGGAACCCACAATATTACCTACTGATGTTGATTTCTTATGCAGATTCTTCTTAACCAATGAGTTCTTTAATTTTTCACCAGCACTGGCAAGTGTTTTAGCTTTATCCGGACACAAAGGGCTTAAAATGGAATTTTGTGGATCTTCTGGAGTATAATAGTCAGAATCTTCATTAACAACTGCCGAAGGTGGTGGTGGTATAACTCCGGGAGCCAATGTTGTAGTAGTCTCAATAGGACTGGTTATTTTGTCTGATTTATTATCAGTAGCCTTTTTATGCTTCTTAAATGAAGTACTTTTCTTGGGCTTAAACTCAACCATTGGCTCTGACAACATGCTATTTTGATCATCATCTTCAGCTTCATTATCCAATTCTGAAGCAGTCAGAGATTTTGCCAACTGAGGCGGTATGGGCTTACATTTGCTGCCAGGTGAGAGTAAAGGTGATAACTTTTCATTTTCACTATCATCGTCGCCCTCATCTTGGGTATTAGTAGCAGTTGATGTCATTTCCGGATTTGCAGTTGTGGTTTTGGAATGCCTTTTATGAGATTTGGGTACTTTTAAACTGTGGCGTTCATTGACAATTTGAAGCTTATCTTGTGAAGCACGTTTATCTATGACTTTTACCTCGGTACCCGATTCATCGGAATTATCTTTTCCTTGTGTGGACGTACCGCCATTTGAAGATGAATTGCTATTGGTCATGGTAGCCATTTCATTAGAGTTAGTTGAAGTAGAAGCATTTTTCTTGCCCTTAGAACGTCTTTGACTTGTGGGCTTATAGGGAGAAGTGGCCTTGTGATGTTCGGTGGGAGCACCATTTACCACAGACCCTCCATTGCCACCATCAATCATATCGTTGCCATCTCCTACACCACGACGAGTACCCACATATTGTGGAGGACCATTTAAGGCCTCAATCAAAGAAACTGGTATAAAACCTGGCGGTACTTGATGTTCACACGCTAAAGGTTCTCCGGCAGCTGAAGTGGGAGTATTTTGATGTAAAACATGATTATTAACACCCTTTTGTACAGCTCTTATTTGCAGAAGAGCGCGAAATGGTGCCCGACATATGGGGCAACAGTTGGCTTGATAGCGCAGAGAATCAGCGCATGAATAACACAAACACAAATGACGACACGGCAAAATGAGAGTGTCACGGGTTTCACTCATGCAGATAACACATTCACTGCCATGATCATCCAAGTCTTCATCAATTGAACTTTTGTTGATGGCCTATAATATTCAAGATTGTTTTCAAGGTGAAATCTTTTTAGAATAAACAAAAATACTTACCTTGTTTTCTATACCATAAATCTCCTGCAGCAAATAGCACAAACCATCCACAAATATTTTCTGTTTTAAGGCCCTTAAAACATAACTATTACTTTCCGGATGATGATCAATAACACAAATTGTTGTATGAGACTGACGACATTCTTCATTACCCTCCTCGACCACACAGTGTATGGCAACGGGATATTGTTCCTTGCCGGGATTATAGATCAAGTCATCTTCTGGTATTAATTGAGGATTGAAAACATGAGTTGGTTGGGAAAAGTATTGATTGATGCCCTTATCAAAGTGATAAGTCTCCGAGGTCAAACCATCACGTGGAGTTAGAGTCACACCACTTGGACTAACTTCTTCACTGCAAAAGTAATAAATAGTGATAGCACATTTGGCATCCGAGTCAAAGGTGAACTCAATGTTGTACAAACACGGAGGAGGATTTTGCTCTTCACCCGTAACAGCAGTCAAACAATTACCATCAGCCTGATCATCGGCCTGTTTTTCTTTGGGTACCTTAACAAAACGTACCGACTCTTTACGTATGTTGACCAAACTTTTTAAAGTCTTTGTGGGTTCATTGGCTTGGGGTGGAGGATAAGGAAATGCAGTCGGGCGATTGCCCAAAAAGTTTAGGTCGGCATTTTCACCAAAAAGATAGGATTCAGGTTGGGGTGTGTCGAAACGTTCACCGCCCATTATAAAGTGACTGCCAAAAAAGTTGCCCGAACGAGGAGGATATTTGTAGGCGTGGTTGTTGGCATTCTGTTCAGCCTCCTCAATGGCACCATTTTGACGGCTGGTAAATGCTCCCATTTCTACCGTATTTGAATATATTTGTTGTTATTTTTATAATATTGCACTAATAGATCACATATATTGTTGATTTTTTACAAATTTTCCCGAAAACAAATGCAAAATTAAATTTTCACTGGAAAAAGTGAAAATTTTGCTAAAAACATCGATTAGTAAAATGTTGAGAATGACAAACACAAAGGAAAACTAAAAAAAATATTAAATATACAGTAGCCATATTTTTGTTTTTTTTTCCTTAACAATTTAAGCGTTTTTTTATTTTTTTATAATACATAAGCATATTTAATATTTATTTAACAATTTTAATTAATTAGCATTATTAACTTTTTATCTACTTTTCATATAAATATCTCTAGCTTAAACTTGTTTATTAAATATAAAAAGTAATTAGTTTTATGTTAACTGTATACGACAATCTGGTAGCTTTATTCTTTATTTAGACTACTGTGAATGAAAGAGTAAAGAAAACGCAAAGAAAGAAAATTTTTTTATTTGCGAAAAAAATTGTAGGAAAATTTATTAAAATAGAGCAAAGCTCCCGCAAAGTGTTAAAAAATGACTACAGATGAAAATATATTGCAGGAAATGTTGGGTAAGTTGCAAAAAAGTAAAATACAATTTGTAAATTAAAAAAAATATTGTAAATCCCCGAATTAATAAATTTAACATCGCATTAATAGAAAGGGTCACCAATCCTGCCAAGGTGGATGTAGATAATTTAGCTGTTCAAATGTTTTGTATGATTGTACAAAGTAATAGCGATTTAGTGACCAAAGCTCACGAATTAATTGTTAATAAAATGCATTCCAGTAATACCACAGAAGCAGCTAGAGCCATAGGGGTAAGTTAGGGGCATAAAATATTCTTTGTTATTTTTTTATCGGTAACAATATTTTGTTATCTTAACAGCTTTTAGAGGAGTGCATGTCAAAGGGAGGTTTAGAATTTCAAAAAAAGACTGCTAAATTTACTTTTCTCAATGAACTAATTGCTTTAGTTTTGGATAAACATGCTGGACCACCCGCTCCGGTGGACACGAAGAAACGTATTATGGAATGTCTTATGCTGTGGACGGTGGAACATCAGGATAAAACGAAAATTCAAGAAGCATATGATAATCTAAAGAGACAAGTCAATTTTGCTCATGCACCCACAACGGTCAATGCCAATTCACCCGCTTTAACGAATGTTCGCGAACAACGTTCCAGTATTCTGGGTAAGGATGATGAGTTAGTGGCAAAACTATTGAAACAGGGAGGAGAGGAGAATTGGAAGAAAGCCAATTTGCTGATAAAGCATCGTTTCAATCAAGAAGCCAGACGTACGGAATTCATTTGTCATCTTAAAAGCGAATTGAAGAAGATCGATAGTACAATGGAGGTCCTGGATGAAATGTTAAATTCCTATAGCTCAGATACCCCTGGTGAAGATAGCAGGGACATTATGCAGGAGTTGTATAATACGTGTAAAAGTCATAATGAACAAATGGCGAGATGGCCGGATTTCTTGGGTGATGGAGAACCGGAGTTTTTGGGTGAGTGCGAAAAAACTTTTTTAAAGGAACTAGAAAAGAATAAATATATAACTGGAAATGAACTTTAAGTAGACAAAAGACAGAACTAGAAATGACATAAATTGAAAAAGAACTAACTCAAAGTAAATTAGAACTAGAATTGACTGAACTCGAACTAAATATAATTGAACTACAATTAAACTATATCTGAACTAGAACTGAACTGGCACTGACATAGAACAGAACTTGAAATGAACTGGAACTGAGCTAGAACTAAACAAGAAATTAACTCTAAAATATAAATAAAACTAAACTAAAAGTGAACCAGAACTGAACTAGAAATGAACAAGATCCCATGAAGAACTTAACTAGAACTGAAATAGAAATTGAACTTAACTAAACTGATTCAGAACTGAACTATGAATGAACAAAAACTGAACTAGAATTGAACTAGGACTGAACTATATCTGACCTTGAACTGAACTAGAGCTGAAATAGATCTGAACCAAAATAGAATTAAATTTAAATTGTCCTAGAAGTAAACTGAACTGGACTAGACTTGAAGCAGAACTAAGCTACAACTGAAATAGACCTGAACTGGAACTGAACTAGAACTAAATAGAATTGAACTAGAGCTCAACTAGAACTGAACAAGAACTAAACGAGAACTGAATTAGAGCTGAACTAGAGCTGAACTAGAGATGAACTAGAACTGAATTAGAACTGAACTGGAGATGAACTAGAATTGAACTGGAACTGAACTAGAACTAAATTAGTACTAAATTAGAACTGAACTAGAACTGAACTAGAACTGAACTAGAACTAAATTAGAACTAAACTAGAGATGAACTAGAACTGAAATAGATCTGAACTAGAACTGAACTAGAACTGAAAAAGAACTGAAATAGAGCTGAAATAGAGCTGAACTAGAACTAAACTAGAACTAAACTAGAACTGAACTATAACTGAACTAGAACTGAACTAGAACTGAACAAGAACTGAACTAGAACTAGAACTGAACTAGAACTAGAACTGAACTAGAACTGAACTAGAACTGAACTAGAACTGAACTAGAACTGAACTAGAACTGAACTAGAACTGAACTAGAACTGAACTGAATTAGAACTGAACTAGAACTGAACTAGAACTGAACTAGAACTAGAACTGAACTAGAACTGAACTAGAACTGAACTAGAACTGAACTAGAACTGAACTAGAACTGAACTAGAACTGAACTAGAACTGAACTAAAACTAAAATAGAACTGATCTCAAACTGAACTAAAACGGAACTAGAACTAAATTGGAACTGAACTAGAGATGAACTAGAACTGAACTAGATCTGAACTAGATCTGAACTAGAACTGAAATAGAACTGAACTAGAACTGAACTAGAACTAAACTAGAACTGAACTAGAACTGAACTAGAACTGAACTAGAACTGAACTAGAACTGAACTAGAACTGAACTAGAACTGAACTAGAACTGAACTAGAACTGAACTAGAACTAGAACTGAACTAGAACTCAACTAGAACTGAACTAGAACTGAACTAGAACTGAACTAGAACTGAACTAGAACTGAACTAGAACTGAACTAGAACTGAACTAGAACTGAACTAGAACTGAACTAGAATTGAAATAGAACTGAACCTTAACTGAACTAGAACTGAACTAGAATTGAAATAGAACTGAACCTTAACTGAAATAGAACTGAACTAGAACTGAACTAGAATTGAACTAGAACTGAACTTTAACTGAACTAGAACTGAAAAATAGCTGAACTGGTTGTGATCTTGATCTGAACTAGAACTAAAGTATATCTGAATCAAAATAGAATTCAATTTAAATTGAACTAGATGTGAACTAGAACTGAAGTAGAACTGAACTAGAACTTAACAAGAACTGAAAAAGAGCTGAACTTGATCTGAACTAGAACTGAAGTAGACCTGAATCAAAATAGATGGCAATTTAAATTGAACTAGAAGTGAACTAGGACTGTAATAGAACTAAACTGAACATGAATTGAAACTGAACTAAATTGGAATTTATCTGAAATTTAACTAGAACTAAAACTGAACTAAACTATAAGTGAACAAGAACTGAACTACAATTAAACTATAAGTGAACTGTACAGGAACTGAACTACTGAAGTAAGAATGAACTAGCAACTAAGCAGAAGATCAAAACTTGTTTGGAACAAGAACTGAAGTAGAACTATTATAAAATTATTATTAAGATAGAATTGAACTAGAACTAAACTAGAACTAAACTAGAACTGAAGTAGAGTTTAACAAGAACTAAACTAGAAGGAAACAAGAACTAATACGACTTCATACTGGACTAATAAGAACTTACGATTAACTGTGTGAACTAGGTTTAAACTGTAGCAAAACTTGGTCTGAACTTATACTAAAATTAAGTAAAAGTTTGCATTCCTAACTAGAACCGAACTTCTTAAATATACACTTAATTTTTGAAAAATCACATTTCACAAAATCATAATTATTTTTCAGAGGATGTATTAAACACTAAAGATCTTCTAATGGTAGTAATTCAACGATACAAAGAACTTTTCGAAAATGAATTGCAGTTAACAAAATCCCTCGATGTCATAACTTCAAAGACAACAACTAGTACAACAGCTACAACTACGGCCAACACTGATTTACTCTCAGAACTACTGGGTGACTCCATAAACACTTCCAGTCAAGATACCAAACCAACAATGACGACTAATATCAGCAAACCTGCAAGTGCTAATAATACTACTTTAGATGAATTAAGTGAAATTTTTGGCAGCATTAATGATAATACAGAAACTAATAATAAACCGCATCATCCTTCGGATTTATTAGGCAATTTAGATTTGTTAGAACCCATTACTGTTTTTGACAGTGGAACAAAGGATTTAGCAGTAACCACAGTTACGAATGGTAAGGGTGAGGAGAAAACATCACAGGGTTTTAAGGAACTAAAAGAAATTGACAAATTAAGCGAGGAAATGTTTAAGCAGAGTTTAAAAGAGGAACAACGTTTGCTATCTTTCAAAAAGTAAGTTTTTATTGTTTGTGACTTAATAATTTTAACTAATTTTATTTGAAAATTGTAGAGAAACTGAAAAATTATCATTAAATGATATGGCTAAAGATAAAATGCAAACATCACTACTCGCCGCTAAAGTGGCAGATAATAAATGCAAATCTATTTTAAGAACTCAAGAAGATAATAAAACCATAACAATTTTAGATGAATTAACGACTGATTTTAAGGATTTAAATGGAAAAGAAAATAAAGTGGAAAATTTGGAAATTAAAGAAATTGTATCAGATGTTAAGAAGGAAGTAGAGCCCAAAAGTAATGCTGTAGTTACAAGTGCAATAACTTCAAAACCATTAGCCGAGATTACAATAGATTTAGACGAGGTTACACCACTTGATGAGGGACAACGTATACTTTTAGACGATGATGACATACAAGTCACACTCAATTTTACAGCAGATCGTCCAGGCGAACATGTTTCGGTTATTGTTATGGCGGTGACAAATAAATCCAAATTGCCAGTTAAAGATTTTCAATTTGAAGCTAGTGTTAAAAAGGTAGATAAATATATAATGTGGTCACGATCATATTAATCAATTGTTTATGTTGCAGCCCTGCAAAGTGCGTTTACTACCACCCACAGATGTGACCATGGCACCTAGTAAACCTTTTAGACCATCGGCTCCCATTAACCAAGTAGTTTTACTGCTTAATCCCACACAAAAACCAGTGGATCTAACTTGTATAGTTGGCTATAAATTGGGTGATGATCCAGATCCAATTAAAGAATCAATTGTGGCCAAAGACATTCCTTATGTTTAGTGTTTTATTAAAAAAATACTTAAAGTATATAAAATGCTACGCATTTCATTGATTTATCTATGATGATGGTTGGAAATCTTTCATAATGATTTCATGGTTTAAATATGATTAGCTTCTAATACCTATACTTGAAAGTAAACACTATGTTTTATTATTATTATTTTATTAAGAGACATGAAATTGTTCTTTAAAAAAAGTCAATTCGTTATTTTTAATTTGTGCATCTTTGTCATTTAAAATTTTGTTTTGAAACTTAATTTATTAAAAATCTTACACACTGATAAGAAACTATAAAAGAAATTAGATGTTGTTTTAATCCCTATGATATGTATATTGAAATCTTAGTTATGTTAATTAAAGTTTAGCAGCTCATATATGACATAATTAAATGATGTAAACAATTATTTTAGTGCTAAAACTGTATAGAAAATACCATTTTGTAAAAATTTAACAATTTCTTTTCAAATGTGTCCAAGTAGAGTTGATATATTTATGAAAATCTAAAAACCTTTTGAGGATAAAACACTCAATATTTAACTATTTTAAATCAAAGTTTACAGGTCTATATATCGAAAACCGTTTGAGCTATTGGCGTAAAATTTTCATCAATGTAAAGATAAAGTCTTTAGCTATTAGTTTCATAAAATGGATTTGTATTAAAGTAACTAAAAACTGCGAAAATAGCTTTTCTAATTTTCCGCCCACATTTTTGACACTGAAATGGGCGTGGCATTATTGTGTTTTTTGTAAAACTATTCCTTATACCTTTTACTATCTACAGGCCAAATTTGACTTAATTATCTGCAAAACTCCCTGAGATATTGAGCAAAAACTAAAAGTAATTTTTAACCACAAAAATGAGAAAAAACTAAATTTCCAAAAATTTGAAAAACACCAGGTCCCCATAATTGATTAGTAGGTGGATTTTCGCAGAGGATTTTCTTTAAATGGCTATAACTCAAAAATTACTAAAGCTATCCGAATGAATGTTGGCTCATATGATAGATTGGAAATTTGGCTACACGATGGGCAACCTTCGGCCCGCCTGACTTTTCGATTACATAATCAAAAATGCTAGTTAAAGTTATAAAGCTTATAACTCAGTTACTAATTGACGTAATTAGAAATTTTAAAGCTTATGGTAATCTAGAATTCTCAATTTATCACTGCACCAAATTTTGTTGCAATATCTCTTAAATTAGCAGAGATATGCATGTAACTTCGAAACCTTGTACATTCGGATTTGCTGATGTTTAGCTACTGCAAGGTTATGTTTAACTGCCTATAACTCAGAAACTACTTCGTATATTCCGATGATACTTACTTCATATGAAAGCTAAGGAATTCAGCTTTTATGTGAGTGTGTTTAAACTTTTCAAATTTGTATAGTTTTTGTTAAAATTAGCAATATTTACTTTACGCCCCTTTTTCCCGCTAATTAGTGGGCGTGGCAACTTTTTACTTCTATAAAAGTATTCCTTATTTTATTATCTACCTATATGTCAAATTTTATTCCATTAGCTTCAAAATCCACGAAGATATTCACTAAAATCCAAAATTGATTTTATTCCACAAAAATTACAAAAAAACTAAATTTCCAAAAATTTGAAAAACACCAGGTCCCCATAATTTATTAGTAGGTGGATTTTTGCAGAGGATTTTCTTTAAATGGCTATAACTCAAGAACTACTTGAGCTATTTGAATGAATGTTGGATCATATGATAGATTGGGAATTTGGCTACACGATGGGCAACCTTTGGCCCGCCTGACTTTTCGATTACATAATCAAAAATGCTAGTTAATGCTATAAAGTTTATAACTCAGTTACTAATTGACGTAATTAGAAATTTTAAAGCTTATAGTAATCTAGAATTCCCATTTTATCACTGCACCAAATTTTGTTGCAATACCTCTTAAATTAGCAGAGATATACATGTAACATTGAAACCTTGTACATTCGGATTTGGTGATGTTTTGGTACTTTAAGGTTAAGTTTAACTGCCTATAACTCAAAAACTGCTTGGTACATTTTCATGAAACTTACTTTATATGAAAGCTTAGGAATTCAGCTTTTATGTGAGTGTGTTTAAACTTTTCAAATTGGAATAGTTTTTGCTCAAATTAGCAATATTTACTTTACGCCCCTTTTTTCCACTAATTAGTGGGCGTGGCAACTTTTTGCTTCTATACAATTATTCCTTATTTTATTATCTACCTATATGTCAAATTTTATTCCATTAGCTTCAAAATCCACGAAGATATTCACTAAAATCCAAAATTGATTTTATTCCACAAAAATTACAAAAAAACTAAATTTCCAAAAATTTGAAAAACACCAGGTCCCCATAATTGACTAGTAGGTGGATTTTTGCAGATGATTTTCTTTAAATGGTTATAACTCAAAAACTACTAAAGCTCTCCGAATGAATGTTGGCTCATATGATAGATTGGAAATTTGGCTACACGATGGGCAACCTTTGGCCCGCCTGACTTTTCGATTACATAATTAAAAATGCTAGTTAAAGTTATAAAGCTTATAACTCAGTTACTAATTGACGTAATTAGAAATTTTAAAGCTTATGGTAATCTAGAATTCTCAATTTATCACTGCACCAAATTTTGTTGCAATACCTCTTAAATTAGCAGAGATATACATGTAACATTGAAACCTTGTACATTCGGATTTGGTCATGTTTTGGTACTTTAAGGTTAAGTTTAACTGCCTATAACTCAAAAACTGCTTGGTACATTTTCATGAAACTTACTTTATATGAAAGCTTAGGAATTCAGCTTTTATGTGAGTGTGTTTAAACTTTTCAAATTGGAATAGTTTTTGCTCAAATTAGCAATATTTACTTTACGCCCCTTTTTCCCGCTAATTAGTGGGCGTGGCAACTTTTTACTTCTATAAAATTATTCCTTATTTTATTGTCTACCTATATGTCAAATTTTATTCCATTAGCTTCAAAATCCACGAAGATATTCACTAAAATCCAAAATTGATTTTATTCCACAAAAATGACAAAAAAACTAAATTTCCAAAAATTTGAAAAACACCAGGTCCCCATAATTGATTAGTAGGTGGATTTTCGCAGAGGATTTTCTTTAAATGGCTATAACTCAAAAACTACTAAAGCTATCCGAATGAATGTTGGCTCATATGATAGATTGGAAATTTGGCTACACGATGGGCAACCTTTGGCCCGCCTAACTTTTCGATTACATAATCAAAAATGCTGGTTAAAGTTATAAAGCATATAACTCAGTTACTAATTGACGTAATTAGAAATTTTAAAGCTTATGGTAATCTAGAATTCTCAATTTATCACTGCACCAAATTTTGTTGCAATACCTCTTAAATTAGCAGAGATGTGCATGTAACTTCGAAACCTTGTACATTCGGATTTGCTGATGTTTAGCTACTGCAAGGTTATGTTTAACTGCCTATAACTCAGAAACTACTTCGTATATTCCGATGATACTTACTTCATATGAAAGCTAAGGAATTCAGCTTTTATGTGAGTGTGTTTAAACTTTTCAAATTTGTATAGTTTTTGTTAAAATTAGCAATATTTACTTTACGCCCCTTTTTCCCGCTAATTAGTGGGCGTGGCAACTTTTTACTTCTTTAAAATTATTCCTTATTTTATTATCTACCTATATGTCAAATTTTATTCTATTAGCTTCAAAATCCACGAAGATATTCACTAAAATCCAAAATTGATTTTATTCCACAAAAATGACAAAAAACTAAATTTCCAAAAATTTGAAAAACACCAGGTCCCCATAATTGATTAGTAGGTGGATTTTCGCAGAGGATTTTCTTTAAATGACTATAACTCAAAAACTACTTAAGCTGTCCGAATGAATGTTGGCTCATATGATAGATTGGAAATTTGGCTACACGATGGGCAACCTTTGGCCCGCCTGACTTTTCGATTACATAATCAAAAATGCTAATTAAAGTTATAAAGCTTATAACTCAGTTACTAATTGACTTAATTAAGAATTTAAAAGCTTGTGGTAATCTAGAATTCTCAATTTATCACTGCACCAAATTTTGTTGCAATACCTTTTAAATTAGCAGAGATATGCATGTAACCTCCAAACCATCTGCAGACGAATTTTGTATACTTTCTTTACTTTATTGAACCGTTTGTTATATTTATAAACCATTTTCTCTTTTAAATGCATTGGATTTCTACTATTTAAACAAAATACTTACCTTTATCCTTACAAATTTTTAATATAAATTCTTTTTGAAATTATTATTTTCGTGTGGTTGAATTAAATTTATTATTTCATATAAATAATGTAATTGGCTTATAATATTATATTGTTTTTGTTCTTCTTGTTTCCATTCTTTATAATTAAATGTAAAAATTACAAAAATCGGTTCATGTCATTGGTTTCTTCTTATTTTTTCTTTTTATATATAAAAAATTATTCATATAGAAAAAAGTCTTAATTAAAAGTTAAAAAAAAAAACAATTAAAAGAAAACAAAATTTAAAAAGAAATAAAATATAGTTATTTTTTCGGTTACTAGCAGTAAAATAAAGCAGAAAAAGAATTGATGTATTTATGTTCCACCCAACTTATATCGATAACTTACGACCCACAAACGTACAAAATGCACCACACATCCACGGTGGTTTATTGAAGGCAGACCTACGTCTGGTACGGCCCCAATTGTCACGCCACGTTAATGCTTGATGTTATTCAGTAACAATTTCATCTTTAAAGGACAAAGCAGTAATAGCTTTAGTATGGCCAGTATATTTACGTTCGGGATTTTTTGTTTCCAACTTCCAAAGACGTGCAATACCATCACTGGAGGCAGTAAAGAGGTATTTTGAATCAGCACTAAAAGCCGCATCCCACACCCAATAATTATCGATTGACAGTTCACGCCACATAGTGAAATCATCTGTTTTCCATATGCGTGCCGTACCATCTCCGGATGTAGTCACTAGAAGCCTAGAATCGGGACTAAATTTACAACGCAAAACGTAGCGTTTGTGAGCAGCTATTTTCAGTTTCGGATGTAAGGTGGTGAGTTTTTGATTTGGCGAGGAACTTAGCGACCAAATATAACAATTGCCTTTATTGTTAACAGCAGCCATATACTGACCATCAGGTGAAATGGCCACATCTTGTATGGACGCATCCACTTCGGGTATTAACTGTTCGTGGACTTCGGACTTGACATCCCACAAATAGACACCACCATTTTGAGCACCCATAGCAATTTCCACCTGATTAGGATGCAAACAGGCGGCATTTACGGGTGCTTGACAATCGAACACCCGTGAACAATGTGGTGAGGCGGACAACATATCCCATATGCGTACACGATGATCTTCGCCAGCGGTAAACATCCAGTTGCCATCTTCTTGGAAACCCAAGCGTGTGACGTTCTTCTGAACACTTTCAAAGTTGATGACAGGCACGTTAGTTGTGGATTCCAAATCATACAGACGTATGCACTGATACCCACATGCCGCTAAACGGGTTTTGTCCGGTGTGCGATCCAGTGCATTTACTTGCTTTTAGGAAGAAAAACAACGCAATGACAACTTATATATGAACAATTGTTAAGATTTCTTTCCCCAGCCACTTACCGATGTCTCCACAAAACGCAGCGTGCGTATACAATTGCCGGTATGTGCCTGCCATAATTTAATGGTGTGATCATAGCCACCAGTGGCTAGGATTAATTGGTCACCTGTTGTTTCCATTAAAAATGTTTGATTTGTTTTAATAATTTTAAATTTAAGTTAAAATTTCATTATTTTTTCCTTCGTTTCTTTTACAATACAAGTGTGTCTGTCCGTAGTCTGGTAGTATTTTGTTTTATTTTTTTCTTCTACAGCTCCCTAGCTGTCAATTTGGCAGCTTGCTCTCTTGGTATTCACAATAAGTGTATTGCAGCATTCACAGTAGTCAATATTCACAATAGGAGTAAAATAAGAAAGAAAAGAACTGTTATATTTAAAATAAACAGTGTTGGCGATTGGAATGTGTACAATCTAAATAAAAGAATGAATAAATAAATAAATTAACAGTTTATGCAGATATATCATAGACTACAATCTAGTCGATGAAGTGTTTATTTTAATTTTTAATATAGATAGATCGATAGATATATAGGTAGATAGATAAATAGATAGATGGATAGGTAGATAGATAGATAGATAGATAGATAGATAAATAGATAGATATATAGATAGATAAATAGATAGATAGATAGATAGATAGATAGATAGATAGATAGATAGATAGATAGATAGATAGATAGATAGATAGATAGATAGATAGATAGATAGATAGATAGATAGATAGATAGATAAATAGATAGATAGATAAATAGATAGATAGATAGATAGATAGATAAGGAGATAGATAAGTAGATAGATTAGATTAGATAGACAGATAGATAGATAGATAGATAGATATATAGATAGATAGATAGATAGATAGATAGATAGATAGATAGATAGATAGATAGATAGATAAATAAATAGATAGACAGATAAATAGATAGATAGATAGATAGATAGATAGATAGATAGATAGATAGATAGATAGATAGATAGATAAATAGATAGACAGACAGATAGATAGATAGATAGATAGATAGATAGATAGATAGATAGATAGATAGATAGATAGATAAATAGATAGATAGAATCACAGATATATAGATTGATAAATAGATAGATAGATAGATAGATAGATAGATAGATAGCTAGATAGATAGACAGATAGATAGAGAAATAGATAGATAAAATTTTAAAAAATTAAATATGTTCATATGCTGTGATTCCTAATATGTATATTACTTAAGAAAAAGAAAAAAAAAATTAACAAAAAATCGTTTAAAAAACTCCTTATCATCCAAACACCACTTTGAAAACTTAAAAGCCTTAAATAAGTATTGCCTTATACTGATGATTGTTTAAAAAAATAAATAATAAAATAAACAGCATTTCCATTAATATCAATTAAAAATCATTTAAACAATTTTCACTCTTATTACTCAATAAAAATAGTTTTTTGTAATAATAATGCAAAAAGTCAAAATGCATTAAGAAAGTTTGCCAAGTGTACTTACAGTTGGATGTGTTTGGTGGCATGTTGTTGGATGATAATGATGTTGAGAATGATTCTCCATAATAGAATATTCCATTGCTTATTCATCCACTCATTTTGAACACAAGTCATATTGATTTCTATCTATCTATTGTCAGCATGAGTGGAGTGAATTGTGTGAATGGATGAGATGAAGTAGTGAATAAGTGTTCGAAAAAAAAAACACATGATCATTATTGTAACAATGATTTCATAATTATAACAAAACTAAAATTTAACTTAAGTTTATGACAATTCATACGAACATGTTCGAATTGGCAGAGCTGTATTTAAGGATTTAATAGATAGAAAGACAGACAGACTTACAGACAGACTTACAGACAGACAGACAGACAGACAGACAGATAGATAGATAGGCAGATAGTTAGATAGATAGTTAGATAGACAGATAGATAGATAGATAGATAGATAGATAGATAGATAGAAAGATAGATAGATAGATAGATAGATAGATAGATAGATAGATAGATAGATAGATAGATAGATAGATAGAAAGATAGATAGATAGAAAAATTGATAGATAGATAGATAGATAGATAGATAGATAGATAGATAGATAGATAGATAGATAGATAGATATATAGATAGATAAATAGATAAAATTCATATCACAAAGCTTTTAAGGAACAAATTTCGTCAGATATCTATATCTATAGGGTGCAACACTTTCCAATAGTATAGTAAAATATAATTTACGAACAATTAAGTATAACAACAAAAATATTATTATATGTAACTAGAATTTCAGTTTTTTTTTATTATCTATTATTTGAAATCAGTCTATTTGTAAAGCAACGATTAATAGATATTGACGTTCATAAAATTTAAAATATTAATATAAATGTATGATCGTATGAGTAACAATAGAAGTCCGACTGATCATCCGCACGTACGTCTGTCCAAAAATGGACAGACCCTCCAATTCTAATTAATTCTACATACACTACAAATACACACATACAATATCAATATAGTCGGACGTAAATACGTATGACTCGTTTCGGAATGTTCTCAAATATGAATGGAATAATTTTATAGACTTAATGTCGCCACAAACCGCACACCATATTCGAAATAAATGTTAGAGAAAATGTAATGTTTAAAAAAATGAATAGTATTAAGGTTTGGGGGGCTTGGTTGAAAAAAAACTCACCCGTTTCCCTCTACTATAACTATATTAGACAAAATTGTGTAAAATAAACATTTCTCATTTTATATATAAAAAAATTGGAAACAATCATATCAAGGGAGTGGTTGGTAGGTATGTAGTTGGTGTAAGTGAGGAAATATGAATTGAAGGTGATGTTATGTTTTATTTTTAATTGCTTTGGTCATCATCCCACAAATGGAACAGAATTGTTTAATTATTCGTTTTGGTTTAATTTATAGTTATTTTTTGTTTTAATTTTAATTTATTAATCATTTGTTATAATGTTTTATCAGCATGAAAGTTTTTCTTAATTAAAAAGGCTTTTTTTCTTTATTGAATTTCAATTCTCAAACATTGGTTTAATGATGATGCATCATCATTTATAAATAATTGAAAAGTCTACATGTTAAGACTAGTATTGGAATCCAATCAACATTGTTGGTGATTTATTAGATCTCAAAATTTGCGAAGGGAGGGAATTAAAAAAAATTAATACTGAATCTTTAATGGCCTAATTTGTATCTGTCTATCTATATATCTATCCATCTATCTATCTATCTATCTATCTATCTATCTATCTATCTATCTATCTATCTATCTATCTATCTATCTATCTATCTATCTATCTATCTATCTCTCTAAATATCTATTTATTTATCTATATTGTATATATAAATAAAAACTTACCAAATCCTGAACTCTCGATTTTACTCTGATATTATCTGGTACTGAATGTGTCCGAAAGATTTCCAGGTTTTTACAAAATTCCAATATTCTTCGTCCTTCTTTCCGCCTATAGACTTTTTGGTGGTTGTTCTCTTTGGTGACCTTATAGATCTGTAAAACTTAATATGTTTCGTAAATTTGTATGGATTTCTTATAATCCATACAAATTTACGAAACTAATTCATATCACATAAGAATAGTATTTTTTAAATGTATATAAATATATAAATCAATAAAATTTAATATAAATTCACTAGAAATATTTCTAAAAGTATTTAAGATAATTTTTAATATTTACTACTGGCTTCTGTTTTAACCCACTTTATGACAACATTCCAGATGTCCAGATCATCATATTCGTTTCCTATGTTTTTTTTCTTAATAAAACTAAAATATTATTTTAAATTTATTAGAAAGATTTTAATCTATTTTTGTGGGTTGGCTTTTTTAATTATTATTTTTTTTTGTTTTGTATGAGTTAATTAATTTTTAATTTTTCTATATAAAAAAAAGTTTTGTTTAATTATTTTTCTCTCTATATACTATTTTTTAATTTACAAAGATTTATTGCAAACAAATTATTTGCTAAATTTTAATGTCTTGATAAAAGTTCATAAATCTTTTTAGTGCAATTTAAATTAAGTCCATGATTAATGAAGTGCTTTTTCAATTTGAAAAAAATTATTTCTATTTAGTAGAATGTTTTTACAATAAATGGATGCGGAGGGAGATTAAAAAAGAAAAGCGGACTAATGTAATGGAAAAACAAAAGGTTTTGCATAATAAACAATTGTTGTTTAGAGAGAACAAGTTTTTGTTGATTAATTGTTGGAATGCAGGTCAATATATAATTTCTATGAAATATGATTTTTTTTTTTTTTTTTTTTTTTAAGGGACCAAATTTATAAAATGCATACATTTTAGTTTCTGTTTCCAACTTAGACTCAAGGCAAATATGAAGATCAGGATATGTTGGTAAAACTTTCGATCAGTAATTACTTTAAGAGTTAATATTGAGGGTTCCGTTAAATTTCATTTTATACTAGAAGGAAATGAGATCAGGAGAGATCGTTAAAAATAACGATTAGTTAACAAGTTTGCATATTGTGAGAGATCGATTAAACTACTAATCTGTCTCCACTAGGGAGTACAGAAAGTACATCCAAGTTCCTATAGAATTAACTTTATTGGAATGTTTAATGATACTGTAGAATGTTAAAAAATGAATCAAGATCATTGATATGATCATTTTCATTAAAATTCTTTCTTAATTTTTCTTGTATTATTAACATTGAAAAATATTTCCTTATATTTGCACAAAACATCACAAAACATAATGTCTGCAGAAATTCTTTAAATGTCATTATCACATCAGCACGATCACGAGAGAAGGTCAATAAAACATCACACAATATGAATATGAATTTCAAAATCAATTGAAATGCATATGAGTTTTAAGTTGTTATTTTGCTGTCAAAGATGAACATTTTGCATTCATAAATTTATATAAAAAAGAACTGTAATGAAAACATTAAACAACATTAAATTAACATGCTTGTTTAGTGTAAAGTGTGAAAAACGATCGCAGTTACTGATCAATAATTTGATTGGTAAGAGAGACATATAATACATGCTAAAAGATGTAATTTTCTATAACAAGTCATATCGAACATTTGACGAATGGCAAAAGTGTCATTAGGATATTGCTGGATCATCTCTTCTCGATCAATTGATTTTCTCTTGACCTGTCAATGAGCGATCAATTGGTCTTTTCTCTTGACTTTTCAATGAACGAATTAGCTTTTTCGAACAAGACAATAAAAATGGTGAAATATTTTATTTGATTGAGTATTAAACTTCTTCTGTCTATTAAAAGAACGATCTTTTCAATGGGGACGGATCAATGGATGGATTTACATCAGTGAATGTTTACATTCTAAAGTGACTTATAGATCGTTCATAATTGCTGTTATGTCGTTTGTGGCATCAAGTCAAGCATTGTCAATTTAAAACCCAATGATCATGATATGCAAAACAGTTACATTGGAATATTTCCTCTTGTAGCAACAATCATAAACATATAAAATATAAATGTTTATGGAATTTTTCTGATCGAAATGATATATAGTTGACAACATAAAAATTGTTTTTTTAATATTGACATGTTTAATAATAATATTACAAAAAAAAGATTGTTGATCTTGAAGAAATTAACAATTAATGTTATATTAATAGAGTTGAATCCTCGATCGTCAAATTTTTCATGTTAATAAACTAGTGATCGGCTCAATTCCCATCATGTTGTTCTAAATGAACTCGCGATCGGTTAGTGATCAGTTCGTTTTTTTATCATGCATTTGAATTAAACTTTAGATCGTTTCATAGTTCATGCTCATAAAAAAGTTATTGGTTTATTTCTCATCATGCTATTCTAAGTGAACTCGCGATTGGTATTTTTTTATCATTAACCTGATCACAAATTGATTGGTTCGTTTTTCATCATGCTATTAAATCTACTATAAATGAACTCGCGATCGGTTAATTATTTACATGAACTCGCCTAATAGATGTCGGTTCATTTTTGAATTAAATTCTAGATCGTTTTATTGTTCACGCTAATAAACAAGTGATCAGGTTGTTTCTCATCAACCTATTCTAAATGAACTTGCGATCGGTATTTCTTTATCATTAATCTGATCGGTTCGTTTTTCATTATGCTGCATTTCTCATCATGCTAAATGAACTCTCGATCGGTAAATTTATCATCATGAACCAGCCAAGTGGCGATTAGTTCATTTTCCATCAGGCTTTTTTAAATGAATATTTGATTGTTTCATTTTTCATGCAAATAAACAATTGATTGGTTCGTTTCTCATTATGCTTTTCTAAACTTGCGATAGGTTCGTTTTTCATCATGCTGTTTTAATTGAATCCTCGATCGTCTAATTTTTCATGCTCGCGATCGGTTAATTTATCCTCAGGAACTTGTCATGCTTTTTAAATTAAATTTTCGATCATTTCATGCTAATAAAAAGGTGATCAGTTCTCATCATGCTTTTTTAAATGAACTCGCGATCGGAAAATTTTTTATCATGAACCCACTGCAATTAGTGATCGGTTCGTTTTTCATCATGCAGTTTTTATTTTTCATGAAATTAAACATGTAATCGGTCCATTTCTTTCCATGCTATTCTAAATGAACTCGCGATCGGTTAATTTTTTATCATGAACTCGATAAGTAGTGATTAGTTTATTTTTAATCATGGTTTTTTTTAATTAAATTATCGATCACTTCATTTTTCATGCTAATAAACAAGCGATCGATTAGTTTTTTATCATGCAAATCTAAATGAACTTGCGATCGCTTAATTTTTTATCCTGATAGGTTTCCCGATTACTTATTTTTTAATGCTAATAAACAGACGATCGGTTCAATTCTTATCATGTTATTCTAAATGAACTCGCGATCAGTTAATTTATTATCATGAACTCGACAAGTAGTGATCAGTTTATTTTTTATCATGCTTTTTTAGTTTGATTATAAGATGCAAGCGATCGGTTCATTTCTCTCATCATGCTATTCTAAATGAACTTGCGATCGAATTAATTTTAATGCTGTTGTATCATTAATTAACATTAAGAAGAGATTATCTCTTCATTTGAAAAAAAACAAACGTTGATCATTGATTATAGAATGATCAGTGAACCTTCATTGATCAGCACTTAATCATGCATGTAATTAATAAAAATATATTAAAAAAGTTACAACAAAGTTAATTGGAAAACACTCATTAATTTCTCGCAGTTGGAAAAAGAAAAATTCTTAAGAAAAATTTTAATTTCCCTTTAAAATGTACATACATAGGAAAGAAATATATTCACGCATTTAATGAAATATTTAGGAATTAAATTTCAAATTCTAATGAAAGTGTCATTTTGTCGTTGCACGTGACTTACGTGATTTACCTTAACAATTAGTGGGTGTGGTTTGTGTTTCATTGTATGGTGTGGCTTGGTTGATTGGTTCAATTCAGTTGACTGACTGACTGGCTGGTTAGCTGGCTGGAGCAAGGCCTCTATATAACTAGTTGGAATATTAACATCAAGTTAAAGGTAGAGGTATATAATGACAAACTCTAAGGTGGGTGCTAATATGACATAGAATACTATACACACAGTATTTAATAATGCAAATATTTAGCTAGTAAGTTATTTGCATTTTTACTGATATTATTTCTAGCTTTTCATTTTTTATTCAGGAAAAAAAAGAAAAGTCGTGCTTTAAATATTCCCTTGCATAAGCACCCACAGAGACATGGGGAATGAAAGACACAGACACCACCACTTTTTTTTGAACGGTTTGATAATGATGAATGATTTAACACACTCTCACACATACAGAATGAGAGTGTCTCAGTCATAATTTAACCCAGGCTGACTGGTAGTCAGTCAGTCACTTACTTACTCACTCACTCAGTCAAGTCATTTGAAGGGAGACGTACGACAAGTATTGACACTAAAAGCAATTAATCATCATCAAAGAAACATGATTGACAATTTAATCAGTGAATAAATTTTAACATTTTAAAACAATTTACAAGGTGGACACAACTCAAAACTAATAACAAGCAACAAAACATTTGTTAATACAATAATTAGTATTGAAAACAAAAAAAAAAAAAAAAAAAAACTACTGATACAAAAACAATAGTGTAGATATCAACAGGTTGGAAGCTAGACAGATAGTGATGTTGGGTTTGAGCTAATGAAGATTATTATTTTAAAAAAAAACAGTTCATACTTTTCAAGTGAATTAGTTGATCGATATTGATCAAACCGATTATTAATTAATTTTTCATCATTCTATTTTAAACGGATCAAAGATTAGTTATTTTTGTTATTATGATCTTTTAAGAACCTGCTATTAAAAACAACGAGATCAATTCTGTAAAATGCACCGATAATTGATTTAATTCAATCCTCGATCTCTTAATTTTTCATAATTTTCTCTTCTCATCATGCTATTCTAAATGAATTAGAGATCGGTAATTTTTTTTATTCAATCCTGAACATGCCAAGTAGTGAACGGTTTTAAATTCAAGAATTCAGTCCTTGATAGTTTAATTTTTCATATTTTTAAACAATAGAAGTGAAAATTTTGTTCCCTTGAAATTTTTATTTTTTCTTGATAGGAAAACTTGTTGTAAACAATTCATTCACAATAGTTCATTTTGTATGGAACAGCTAGCGTTAGGGTTCTATAAATCGGCTTTCGAATAATCGAACAATCGACTTTTTGTCGAAAAAAGTCGAAAAGTCGAAGTTGACTATTTTGTTCCAAAAAAGTCGATAACTCGACTATCGTCTGTGAAAAAGTCGATTTTGTGAATAAAAGTCGAAAAAAGCCGAAAAGTCTGAAAGTCGATAAGTCGAATAAAGTCGGAAAAAGTCGAAAAAAGTCGAAAAGTCGGAAAAAGTCGAACAATCGAAAATTGTAGAAACAAGTCAAATATTTAAAAAAGTGGAAAAAAAGTAAAAAAAAAACTCGAAAAAAGTCAAAAAATAGTCGGAAAAAAGTAGAAAGAAGTCGGAAAAAGTCGAAAAATCGAAAAATTGTAGAAACAAGTCAAAAATTTTAAAAAAGTGGAAAAAAAGTCAAAAACTCGAAAAAAGTCAAAAAATAGTCGGAAAAAAGTAGAAAGAAGTTTATAAAATACTTATAGTCGAAAAGTCTAAAAGTCGACTTTTATTTAAATGAAAAAAGTCGAAAAGTTGAAAATTCGACTTTTCATAAAATGCAAAAAGTCGACTTTTCGTTTCAACTGTAGAACCCTAGCTAGGGTTCCATAAATCGGCTTTCGAATAATCGATTTTTTGTCGAAAAAAGTCGAAGTCGACTATTTTGTTCCAAAAAAGTCGATAACTCGACTATCGTCTGTGAAAAAAGTCGACTTTGGAAATAAAAGTCGAAAAAAGTCCAAAATAGTTGTGAACGAAAAAAGTGAATCGAGAATATATTTCAAGTGAAATGATGATTGACCATAGGGGTGAATAAATACATGATCGGTTAATTTCTTAACATGAACCTGCCAAGTAATGAGCAGTTCATTTTTCATCATGCTTTTTTTTTACTGAAATTCTCGATCACTTTATTTTTCATCATGTGATTACAAAACAGAGTAATCGTAATCACTAAGTTGCAATCACTAAATTTTTATTTTATAAATATAAATGAACTCACCGGCAGTTGATTTGTTTTATCATGTAATTTTGTAATAAACCTCGATCGGTAAATTTTTAGTCATGTTATATTGTTTCTTGGGTTATTGTTTATTAGCATGTGTAATGCTAGTCTAAATTGACCTGTGATCGGTTAATTTTAGTTGCTTATGAAACCATGATTGGATAATTTTTCGTCAATGAACTTCGAATAGGTTTATTTATTATGCTATTGAAAGTGAAGCCGTGAACGAAGCTATTCTTAATTAACTCGCGATCGGTTAATTTTTCATCATAAACCAACCAATTAATAATTGGGTAATATTTCATCATAATATTTTAATTATATCCTCGAATTCCTAATAAACACGCGATCGGTTAATTTCTCATCATGCTATTCAAATTAAACTAAAACCCTCTAATAAATGATGGGTTAGATTTTCATCATGCTATTTTCATTGAATGCTCACTCGTTTAATTGTTTATGTCAACATCACATTATTCTTAATAAACTTGCGATCAGTTAATACGTAGAACCTGTCAGGTAATAATTGAATCCTCAATCGTTACATTTTTCATGCCAAAAAACTCGCGATCGGTTCATTTCTGATAATGATATTCTAAATAAACTCGTAACCACTTAGCTGTTCATCATAAATCCTTGAAATAGTGATCGATTTATTTTATAGCATACTACTTTAATTGATTATCCGATCGCTAACTTTTTCATGTTAAAGAGTCAGCGATAGGTGAATTTTTCATCATGTTATTCTAAATGAATTGGCGATCAGTTAAGCTTTTCTCATAAACCCGCCGATTAGTAATCGGTTCAGTTTTTTGTTGCTACTTTAATGAAATCTCCGCGATCGGTTAATTTCAGATAATAATATTATAAATAAACTCGTAATCACTTAGTTTTTCATCATAGAATCGTCAAATAGTGAACGATTCATTTTAGATCATACTATTTTAATTAATTCCTCTATAGCTTAATTTTTCATGTTAATAAGACGCGATCGGTGCATTCTTCATAATTTTTCTCATGAACCCGCCAATTAGTGATCGGTTACATTTTGGCAACTTTTCCATCTATCTAAAGAAAGCGATGATCGATTAATTTTTCATCATTCTTTTTGAAATTTATCCGCGATCGTTTAAGTTTTAATCATTCTATATTTTCACCGGTTATACTTTAATTGACTAAATTGATCGCTTAATTTTTCAGCTTATTAACCCCCAAGTAATGATTTTTTTCATTTTGATCATGTTATTTCAACTGAATCCTTAATATCTTAATTTATTCTTATCATGCTTGAATAATTTAACTCACGATCCGTTAATTTTTCATTATGAACTCGGCAATTATTAATCGGTTCATTTTCCAACATTATAAAATAATTGAAAGCTCGATCACTAAATTTTTCATGCCTATAAAACCGCGATCAGTCATTTTTTCATCATACAATTGTAAATAAACTCGCACAATTGGTTAATTTTTCATCACAAAACCGTAAATTCGTGATCGGTAACTTGTCCATCTATATAAATAAAGCGATGATCGATTAATTATTCATCATTCTTTTTGAAATGTATCCACGATCGGTTAAGTTTTAATAATGTTATATTTTCACCGGTTATGCTTTAATTGAAATCTCATTATTCCTTAAGTATTGATTGGTTCATTTTGATCATGCTCTTTTAATTGAATCCTCGCTCTCTTAATATCACATACTAATAAACCCGCGATCGGTTCATGAACTATCGATCAGGTAATTTTTCATCATGAACTCTGTAATTATTGATCGGTTAATTTTTCAACATTGTGATGATCAGTTCATGATATTCTATTATGATCGAAAGATTTGCTCTTATTCAAAATGAATCCAAGATCGTTTTATTTACATGTTATTCTTAATGAACAGAATATCAGTTTATTTTCCATGTTATTCGAAATAAACCAATCACTAACGATCAATTTGTAAAGTGTTACAAACCTATTATTAATCCATAAACAATATCTTGTAAACCTTTATTCACAAGACCCTAATGACTTTTTTTTAGAGAAAAAAATGATACCATTTCATATTTTTACTTAGATGATGTCAGTTAATGAAAATTTTAATCTGAGTGCCTGTCGTTTTGCTCTAGAGAGTGTATTTTATTATTTGATTTTAATCGTTTTAATATTTCATTTTAAATTCTACATATTATGTATTTTATTTTGTTTTATTTAAATTAATTTTATAACATTTGCATATTTGCAAAACAACAAATAAATAACAAAATAACAATTGATTTATTCGATTAATACAAATAAATATATAATGTGAGATTGACCACTCACTCACTCATTTACTCAGTCAAGTCATACAATTCAATTCAATCCAACCACTGATCGCAACAGTTTTAGAAATGATCAATTAGAAAAATAATTTTTTCGAAACATTTGAAATGTGTGTTTGTGGAATAAATTCACATTATAAAGCCAAACGATTTATGGTTTTATAACTCAATTGTTTGCTTATGCCCGAGTTCTTCTAAACATTTGTATAATGTAAAAATTCTAAAATATTTTACTGGATTCTTGTAAAAACTTTGTACTATAAGCACATAATCTTATGGATTGAAAAAAAAAAAACATTATGCATATTTTTAAGTTGTGCTAATTTATTTTTAAAAAATGGAATAAACAAATTTCTGCTTTCTATTATTATTAATTCGTTGGCATTTGAAATGTTTATATTTTAGTTTTGAACAATTTTTTATATGGTGGCGTATGATTGATATTAATTCAGGTCATATTTTACAAAAATTAATATAATTTTAAAACTCTTCAACTTTTTAAAGAAATTTAAAATGTTTTTAATAGAAAACACTTGTAGCTTTAATATATTCCCACTAACCCTCCCAAATTTTATAGAAATATTTGAAAAAAATTATCGATCGCTAAATTTTTAGTCATGATTTATTATCTCGGGTTATGATTTTGACTTGTGATCGTATTCTGAGTAAAGCTACGATGCTATTTTTCATGCTAATAAAGCCGGGATTAATTAATTTCTAAACATGCTACGTTAATTGAATGTACGATCGCTTAATTGAATCCGTGATCGGTACATTTTACATAATTAAATTTTAATTGAACTCATGCTAAAGATCCTGCTAAGTAATCATCGATTCATTTTATTCATGATTTTTTGCTTTGATCGCTTAATTTTTGATAATAAACTCAAGATCGCTTCATTTCTAAACATGCCATTCTAAATGAACTCATCAAATATAATTCAGACATTTTCAAATGTGCGTTAGTGCGTTTCCAGCCAGATTCGGCTAGTAGTTTTCGATATAAGTAGCATGGGTCCTAGGTCCAACATTTATCAAAATTTTAAATTCGTTGTTCATCTTTGCTTTTAATTAACGCTTTATATTAAAAGCTTTTTTCAAGCTATATTTACATAGGATCTATCTTTCACAATGATTTTTTTAGATTTCATTTAATTATATATACCAGAAAAGGAAAATTCATTACATTAGTAATTTTTTTAACAATTTTTGATATTAAGTCTATATTATAGTTTAGTATATAGTTTAGAAAATATATTCTAGACTAAAGTCTAGTCTTTAGTTTGTCAAAAAGTCTAGTCTTTAGTACAGTCTATAGTCTATTCTATAGTCAAGTTTAGTCTATAGTCTAAACTATAGTCCATAGTTTAGTCTATCGTCTAGTCTATAATCTATTCTATGGTCTAGTCTATAGTCAAGTCTAAAGTCTAGCTTATAGTCTGGTATATAGTCTAAACTGTAGCGTAGACTATAGTCTTTAGACTAGTTTATAGTCTAAAGTATAGTATAGTCTAGTCTACAGTATAGTATATAGTATTGATTAGTCTAGTCTATAGTCTAGAATGTAGTCCAGTCTATAGTCTGGAATGTAGTCCAGTCTATAGTCTGGATATAGTGTAGTCTATAGTCTAGCCTATAATTTATTTTATAGTCTAGTCTATAGTATAGTCTGTAGTCTAGTCTATATTCTAGTCTATGGTCTAGTCTATAATCTAGTCTATGGTCTAGTCTATAATCTAGTCTATAGTCTAGTTTATAGTCTAGTCTATAGTCTAGTTTGTAGTCTAGTCTATATTGTGGTCTATAGTCTAGACTATAGTCTATAGTCTAGACTATAGTCTATAGTCTAGACTATAGTCTATAGTCTAGTATATAGTCTATAGTTTATAGTCTGTAATTTGTAGTCTCGTCTATTTTGTAGTCTATAGTCTTGTCTATTGTCTAGTCTATAGTCTAGTCTATAGTCTAGTCTATAGTCTAGTCTATAGTCTAGTCTATAGTCTAGTCTATAGTCTAGTCTATAGTCTAGTCTATGGTCTAGTCTATAGTCTACTCTATAGTCTACTCTATAGTCTAGTCTATAGTCTACTCTATAGTCTAGTCTATAGTCTAGTCTATAGTCTAGTCTATAGTCTAGTCTATAGTCTAGTCTATAGTCTAGTCTATAGTCTAGTCTATAGTCTAGTCTATAGTCAAGTCTATAGTCTAGTCTATAGTCTAGTCTATAGTCTAGTCTATAGTCTAGTCTATAGTCTAGTCTATAGTCTAGTATATAGTCTAGTCTACAGTCTAGTCTA
The DNA here is from genome assembly GCF_022045245.1 of Lucilia cuprina. NCBI lineage: Eukaryota > Metazoa > Arthropoda > Insecta > Diptera > Calliphoridae > Lucilia > Lucilia cuprina. Next base: position 36,827,033 of record NC_060951.1, on the reverse strand, counting down.
TAGTCGAGTGTGTCACCTAGTCTACAGTCTAGTCTATTGTATAGTCTATAGCCCTGTCTATAGTGTAGGCTATAGTCTAGTATACATTATAGTATATAGTTCAGTTTATATTCGACTTTATAATTTACATTAGCTTTTAAACTTATTTTTAGAGCTTTTTTTTAATAAAATAGATAATGGTATTTATAAACCCTTAAGTACAAAATAAAAATAATAAATATAGTAATATATGTTTAATAAAATAAATATAATAATTTTTAAGGATCAACCGTTTTATATTTTAAGCTTTTTTTGAAGCTTCATGCAATTCTATACACGGGATCATATTTTAAGCTCTTCTACTGGTAAATATTGCGTGCAATTATTATTTAATCATTTTACATTTTAGCTTCTAAGCTAAAACGGAGCTTTTTCATAATGACTGATTTATGTATTCATGCAATTTATTTTTCATCAGTTCATATTTTAATCATTTTATATTGATAATGACTGATTTATGTATTCATGCAATTTATTTTTCATCAGTTCATATTTTAATCATTTTATATTGATTTTTTTTTAAAATTCATGCAATTTTTTTATATAATAAATAAATATAAATTTTAAGAAGCTTTTACAATGACTGATTTGCAAATTTTAAAGTTATATTTAGAGCTTTTTGTAACTACTGAATACTTGTTATTTAAAAAAAAAAACCGATAAAATTTACAATCTTTGGTTTCTTGCTAATTATAATTTTTTCATAAAGCTTTGAAGGTTTAATACGATAGATGTTTTAAATTTATAACTGGTTCATGTTCTATTGAATTAAGTTCATGTTTGAAAAATTTTGACTTATAAACAATTATTTCAAATCTTTTTCAATTTCGTCAGTGAAAAAAATTTCCATATTCGTTAGAAACCTTTGAAATCATAAGCATTTATCAATGACGTCTTTAGAAGACATACAAACTCACCTCATTCTATATTTTATTAACCACTCACGCACTATTTTTTTGTTTAACCACCAAACCCACCTATTCAAAGAAAAACCTCAGTTCTTTATGCCAAGTGAAGATCACATTAAAAGATCATAGTGGTCAGTAAGTAGAAGTAGCTCTTTCAGTTGATCATGGTTGTTATTATTACGTTTTCAAAAATTTTTTCACTCCCAATTATTTTCCAAAAAAAAATTTCAGACACCATATGCGATTTTGAAGGTATTGACAAGAGAATGTTTTGTTGTTGTTGATATTAAAAAAAATGACGTAAATTTATTTTGACGTCTTCAATAATATTACTAATAAAGGAGCAACAATAAGATTTTCAACAAATTTTCTAACACAGAAAATAAATAAACAAATTAAACAACAGTTTTCATTTAAATTTAAACAAATCGAAGAAGAATGAATCAGTGCAAGACGATCAATGGAATATATATATATATATATAAATTTGCAAAGAATTTTGGCTGATAATGCTAGAGAGATTTCTTTTTTAAAGAACAGTGGTATTAAAAATCTATAAAGTTGTACCGTATATATATATTTATTTTTAATATAAATTAATGGAATATTTTCTTTTTAAGCTTTTAAAGTAGTAAATTAATCTTTTGGCAACTTTAACAAATTTCTTTCTGTTTTCGACTAAATTTTCCAATATACCACACTGTCTTTTGGTTGCTTTGAAAAATTTACAATTTAAAATTTACTAAATAGAACATTTATCATGGAGTGAATAAACACGTAGAAGTGAATAAAGAACAAAATAAATATTTAATTGAAAGACATCATCAAAATATTTATTTCAATAATATCAGGGATGGGAATAAAGAAGTGACTCAAATACAAAACAATATGAATGTTTTATTAGCAAACATATTGTTAAATCAAAAATTATATATGATTTGTAATCAATTCTTTGACTATTGTCGAGACCATCCAAAATTTAGACCAGATGATAGTTGCGAATATAGACAAGACTATAGTAGAGACTATTGACAAGACAATTGTCGAAATTGTATGTATGTATATAAGACATATAGTCGAGACTGTATACTATACTATAGACAAGACTGTAGTCGATTCTATAGCCAAGACTCTAATCTAGACTTTAGGCAAGACTATAATCTGGACTATAGACAAGACTATAATCTGGACTATAGACAAGACTACAATCTGGACTATAGACAAGACTATAGTCTGAACTGTAGACAAGACTATAGTCCGGACTATAGACAAGACTATAGTCTGGACTATAGAAAAGACTATAGTCTGAACTATAGACAAGACTATAGTCCGGACTATAGACAAGACTATAGTCTGGACTATAGTCGGGACTAAAGAAAAGACTATAGTCTGGACTATAGACAAGACTATAGTTTGGACTATAGACAAAACTATAGTCTGGACTATAGACAAGATTATAGTCTGGACTATAGACAAGACTATAGTCTGGACTATAGACAAGACTATAGTCTGGACTATAGACAAGACTATAGTCTGGACTATAGACAAGACTACAGTCTGTACTATAGACAAGACTACAAGACTGTAGTCCGGACAAGACTATAGTCTAGACTATATACAAGATTATAGTCTGTAATATAGACAAGACTACAGTCTGGACTATAGACGAAACTGTAGTCTGGACTATAGTTGACAATATATACAAGACTATAGTAGACAATAAATCGAAACTATATACACTATAACCTTTAGACTAGACTATAGTATGGACTATAGACAAGACAATGGACAAGTCTATAAACGTGACTATATTCTAGTCTATAGTCGATACACAAGACTATTGGCAATATTATGCAATATTATGGACAATACTATAGTATAGACGATGTCTATAGTCTAGACTATAGACAATACTATCTTCATGGTTATAGTCTAGAATTGACATGACTATAGTCGAGATTCTAGACCACATTATATAAACGATTTTTAATGTCAAATAGTAATAACAATGAATCACCATTTTTTTTTTTTGCATTTCAAAACAGCGCGCCAACCTAATCAACACAATTGAGTAACACAGTAGCGTATGAGTAATATTTAATATAAATATTAATGAATATTACTCATACGTCATGATTGTTGATAAATAAAATGAAATTAGTTTCCAAGTGACTGAGAGAGCATTAAATTATAGAAAATCAAATAAAAATGAAAAAAAAAACAAATTGTTAAGATTTAAACAAATTAATAAAGATTAAAACAAAACACAAGTCAACAGATAACAAAAACCATACCTTTAAAAATGTCATTTATTCATAAATAAGAACAATAAATAAATAAAAAATATAACTTATTGAGGTGAAAAGTATGACAGTATTTTTGTTAGTTGATTTTTTTTAATAAATTATTAATATTTGTTTGTTGTTAGTTTTTTTTGTTCATGATTTAGCATCATGCCATTTAATCATAAATCTTCATCATATTTAAAATAATATAATAAATTATAATATAAATATTAAATGACAGTTTTTGTTTTTGTTGTAGCATTTATAAATTTGTTATGAATACACATTAAGTTGTATTTTTTTTTTTTCTTTTTCTAACAAATTCAACTGAGCTGATGTCTCAAACTGTGTAAAAAAAAATATTATAAAATTTGCATACAACTAAATTGTTGTTTGTTGGAAAAAAGACGACTATTTAGCTATTATATTTTTGTTGTGGCAAAAAATTTAAACTTAAATAATTTATTATGTGTGTAGTATTTTGTTACTTTTTTTGTCGGTTTTGTTACGATAACAATCACACTTGCATCAACGAAAATTAACAAAATAAATAAATTAAATAACAACAACAGCATGAAAAACTATTGAAAATATGCAGCAGGCATTGAAACAAATTGCTGATATTAATCATACCCGCATAATGTGAAATACTAAGGGGAGTTCTATAGTAGGGTGTAGTGTAGGGGGCATTATAAATAAATTGAAAAGTAATACTATATAATCAAGATTATAGACCAGATCAAAATGTTAATGGATCAAACTACTATAGACGAGACTATAGACTAAACTATAGAACAGAGTGAAGTTTAAACTATAAAGCAGTCTACAATCGAGAAAAGAGACTTGACTCAACTTGAGACTACAAAGCAGAATATAGTTGAAACTATAAGTCAGACTATAGGAGAAGGCTTTCTACGAGAATATAGACCAGAACAAGAGACTAGACTTTTTCCGTAAATATAGATCAGACGAGCCTACGGACCAAACTGTATACTATACTTTAGGGGAGACTATAGACCAAAACTTAGAAGAGGTAACAGATTAGACTTTAGGAGAGACTATAAAATAGATTATAGTAGAAGCTATATACCAGGCTACAGTTGATACTATACACAGTCGAGAAAATCACCCTTATCGCAAATAGAAGTGAAATTTTTCTTCCCTTGATTGGAGACACTAGTATATTTTGTATGTAACAGCTGTTCCATGTTTACAAAATTTCATCAAAAAATTTCACAACTGGGGAATTTTTTTCACAACAATAAAGTTTGTGAACAAAAAAAAAATGAACAGAACTCAGACTATATCGAGAACAAAGAGACTAGGATACAATCGAGGATATTGATCAGACTACATTCGGAATTATAGAACAAAATATACACGAGACTATAGGCCAAACTATAGTCAAGGCTATAAGATAAACTATAGTCGAGACTATAGACTAGACTATAGACTAGACTATAGACTAGACTATAGTTCAGACTATAGACTAGACTAGAGTTCAGACTATAGACTAGACTATAAAAGAGACTATAGACTAGACCATAGTTCAGACTATAGACTAGACTATAGTCAAGGCTAAAGACTAGGCCAAAGATCAGATTATACACAAGACTTGAGACTAGACATTGAGAGAGATTATAGACTAGCTATAAACCTGACTATAGTCGAAACTAAGAACATACTACAGACGAGAAAATAGACTTGAATATTACCTTAAACTATAGACCAGACTATAGTGCAGAGTACAGATCATAGTAGAGACTATAGAGACCACACTATAGCGAAACTATGGACCAGAATATACGAGAGACTATAAAACAGACTATACTCGAGACTATATATAATACTTTAATCGAAACTATAGACCAGACTAAAGTCAAAAATATAGACCAAACTATAGTCAAGAATATAGACCAAACTATAGGCAAGACTATAGACCAGAATATAGTTGAGACTATAATCAAGACTATTAACCAGACTATAGTCAAGACTATTGACCAGATTATAGTCGTTCCCACGACAATCGGTTCTTCGCACCGGATCGACTCGGAGTTCAACGAACAATGACCAAGCATTGTCAACTCAGCCACACCGACTTTATATATGTCGTTCCTGCGACAGCAACAACCAGACTATAGTCAATAATATAATCTAGTCGATATTATAAACTGTACTATAGTCGTGAAACTATGGACTAGAATATATGTAAGACTATAGAACAGACTTTAGTCGAGACCATGCTATACATGATACTATATATCATGCTATAGTCGAAATTATAGACCAGACTATAGTCGAAACTATAGACCAGACTATAGTCAAGACTATAGTCGAGACCATGCTATACTGGAGACTATAGATCAGACTTTAGTTGGAACTATATACTAGACTATAGACTAGACTATAGTCGAGACTATAGACCAGACTATAGTCGATAATATAAACCACTCGAGATTATGAACTAGACTATAATCAAGAGTATATACACGACTATTGATTAGATTACTGTCATGCTTGGCAATTCAAAATTCGATGAACCAGTTCTATAACATTTCAAAACATTTTTAAATCACAATGGAACTTTGTAAATTGACATATTGGAATAATTACGATTTTGATATGAACCCGATATTTTTGTATTCATGCAAATCAGTTCATTGTATTAGCATCCTTATAAAAATGTTCATGCAATTTTTCTTTAAATATTTATCATGCAATTTATATTTAGTAATTGAAAAACTGAATACTTACACCCATCCTTAGATAAAATAATTGCAAACAGTGCATATTTTTAATAGTGTTTGATGAAAGTTTAAGATGTTTAAGAAGTTCTTCGAGACCTGAAAGAGAGAGGAAAAAATTTAGTTTAAAAAAATATTCACATTTGCAAAAGTGTACTAAACGATAGTAGACTGTAGTCGATACTGTATACTAGACTATAGTAAAGAAAATAGATTTGGGAACAAAAAAGTTCCCAACACCGATATTATTTTACAATTCAAATATGAAACGTCCCACCTATATACTGAAAGAGAAACACTCATCTTTATCAGCAACAAAATCATCATTTAATCTAAGGTGTCTGTCTGTCATCATTTCTAGTCGAGTGCCTGATAAATCATTTTCAACAAAAAACAAACAGAATTCTCTAAATTCATTAGGCTTGTCATTTTATTTAATACTTTCAATTTTGCAATTTTTTCCACAAGCCAGTTGAAGTCTGCTAGAATGGGGTGGGGTCTATTGTTTTGTACTCAACATCATCTACAAAAACAAAATAAAATATCACAAAAAGTGGGTGTGATCCACCTGAATGGTATTAAAATGTAGTTATTGTTTAATGTTTTCGTATATTTATGGCTAAATTACAATATTGATCTCTAATTTCACATAAACAATAAATTTTGCAAATTACAATGAATTAAATTAACAGAGACAAACAAGAAAATTTTTTGCAAAAAAAATGAATATAATAAATGACATGGATTTCATTTTCAAATAGCAACAACAACACAATGACTTATTGACGCCATTTTTCAACGCCATCATTTTACAACAAGCAGGTGATTTGTAATTTATGAAAAATTTATTTATTCATTTGTATTTGTTATTTAAAACCATGATAATTAAATTAATTATTATAATACTTAATTACAGGGTATTAAATGGATTCTGTTCGATAATTAATAATGTCGATTTTGAATGTGAACCACCACACCAGCATCCAGCCAGCTATAGCAACAACAACGTCAACTACCAACACGACTGTCTACTGTCAACTAAATCAAAACAGCAGCCACAGCAAATTAACAATGAAAAATTAATTATGTCAATCAATTTTGTTATAAAAAAAACTAGTTAAATTTAAATTAGAAAATTCAAACAAAAAAACTTAATTAAAATTCAAGGAAAATTTAAGTGGAATGAATCAATTGGAAATTAACAATATCATTGAATTAGATCACATAACAAAAACAAATGTTCTAATTTATTTAAACTGGATAATTAATTATAAAATTGTTAAATTTAATAGATATTTAAAATAAAATGGACAATTTTAACAAGTGGTCTCAGGAAAAATCTAAAGGTGATTGTTAAAGAAATAAAAAATAAATCGAACTGAACTTGAAATAAACTTGAACTTAACTAAAATTAAACTAAAGCTGAAGGAGATTGAACTGGAGCTGAAGTAGAACTGAACTAGAACTAAACTAGAACTAAACTAGAACTAAACTAGAACTGAACTAGAACTGAACTAGAACTGAACTAGAACTGAACTAGAACTGAACTAGAACTGAACTAGAACAGAACTAAACTAGAACTGAACTAGAACTAAACTAGAAGTGAAATTGAACGGAACTAGAACTGAACTAGAACTGAACTAGAACTGAACTAGAACTAAACTAGAACTAAACTAGAACTAAACTAGAACTAAACTAGAACTAAACTAGAACTAAACTAGAACTAAACTAGAACTAAACGAGAACTAAACTAGAACTAAACTAGAACTAAACTAGAACTAAAATTGAACTGAACTAGAACTGAACTAGAACTGAACTAGAACTGAACTAGAACTGAACTAGAACTGAACTAGAACTGAACTAGAACTGAACTAGAACTGAACTAGAACTGAACTAGAACTGAACTAGAACTGAACTAGAACTGAACTAGAACTGAACTAGAACTGAACTAGAACTGAACTAGAACTGAACTAGAACTGAACTAGAACTGAACTAGAACTGAACTAGAACTGAACTAGAACTGAACTAGAACTGAACTAGAACTGAACTAGAACTGAACTAGAATTCAACTAGAACTCAACTAGAACTGAACTAGAACTGAACTAGAACTCAACTAGAACTCAACTAGAACTCAACTAGAACTGAACTAGAACTGAACTAGAACTGAACTAGAACTGAACTAGAAGTGAACTAGAACTGAACTAGAACTGAACTAGAAATGAACTAGAACTGAATTAGAATTGGGCTAAAACTGCGCTAGAACTGAAGTAGAATTTAATCAGAACTGCCCTACAACTAAACTAGAACTGAACTTGACTTTAGTCTGGTCTAGCTGCTCGACATTAGTCTTGTCTGTAGAATCGACTAAAGTCAGGCCTTTATAAGCGACTAGACTTGTACTAAATATAAACTAGAATTGAACTAGAACTGAACTAAAAGTTCACTAGAACTGTACTAAACCTAATGACCATATGCTGGACTATAGTATAATCTATATATTCAATTATAGTCGGGTATATTAAATAGACAATAGTCTGGTGTATAGACTTGACTAGACATAAGTCTGGTCTAGAGACTCGATTATACTCGGTCTATGAAGTTAACTTCATGAAATCAGTATAAAGGTCTGGTCTTTATGCAACACTATAGAATCTATTCTGCAGTATAAAATTAACATTATGCATTAAAATCGTGTTCGTTTGATTTGAAAGTTAGATTTTTATGCATTAACTTCATAAACATTCTAATTGTGGAAATTTTGCATTAAATACTTTAACAAAATGGTTCATTAACGTTAAAAGAAATCCTGTAATTGACATACGAAAAAAAAACAAAAATAAAACTTTATCTTAATGAAAATGAATCAATCATGAAAAATACTAAATTTGAACCGGTTGAGATATTAATAACACCGATTATTAATTATAACATTCATACTTTTCTCAAGTCGCTGAATGCTTATAAAAGAAAGTCATTATAGACATAGAAGTATTACATTTGATTGTGGTAAATAAATAATAATTTCTTCTTAATGTGTGTATCATCAGGAAATGCAAAACAGTTAATGCCCATTAGTGCAATGACATAGTAGTGGTTAAGAGGAAAGATAAAGAGAGAGAGAGAGAGCGGGGCGAAACATAACAGATCATACTAATATATTCAATTCTCTCTTATGCCAACAACAATTAACTTCACTTAATATGTACTTGTATGTTACAATTTCGACAGAAAGTGATCTTGATCACATCATGATTACGGAAGAATACTTCACTTCATTCTTCAATAAGTAAAAGATATATACAGAGAGCGCATTATATGCTGAATATAAAAGAACTAAAAAAAAGTGATATCTTTGCTGCTGAGGGAAACGATCATGATGATGACGATGATCTTTATAATAATATAGAGTGTATTTGTTTGTTGATATCTTTATGATATCATGGTCTAAATGCTTAAACTGTGTAACATTTATAGTGCACATTCACTCACTCACACTCGTTCACTCAATCATTGACTCACTTGGCACCATCATCATCGGCAACAGGAAGAAACAGCAGCGCCATCATTTACTTTTTTAGATGTGTCTTTGTATTTTTTTTCTGTTTCTAGTGCCAAGCGAAGTAGATGAAATTGATGTTTAGAAATTCTTACAATTAGATTGCAAACCAAGTTCGAGAGGCATAAAGAGAGGATGTTAGAAAAAGAGATGTTTTTTCTAGCGATCGACAGTTTACTAAACAGATGCAGTCACACAAAATACTTTGGAGAGTCTGCCGAAATCTATTCGTTTAAAAGTACTTTTTTTCGAGACTCCTTAATTTACTGCTGTTCGCCAAAAGTATATTTTTCTTACATCCTTTGCTTGTTTTTCTCTCCCTCGACTTGCTTGCTCTCTCAACAGTTTTCTAAGCTCATTTGTTGATACTAACACTAAACAATAAGACAATTTCTCAGTGGTAGAGAAAAGAAATCCAGCTTTTAGAGTGAAGTAAGTGATCGTTAATCTGCATTAATTCTGTAATGATTTACAGCTTTCATAACAGCACCCTTTATAATTCTAATACTGCAAAATAGCAATTTTGCAACATTTACCACAACGGCAATAGGATGTTTGAAATAACATTCCCCCAGTGTGAATCATTTAGTGTTGTCCGAGATCAGAACAAATCTACAACAAGAAATTCATCAATATACAGAGTCCAACTAGTGAGATTATCACACACAAACGCATTGTAAACTAAGCACAATCATCCCTAACCTAACAGAGATGAAATATTGCTATAAGCTTTAGAAAATGAATAGACAATGAAATTCTCCAACTTGCTCCTTAAGGCCTCGAAGTATAAATGCAAATTTGCCAGCGATCCTAATCATTAAAACTTTTAAAAATCCCCTAAGTTTCCTCTTCTTTGAACCCCACTGTCTTAGGAATGTCTGTATCACATTTGTTCACTACACATTTTACAACATGCCACAGAAACGCTTTTTTTCTCCACTTAAACAACAACATACAGTCCATTTAAAGTTTTCAAATCATCGACAATTGTACAACAATCACAAGAAAAATTAAAAAAAAAAAAAAAAAAACGCAATCGCAAAAAAACAGAAACAAAATTGTACGAATCATTGTTACATGTTTTAGCAATTTTTATATTAGTAACACTGAATTCCATTTTATTGTAAAGTTCTCACATTTTAATGATAATAACGAAACCGTATGATGATGATGGCGATGATCATGCTGATGATCATTGTCATGATCATGATTTAAACGGTGTTCATAATAATGTTTACGAAGATTAAGTTGACGTTGTTCATGTTGCTGTAGTTAGTTGTAACTGGATAGATATGTTTGTTAAAGCAAAAAAACATATATACATATATAGAAAAAGATGTAGATATTGTAGTCGGGCAAGAACGATTATATAATAACATATAATAAATGAGTTTTTCAAATAAAATTTGTAAATTCGAGTCGAGTCTATAGGCCATACTATAGTCAAGCCTATAGGCCAGACTATAGTCGAGTCTATAGGTCAGACTATAGTCGAGTGTAGAGACCAGTCTATAGTCGAGTGTATAGACCAGTCTATAGTCGAGTCTATAGATCAGTCTATAGTCGAGTCTATAGACCAGTCTATAGTCGAGTCTATAGACCAGTCTATAGTCGAGTCTATAGACCAGTCTACAGTCGAGTCTATAGACCAGTCTATAGTCGAGTCCATAGACCAGTCTATAGTCGAGTCCATAGACCAGTCTATAGTCGAGTCTATAGACCAGTCTATAGACCAGTCTATAGTCGTGTCCATAGACCAGTCTATAGTCAAGTCTATAGACCAGTCTATAGTCGAGTCTATAGACCAGTCTATAGTCCAGCCTATAGTCCAGTCTATAGACCAGTCTATAATCGAGTCTATAGACCAGTCTATAGACCAATCTATAGTCGAGTCTATAGACCAGTCTATAGTCGAGTCTATAGTCGAGTCTATAGACCAGTCTATAGTCGAGTCTATAGTCGAGTCCATAGAACAGTCTATAGTCGAGTCTATAGACCAGTCTATAGTCGAGTCTATAGACCAGTCTATAGTCGAGTCTATAGACCAGTCTATAGTCGAGTCTATAGACCTGTCTATAGTCGAGTCTATAGACCAGTCTATAGTCGAGTCTATAGACCAGTCTATAGTCGAGTCTATAGACCAGTCTATAGTCGAGTCTATAGACCAGTCTATAGTCGAGTCTATAGACCAGTTTTTAGTCGAGTCTATAGACCAGTCTATAGTCGAGTCTATAGACCAGTCTATAGTCGAGTCTATAGACCAGTCTATAGTCGAGTCTATAGACCAGTCTACAGTCGAGTCTATAGACCAGTCTATAGTCGAGTCTAAAGACCAATCTATAGTCGAGTCTATAGACCAGTCTATAGTCGAGTCTATAGACCAGTCTATAGTCGAGTCCATAGACCAGTCTGTAGACGAGTCTATAGACCAGACTATAGTCGTGTCCATAGACCAGTCTATAGTCGAGTATATAGACCAGTCTATAGTCAAGTCTATAGACCACTCTATAGTCGATTCTATAGACCAGTCTATAGTCGAGTCTATAGTCGAGTCTATAGACCAGTCTATAGTCGAGTCTATAGTCGAGTCTATAGACCAGTCTATAGTCGAGTCTATAGTCGAGTCTATAGTCGAGTCTATAGACCAGTCTATAGTCGAGTGTATAGTCGAGTCTATAGACCAGTCTATAGTCGAGTCTATAGTCGAGTCTATAGACCAGTCTATAGTCGAGCCTATAGACCAGTCTATAGTCGAGTCTATAGACCAGTCTATAATCGAGTCTATAGACCAGTCTATAATCGAGTCTATAGACCAGTCTATAGTCGAGTCTATAGACCAGTCTATAGTCGAGTCTATAGACCAGTCTATAGTCGAGTCTATAGACCAGTCTATAGTCGAGTCTATAGATCAGTCTATAGTCGAGTCTATAGACCAGTCTATAGTCGAGTCTATAGACCAGTCTATAATCGAGTCTATAGACCAGTCTATAGTCGAGTCTATAGACCAATCTGTAGTCGAGTCTATAGTCGAGTCTATAGACCAGTCTATAGTCGAGTCTATAGACCAATCTATAGTCGAGTCTATAGTCGAGTCTATAGTCGAGTCTATAGACCAGTCTATAGTCGAGTCTATAGACCAGTCTATTGTCGAGTCTATAGACCAGTCTATAGTCGTGTCTATAGACCAGTCTATAGTCGTGTCTATAGACCAGTCTATAGTCGAGACTATAGACCAGTCTATAGTCCAGTCTGTAGACCAGTCTATAGTCGAGTCTATAGACCAGTCTATAGTCGAGTCTATAGACCAGTCTATAGTCGAGTCTATAGACTAGTCTATAGTCGAGTCCACAGACCAGTCTATAGTCGAGTCCACAGACCAGTCTATAGTCGAGTCTATAGACCAGTCCATAGTCGAGTTTATTGGCCAGACTATAGTGAAGTCTATAGACCAGACTATAATGAAGTCTATAGACCAGACTATAGTCGAGTCTTTATCCGATCAGATAATGTTTGAGACCATTGTGTAGATAATATTTGAGAGATAATTGAACCGACTACGATCTAATAGAAATAGTGGATTATATAGATCAGAAAAGACTATATCCGAAACAATATATCAGATAGTGTTGACCAAACTATAGCTAAGTAAGAGCAGTCTACAAGCGAGTTTATTGATAAGAACATGGTTGAGTCTATAGACCAGATAGTAGAAACTATAAGAAACTGAGTCTATATAGAGATTATTAGACAGACTATCTATGGTCGAGCCTATAGACCAGAATATATGAGATTATGGGCGGTAGTACAAGTCTTGACCAGATAATATTTGAAACTATAGACCAGACGTAAGTCAGAACCGCAGACCATATTATAGTTGGAACTATAGTGATCGGCTCGTGACAGATATTGATATTTGCTTTTTTTAAGACATGATCCATATCATTCAACGTTACCTATTTCAGCGTCCGCAGAAGTATAGGGTACAAAAATATAAGAAAATTTATAGATATATATTTTTTTTCCTTTAACTCACAAACCGACTACGACAATGAATTACCAATGAATGGTATTTTATAAATGCTGATTGTAAATGTATTATTTAACAAGAATTTTATAGAATTTATTCCTTATTATTGGAAAAAAACTGAAGAAGGTGTGGGAAGTAGAAGATACACAATCAAATCAACTACAACAAAAAAAATCCATATTTATGTTAGTGAGAAATGATACAGAGGATGTGGAATAAATCTCTAATTGGAGTGAATATTAAAAATATATTGCGTTTTAAAGGTAAACATGAGGTGGTATTGACAAAAGATAATTTATAGTTAGAGAACTTAAATGGAAGTTATGGGTTTAATCATGGCGAAGATAATAGTAATACATCGTTTTTTTAAGAAGTTTTTTAAAACGATGGAGACTTTTGGTCAACTTTTTGACGATACTAGACTAGACTATAGTCAAGGCTGAAAACTATCGGTCTATAGACTGGTCAATAGACTCGACTATAGACTGGTCTATAGACTCGACTATAGACTGGTCTATAGACTCGACTATAGACTGGTCTATAGACTCGACTATAGACTGGTCTATAGACTCGACTATAGACTGGTCTATAGACTCGACTATAGACTGGTCTATAGACTCGACTATATACTGGTCTATAGACTCGACTATAGACTGGTCTATAGACTCGACTAGAGACCATACTATATTTGGTACTATAGACAGGACTTTTTTAAATCTGACTGCAAATCAAATGTTTGTCAATACAGTAGACTATAGATCAGACTATTGTCAATGATGTAGGCTACACTATAGCCCAGACAACAGTTAGTTCTACAAATCATATAAAAGTGAAGACTACAGTCTAGATTACTTAACAGATTTTACATATTTTTATTCAAATTCTCAAATTTACAAAAAAAAAAAAAACTTAATCGGTTTTTGATTAAGAAAACACAACATCAATCGCATAAATAAAATAAACCCGCAAAATAAATCATTACTCCATAAGATCTTCTTAAACATTTTGAAATGAAAGAAAAATACAATTTTCTTTTATTCTAATTTATTTTTTATTTACAGATGATTTTAAATATTTCACCTTCTCGACTCCTAACATGATTTCTCTTTGAGTCGTAACAAATTTTCTTAACATACCGCTGGCCAAAAACCAGCCAACAACAACAACGAATGGTCACAAATCATTCGTAAATCACTGTAAAATTGCTACTAACCAACGACCTTTAAGTTTACGACGACATGCCAACACACACTCTAACAAACAGAAATTCGTGTAAAAATGCATGTGATTACAAAAAAGCGCGCAAAAAAAAAACACAAGGAATGATGCCGAAAAAAATGCCAAAAATGGAAAAAGTTACTTTACAGCTCTCGGTCATTATGTTGTACGTGTTCTTTACGAGATGTGCGCTATGGATTTAAGTGGAAATCAAGCAACAGCCACAGCAAGAAGGAGAACAATGTGATTTAGAGTGATTTATCAGTGTTACTTATATTTTTGATCTTCTCACGCATTTGAAACGCCTTCTATACAGTAATACTGCAGCAGCACAAGTACCGATGGGGCCTACACTACAGCATAACAACGACCATGAGGTCCAGCAACAAACGATGGTTACTCCTCTCTTTATGTTTATCTAAATGTTTTGTTGCAGTAGTACTATTGATGCTTACAGACGGACATACACTTAAGTTGTGGTAATGTACCTTAACAAGAGTTTTAGCGTTTTATTTTATTCTGTTTTGAAGTTTTTGTATTTTGGTTTAAATGCGGTGAAGGGGTGTTTGCTGTGTGATCATGCTCCAACTTAAAAAAGATGATGGTGTGACAGACTTGTTTGTTGCCCCGAAAAATGTACAAACTAACGAATGAGTGAGTGACTTTATCATCTTTACCACAAGGAGTATATAATCTACTCAAAGAGTTGTACGAAAAATACCACAGATTTAATTCGTTGTGGGGTGGAAGATAGAAATTTTGTCATTAGTTATAGTTTTTACGGCTTTAGCTGTCTATCTATCTACCTGTCTATCTATCTATCTATCTATCTATCTATCTATCTATCTATCTATCTATCTATCTATCTATCTATCTATCTATCTATCTATCTATCTTTCTATCTATCTATCTATCTATCTATCTATCTATCTATCTATCTATCTATCTATCTATCTATCTATCTATCTATCTATCTATCTATCTATCTATCTATCTATCTATCTATCTATCTATCTATCTATCTATCTATCTATCTATCTATCTATCTATCTATCTATCTATCTATCTATCTATCTATCTATCTATCTATCTATCTATCTATCTATCTATCTATCTATCTATCTATCTATCTATCTAAAGTTTCACAACAAATAGTGCGAGTAGATACAGAAAATTCTAAAAAGAATAGTAAATGTAAATTTATGTTAAAATATCAGAGTCACATTAAAAAAGTGTTATAAAAAATTCGACTGTGAAGCAAGTTAACCCGTTTCACAACATACTTAAATTAAACTAGACATTTTTATTTTTATGCGCAAACACCAAAATGTTTCATTTAACTTTGGACATAAAACTGTTCTGTTTTTTTTCTTTGCAAAATATCAATTCTATTTTTAAGAGATCACATAAAAATCAAATTAGTTTTTAATCGAAAATAGCATAAAAAATATACAAATCAACGCCATTTAAATTGTGGACCGGTTCTTTTAAAACGCAATAAAAACTGTCTGGATAAATACAACGTTGTTAAATGTTGTAGAGAATTAATAGATGCAAATGGAATATTAACGAGATCACGTTTAATGTATAATTCTCGTAAACTTATTAAAATCGTCTACACTAAAGTTTTCACTAAAAGAAAACTGGTTCAAATTGGAAATTGACCAATAAGCAATCAATAGCTGTTAATGGGTTAATTGTACCAAGTGTTACCAGGCCATTTATTATCTTATATATAAATTTAAATAAATGTTGTTATTGTGTTGGTGTTTTTGGGTGTAAAAGTATTTTTTTTTTGAAATAGTGCAAAATAAAGGGGCCGTACTTTACTAGCATTCCATAGCAACATCTCATCATCAGCGTCATTTCTAAATTTAACAATATTTTGTTGACTTTTAGTTTTGGCATCACTGCTGCAGAGGTTTGTCTATCTTTTTTTTTAGTTCCTTCCACCTCTTTAGCTGGTTAATAAATGAGATCTTATCAAATTTTCTTTTTGTTTAAATTTAGTTTCGTTTAATTTTTGGCGGCTCTTTGGGGTCTGTTTTTATTATTATGAATATATATTTTTATTATTTTCTTAAATTCGCATGATCGTCACGGTAGACCCAAACAACTAATAATAATAATTTTTCCATAAACTTTTTCTTATCATTTTCAGTTTATCTTTATCGCCTTAAATACTCCCATTAACCATGCGTAAACTTTTATAAACATGATTTTCGCTTCATAATGAATTGGTTTTGTTTGATATTCTTTTTAAATCACGTTTATATATTTTGTTCTTTTTTGCGTTTAAATCAGTTTAATGAAATTTATATTTTTGAGATTTTATATTTATTTTATAATCGTGTTATTTTTATTCGCTTTACTGACTGTGATTATCCCTAATGCTTGTATTCAAGTATCTGCGCAAAATATTATGTTTATGTTTATATTTATTTAGTTTTATTAAATTTCTTGTACATTTTAAATAATTTGTTTATTTTGCGTTTTTGTTGTTGTTATAAAACCTTGACCTATATTTTTATTTTAATTTATAGGAGCTCATATTTTGATTTAATGCTCTTAGATTTTTCTAAACGATAAGTCAAATCAGTGTATTATTAATTAAAAGGAATTATTTTCAATTAATTAAGAATTCAATGAGATTGCAAAAAATTCAATATTAGGAATATATTTTATGACAATTATATACGCTTCGACATTAGAAAGCGTATATTAATACAAGCTCCTTAGATAGATAGATAGATAGATAGATAGATAGATAGATAGATAGATAGATAGATAGATAGATATATAGATAGATATATATATAGAAAGATAGATAGATAGATAGATAGGTAGATAGATAGATAGATAGGTAGATAGATAGATAGATAGATAGATAGATAGATAGATAGATAGATAGATAGATAGATAGATAGATAGATAGATAGATAGATAGATAGATAGATAGCTATATAGATAGATATATAGATAGATATATAGATAAACTGTATCAACAATTAAGTTTTTTCCCAATATATTTTTATGACCCCAACATAGGTACGGTTTTTTGAACTATATGCTGCGTGGCAGGTTCTTTTAATCCCGTACATTAATTTTTATGTGACTCTGGATTACAAAAAAAAAAAATCATCACAATTTTGTTTAAATAAACAAAATGATGTTTTTTATCGTTTACAAAAAAAAAAATAAATATTATTATGATTGCTTTCTTAACAATAAACTCGCCTTTTTTATATAAATATATAAACAAAAGATAAAAAGGCTTTAATTTAATGGTTGACTGGCGCCAAGTGATTTTAAATAATTTTAATTTATTTATGTATAATTTTTTTTATTTCTACGCTTTTTTTCTGTTGCCGTGGATTTTGGTTTCTTTCACAAATATTATTATATAGGCATGAGTATGAATATTTAAGGGTTTCTGAATTTAAATGTAAAGTTGAATATTTATGGAGAAATTATTCAGTTAAATATTTGCACGATTTATGTTTAAAAGGAGATTAAGTGATTTTAGAATGTAATAAGTAGTTAGTTGACAAGATCAAAGAGATAGAAAAATATTTGTTGTTATTAAAAAATAGTTTTAGATAGACTCGTGGCGCGAACTTAAGAATGTTAAAATATTATAAAGTGATAATATGTATATTTAGAGTTAGTAGTGCTTCTAATTATAGAACGTAAAGTCAGGAAAATTATATGCTCTATAAACTAATATATAGTCTATATAGTTTCTCGATTCCACACAACACATTATTATAATATCTATAGTCTCTGGACTATAGACTATATACACCTCTATAGCCTTTTCACTTCAAATTCAATAGTCTGTTAACTATGTGTGCTATTGTCCCTGCACTATAAACTTTAAAGTTTTGGTGTAATTTAGTTACAGTTCAGCTTGAATTGAGTTGCAGTTTAGTTTAAGTAAAGTTTTATTTCAGTTCAAGATCTTGTTTAACTCTAGTTCAGTTCTTGTTCAATTCTAGTTCAGTTCTAGTTCCAGTTCAGTTCTAGTTCAGTTCTAGTTTAGTTCTAGTTCAGTTCTAGTTCAATTCTAGTTCAGTTCTAGTTCAGTACTAGTTTATTTCTAGTTCATTTCTAGTTCAGTTCTAGTTCAGTTCTAGTGCAGTTCTTCTAGTTCAGTTCTAGTTCAGTTCTAGTTCAGTTCCAGCTTAGTTCTAGTTCAGTTCTAGTTCAGTTCTAGTTCAGTTCTAGTTCAGTTCTAGTTCAGTTCTAATTCAGTTTTAGTTCTAGTTCAGTTCTAGTTCTAGTTCAGTTTTAGTTCAGTTCTAGTTCAGTTCTAGTTCAGTTCTAGTTCAGTTCTAGTTCAGTTCTAGTTCAGTTCTAGTTCAGTTCTAGTTCAGTTCTAGTTCAGTTCTAGTTCAGTTCTAGTTCAGTTCTAGTTCAGTTCTAGTTCAGTTCTAGTTCAGTTCTAGTTCAGTTCTAGTTCAGTTCTAATTCAGTTCTAGTTCAGTTCTAGTTCAGTTCTAGTTCAGTTCTAGTTCAGTTCTAGTTCAGTTCTAGTTCAGTTCTAGTTCAGTTCTAGTTCAGTTCTAGTTCAGTTCCAGTTCAGTTCTAGTTCAGTTCTAGTTCAGTTCTAGTTCAGTTCTAGTTCAGTTCTAGTTCAGTTCTAGTTCAGTTCTAGTTCAGTTCTAGTTCAGTTCTAGTTCAGTTCTAGTTCAGTTCTAGTTCAGTTCTAGTTCAATTTTAATTCAGTTCTAGTTCAGTTCATGTCAAGTCTAGTTCTAGTTTAGTTCTGTTCTAGTTCAGTCCTTTATTATTTGTAGAGGACTGGCCTGGACTCTACATTATTTGGACTACAGAATGTAGAGAATCTAGACTCTACTATAGACTTCACAGCCTTTAGACTACAGACGTAACGGGTTTTGACTTACTGATTATATAGTTTCTGCACTATAGACTCGATAATCATTGGACTGTAACTTTCTAAAGAATTTTTTTATTCTAAATTAACTGACAAGTTGTAATATCTATAAAATTTTTATTAAATTGGAAACCCCTAAATATTATATTAATTGAGACTTAATGCCAAACAACCACAAAATATCATAGAACAATCAACTATCAATAAAAGGCTGAAAATTAAAACATTTAAAATGCTCTTATTTCAGAAAACTCAAAAGAAATAAATGCAATTAAATAATTGAATCTTAAGTTCTTTTAATCTTTTTTTCTTTTCTTACATATTATAGACACTTAAATAGAAGAAAACCCACAAGCGTAAATAATTTAAATAAAAATTCGATAAAAAGCCACTAGACGTCATCAACGTCAATGTAAACAAAACAAAAAAAAAGAAAATTTTAAATTCAAATACAATACGCTACACTGATGCTGTGCGAGAAGAGAGTCGCACTCTGTAGAGTGGGGTGCAGGAACATTGCGAGTGTTTACAGTGGAAGTATAAGTGTTGAAGTGCATGTAAGTTAAATCGATGTTGCCTTTAGAAACAAGAATCTAACAAACCGTTGAGTTCAAAAGTGTGACTTGACATATTTTAAACAACTAATTACTAGAAGGGGCAGGAATTTGTACAAAAAAAAAAGAAACACGCAATAGAAAGGAACCAGTGATCCACACACACAAAAACAAAACAACATGTATAGATTAATTGAATTCAAGTGGTTGGGGCAACACAACGATCGATGTCGATCATGCTGCTGCTGCTGTTAAAGATCATCAGCATCATCATCACCATCGTGATCATGTTGTTGATGCTGTATTAGAGGTTGCTGGTGTTAATATTTGAAGCTTTAACTAGATGTTGATAATCAGTCTTCCAATGATCATGGGTGGTTTTCAAGTGTTTTTAATAGAAATGCATTTTAATGAAAACAGTTTTTTTATTCTAATTCCCCTAAAGACTGTGAAAACATTTGATAAAATGTTTTGCGTGTTATTTTAGAAAATGATCTTCTTTTTCTTGTGATTAAAAAGAAAAAAAGAAATCATCAATGTTTTCTTTATGTATTTCCTTTAGTCCCCCCAATTGTGTTATTATTAATTATCTAAAGAAATTGTTCATCATGCTTTCATTTATCAAATCAAATCAATATTATTAAGGGCACAATGGGTTGTCTTGTTTTAATACCCTACACAAAATACAGTAGGTATTAAAATATATTGATGACTATAGTATTTCGACTGTGAAAACTATGGTCTATTATTATTGTAAAAAAATTTAACATAACCCCCCTTGATTTTCAACATTTTCTTATCAATCCCTGCTAAAAATGTTTTAAATATCACTTAAATTTAACAATTTTAATCACACTTCGTAACCGGAAAATACCAACTGCTAGAATGTAAAACCTATTCTTAATAAATGATTTCAAAACATAACCAATAACAATAAAATCAAATATTATTTACGAGATTATTAAAACATCTCATAAAATACACAATTATATATAAAAATATTTAAAATAAAATTAACCACACTTACTAACTTCTAACTGGGGAAAAAACATTAATATAGAATATTATTAGCATCTAGTAAGTATTATTAATTTTATTACAACATTACGACAGCTAATGTACGAGTATAATAAAATAATGACTTAATAATAATAATATTTTTTCATAATTTTTCACATTTTATTATAATGGGGGGAATTTAGCAGAGGCAGCATAGAAAGATTAAATATATAAAAATAAGTAGGAAATTATAGTTGGGCATATTCGATCGTTTGATACCATATCTCAGGTACACCATAGTATTCTATTATATCGATTAGTTCCAATTATGTTATAGATATATTTAAATTACAATCTACTTTAGCTTCAATTCGGTCCAGGTTCAGTACTATTTAAGTTCTTTGTAATTTCCAATTCAATTATTCATTTAGTTCTAGTTCTGTTCCAATATAGTTCTAGTTCTGTTTTAGCTCTGGTTTAGTTTAGTTCTAGTTCAATTCTAGTTAAGTACTAGTTCAGTTCTAGTTCAATTCTAGTTCAGTTTTAGTTCAGTTCTAGTTCAGTTCTAGTTAAGTTCTAGTTCACTTCTAGTTCAGTTCAGTTCTAGTTCAATTCTAGTTCAATTCTAGTTCAGTTCTAGTTCAGTTCAGTTCTAGTTCAGTTCTAGTTCAGTTCTAGTTCAGTTCTAGTTCAGTTCTAGTTCAGTTCTAGTTCAGTTCTAGTTCAGTTCTAGTTCAGTTCTAGTTCAGTTCTAGTTCAGTTCTAGTTCAGTTCTAGTTCAGTTCTAGTTCAGTTCTAGTTCAGTTCTAGTTCAGGTCTAGTTCAGTTCTTGTTCAGTTCTAGTTCAAATTTAGTTCAGTTCTAATTCAGTTTAATTTCATTTCGAAGTATATATAAGTACTATAGTCTAGTCAAGTGTAGTTTTTAATTTAGTTTATAGTCTAGTCGATAGTTTAAAATGGTATGTTGCCTTTGGTATAGTATAGTCCAGTCTATAGTCTCGTCCATTCTATAGTCTAGTCTATAGCATAGTCTTTAGTCTAGTCTATAGTCTAGGCAATAGTCTGGACTATAGTCTCTAGACTATGCTAGTCTAGTCTATAGTTTAGTCTATAGTTTAGTCTATAGTCTAGTCTATAGTCTAGTCTATAGTCTAGTCTAATCTAAGTTTAGTCTATATATAGAATCCAGGCAATAGTCTTGTCTGGACTATAGACTCTAGACAATAGTATAGTCTATAGCCTTGTCTATAGTCTAATCTAAGTTTAGTCTATATATGTATATAATCCAGGCAATAGTCTTGTCTGGACTATAGTTTCTAGACTATAGACTCTAGACTATAGTCTAGTCTATAGTCTAATCTATGTTTAGTCTATATATAGTATCCAGGCAATAGTCTTGTCTGTAGTAAAGGTTAATATATTGTATGTTATATAGTTCGGTCTACTTATTTGAGCCTTTAATCTACGATGTTATACTTTAGTCAAGTCTATTCTATAATTTGTAGACTATTCCAGAGTAGTATACAGTTATGCCTCTAGTCTAGTTTATTGAATTTAGGGTACAAAAACAGACCGACCGGTTAAGTAGAAAATGAACGAGGGAATGAAACGTGATGTCGTTAAAAATTAAGGTTTATTTTTACGATTATGAGTTTTCAGTTTAAATGAAATTGTCGTAAATAGAGTTTTAAACTAAAAGACCAATAAATTGCTCATTAAAATAAGTTCCCATTTTTTAACAAATAAAATAAATTCTATAAAAAAACTGAATGTTTGTGAAGAAAAAAAATCAGATAATTTGTTTGCGTGACCGTGACAAAATGTCTGCTAAAAATTACCTTATATTGTTGCAAAAGTAAATACTGGATAAAGAAAAAAAAAACTTTTGCAAAAAGAAAAAATTTCATTAAAAAATCCACTAACAATGTTTAAATGCACGTCGGTTTTTTGTCTTTCGATTCTTGTTCCGTTGACCGCCTGTTGATCATTTTTATTGCAATTTTTTTATATAGAATTGGCTTCTTCATATGCCATCCATTCATTCCTGTTCAGTTAGTTAATTTGGTTCTGTTTTATTTTATTTTTTCAACATTTTTCTTCTTCACTTTATGCAGTTTATTGTACAGGAATTAGTTGTAAATTACGTGATCCATACGATTATCACGTTTAAGTGTGACACTTACTGTGACTTTCTCAGCTGGAATAAAGGAAATGTTGCATGCATGAATGATGCATACCGGCCGTTCGGTTGGCTGTCCTACCGGGCGAGTGTGTGTGAATTTTTCTTTCTCTTATGCATGTCCGTTTAACATGGAGTGCAATTCATTATTTTTTTAAATTTTATCAGAAAGAAAAAACAATATTTGTTATTGGAATTTGCTGTTATCAGAAGAATAGATTTCCTGTGTAAATTATATACAAATAAGAAAAGTTTTTACTTTAACACCTATTAAGTGTTATTTGTTTTATTTTTGTGTTAGAAGCATTAATTACTAGCAAATAATGGTAACTTTTCAAAGTAAAATTTCGAATAGCAAATGTTAAACATTTTTTCTATATAATTGAAAGTCCTCGATTATAGTCCCTGTAGCTTCTACCCTATAAAGCCTGTGCATTCTAGTCGTTAGACTACCCAGTGAAACTTTTTCAAATTTTGGTAATGAGTATTTTAGGTAATGTAGTTATTTCATACATTACTTGGTAATGAGGGATATTTAAGAATAACATTTATTGATTTTTTAGCCAATTGTCTATAGCATGTGTCTAATTAGGAATTAGTTTGTGGTTCTAACCCTAGACGATATTTAGAGTTTTTTAGACTATAGATTAGACTTTAGACTAGACTATAGACTAGACAATAGACTAGACTAGATTATAGACTAGACTATAGACTAGACTATAGACTAGACTATAGACTAGACTATAGACTAGACTTCAGACTAGACTTCAGACAAGACTATAGACTAGACTATAGACTAGACTATAGACTAGACTATAGACTAGAATATAGACTAGACTATAGACTAGACTATAGACTAGAATATAGACTAGACTATAGACTAGACTATAGACTAGACTATAGACTAGACTATAGACTAGACTATAGACTAGACTATAGACTAGACTATAGACTAGACTATAGACTAGACTGTAGGCTAGACTATAGACTAGACTATTGATTATACTACAGACTGGACTATAGTATAATCATGGTCAGTGGACTATGGACACTAGTCTCTGGATTAAATACTCTATACTCTCTGGATTAAAGAGAGAAAGTCTCTGGGTTATAGACTCAAAAGTCTCTGGACTATAAATCCTATAGTCTCTGTACTAGAAGACTACAGATTCTAGTCTCTGGATTGTAAACTATGTAATCTTTTACTTTCTGTACAATACAGACTAAGGTCTCTGAACTATAGACTTTATAATATCTTGACTAAAGTTTCTAGGCTATAGAGTTTTACACCTATATTTATAAATGGCTAATAAAGCTATTGATGGTTTATTGTAGGAATTTTGTATGGAAAATATGCGTGGAAAATATGGCAAAATAATTTATTCATAAAAAATATATAACAATAAATCTTGTTCGAATTTCCCATTTGTCATACTTGTTAAATGCAGAATTGAATTTCTCAAATAGTTTCTTTAAACAAATTTTCTAGAAAATTTCCAAAAAATCAATTGAACTAAAAATATTGGAAAATCCTTACATTAAATAAATATCAAAAATTGTATTTTCCCGCACTTATATTAAACAAATTGAACATAAATTTTATGAACGAAATATATTATAAAAATGAAATAAAAATTTTGGAAATTTCCCCTCAATAATTGAAACAGATTTTAGCAAACAATCATAATTTCATAATAGACAAATAAAATGTGTCAAAAGTGTAAAAGAAAAAGGATACAAAAATAATATTCAAAATTCTTGAGAATATGACACCTCATGTGTATTTGATAGGGAAATACCAGGGATGTTTTCTAATAATAAAAAAATTAAAGAAAATAAAACGTGTGAGTGACACAAGAAAAAATCTTTAGATTTCATTTATGAGCACAAATCAACAATGGTAACAAGTGATGTTGGATAGCTGTTGCACATGTTCTTATCGTTGGCTATTGTTCAATATTTTAATCCTTAAACGACACCACAATACATGGACAGAGATATAAAAATGTGTGAACAAAATATGACGGCAATGATCGTGATGATCATGATGATTGGTATTGGTGGCACATAAAACGTGTGTTTTGTCCTAATTTTATGTTGTGGGTTTTTCCTCAATGTTTATACTTATGAGCCTTAGAAATTCCCATATTCTTTAATTTCAACTGTTGTTGTTGTTCTACGATCTGTAGAGTGTCAAGTTTCTCACGCGCCTCACTGAGCCAGTCAGCAGCAGGTATTTCTTTATCTCGCTTCTTTCGTCTTACTATCGCCAAAAAGCCAATTTAAATATTTATGACCCCGAGTAAGTGTGTGTGTGTGTGCGAGCGCTTGTTTTAAGCGCACAGTGCGCTTTATAGCGCTCTGAGCAGGTACTATTAAGGTAGCGATCACGTTCACTTGCTTACACATTGCTCACACTTCACTCCTTGTTGTGTTTATTTATCTGCCTGTTTTCTTGTACTATTTTTGGTTTCGTTTTGGGGTTTTCCCACGGATTTGCAAAATATGTTCTCCTTTTTCTCTTCGTTACAATAGTATTTTATTACAATTTCACTTTAAGGGTCTCAGCCACCATCACCGTTTATGCATTTTTATATTGTTATATGTTGGGAATTCCCCCTGGTTTCTAAACGCTCTCGCAGACATTGTGTCTGGTGCATATTTATTTTGTCTTTCAAATAAAACTTGTGTTCTTAGCTCTAAATCAGGTGTTAGATTTCTAGCGAGATCTTCGCTAAAATAAAAAGAGATTATGTTTCTCAAATTTTAGATTTTGTTACTTAAACGAAGCAGTGTTTTTTTGTTTAGATTAAATGAATGATCAGAGAGAGATTGATTAAAAGATTGTTAGAAATTTTTGGGTTTTTTATAATTTGTGGGAAAACGGTAAGTAATCACAGTTTTAATAAAAGATTTAAGGACTTTTTGGGGTTTTAAATATAAAATCTCTTAATGAAATGTGTTAAAAATGTTGTTTTTTAATTTTTGAGGGAAAACAGTAGTGATCTTAGTTTGAATCGAGGATTTAAAAAGATTTTGGGTTTTCAAAAATATAGAATTGTGTGAGAAATGATCACTTCTCTCGGAGCAAAATTTTATTTGCACTGTAACCGGTTGAAAGTTTTTGATATAATTACATATTTTTGATTGGAAATGGTAGTGATCAGTGATCTTTTCTGTTTTTAATAAAGAACAAAGTGATCCAGGGATCACACATTGCATTAGGGTGTCTACAATCTCTGGACTATATAGTCTATAATGTCTGGGCTATAGAGTCTATAATATCAGGAATAAAGAGTCTATAGTCTCGGGATTATAGAGTCTATTATCTCTGTTCTACAGAGTCTAAGGTCCTTGCACTATGGAGTCTGCAATCTCTGAAATATATAGTCTATACTCTCTGGACTCTACAGTCTTTGGTCTATTGATTCTGTATTGTCTGGACTATACTCTCTCTTTCTCGTTGGGCTAAAAAGTCTTTAGTGGCTCTGGTCTCTATAGGCTATGGACAATGATTATACAGCCTTTAGTCGATGGACTATACAGTCTACAGTCTCTGGACTATACAGTCTATAGTTTTTGTACTACACAACCTTAAGTCTATGGAGTCCGGACTAAAGACTCTATTGTCTTTCTACTATGACTATACATCCTTTAGTCTATGGACTATAGTCTTTAGTTTCACTACTAAATAGTCTTTAGTCTGTAGACTATAATGTCTATAGTGTGTGGTCTATAGACTCTATTGTCTCTGGGCTATGACCATAGAGCCTAGAGTTTATGGACTATATAGCCTTTAGTCTCTGGACTATACAACCTTTAGTCTATGGACTATGACTATACAGTCTATAGTCACTGGACTTTACAGTTGTAGTCTTTGGATTAATTTAAATCTGTCATGATTTTTAACCGTAAGGCTTTTTTCGGGTCTTAGCAAAAATAATCGTAGAGGTGGTTGTTGGAAAGTTAATGGGAGGCAAATTGAAGAGAAAAAGCTGCTTATAGAGTTTTTTTTTAATATGAGGCTTTAAAGAGGGGTCATGTTATTAAATTAATCATTGTTATTTTGGCAAAAAAAAATTCAAATCTATTTGGTTTTTTTTGTTAACAGTAAGGAGTCAAAAATCAAATTCCAATGGCTTTAAAAATTTCATATATTAAAATATATTTTGATCCCAGAGGGTTAAGGCTCTTTTATTAGGCGACTGTAGTCTCAATTGGCTCAAACTCTCTGGTATAGACTCTATAGTCCAGAGTCTGGACCTATAGTCCAGAGATTATAGGATTTTAGGGGCCATGAGACTATAGGATCTATAGACCATGAGACTATAGGCATTATAGCTAAGATGGTAGATTATACATTCAAGATAGTCCAGGGACTGTAGTCTCTATAAGCCAGGGACTATAGTCTCTATAGGCCAGGGACTATAGTCTCTATAGTCCAGGGACTATAGTCTCTATAGTCCAGGGACTATAGTCTCTATAGTCCAGGGACGATAGTCTCTATAGTCCAGGGACGATAGTCTCTATAGTCCAGGAACTATAGCCTCTATAGTCCAGGGACTATAGTCTCTATAGTCCAGGGACTATAGTCTCTATAGTCCAGGGACTATAGTTTCTATGGTCCAGGGACTATAGTCTTTATAGTCCAGGGACTACAACAGGTTTATATTTTGTAAACTTTAAACTCTCTAGTCCAGAAACGATAAAATCTAACTCTATAAGAAATCTAATGATTAAATTCAAAATTCCATTAACAAAACAATAAGAATAAAGCGCAGCGCTTCTTTTAAAAATCTAACATCTCCAGCTCTGATTTCTTTTTCTTGTTCTATAGTTTAAATTCCAAATAAAATTCAATAACATTTTGTGGTTGAATACTTAATTATGCGCATCTTTTGAACAATTCAATTTGTCATAAACTCGATTTAAAAGTGACAAAGTCTTTCACTAATTATTTATTGTCTAATTTCGAACTAAATATTCCTAAACAAAAACAACAACAGCAAAACTAAGTCTCTATAAAAAAGGAAATAAATTAGTTTATGATTTAAATGGTATGTGTCTTTATTTTTATAGAATTTTTTTTAATTGAATTATGTTGTTTAAAGCAAATTTTCAATAATTATCTAGAATTTTAAAAATGATGACAGCAACGCAACATATGCGATGACGTTTCACCTTAAGAAATAAAAATCATAAAGAAAATAAAATAAAACTAAGAAAATTGCCAGATAATTATTGGTCTTTGCTGCTGAAGAAGACGACGGTTTTATTTATTATTTAATTAAATTTATGTATGATCTCAATTTTTTATTTTGCAACATTTATTTATTGAATATTTCTTTTTTTCTTGAAATTGTATTTCAAAGTATTTTTAGAAATTCATCTTTGTGAATTTGTCGTGTATGTGTTTTTTTTTTGTTGGATTTGATATTGTAAATTGTAGATCATTTATCATTTTTTTCTATTTCATATTTTATTCCAATTTGTCTGCTTCACTCAAATGGCCTGAAGTAAGTTTTCGGTTAAAGTCTTCGTCCAGGTGTCTCTGCCTGCCTTTTCCAGTGCGGTCACTTTGTCATTTAGTTTGTTCTTTAGAAATCATTCTTTTGTAAGCTTCTGTTTTTGTTTTTCTTAAGCTCAATTACCATTTTAAGTCATAATTACTGAACTATTAATCATTTGACAGCCATATTGTTTTTTATATGTAAATATTTTTCTATTATTTATTTGTTCTTTTGTTGTTGTTGTTTTTTTGTACCACATTTGGGGTTGTTAACATTATTGTTGTTGCTGTTAGTAGAATTTTTAATTGTTATAATGATTGTTGTATTTTTGCTACTGCTGCTGTGTTGTTGTGTAACAATTTGACATATTAGCCTTAGTTTGCAAAAAATTTGAAAATTTTTACTAGAACTACACAGAAAGAAAAAAGTGTGATGTTTTGTGAAATTTTTCCAAAATTGAAAATTTTTATAAAATTTTCTAAAATATCTCACATATATCCAAAATTTATTACAAATTTCAATTTTTTTTAAAAATTTTATAAAAATTTGGTAATTTAAAACTATAGGTCAGTTACTAGACAATATAGCCCAGCTACTATGGTCTCTAAAGACTAGAGTCTAGACTCTATAACCCAGAGACCATAAACTTTTTAATTCAGAGTCTATATTTAGAACAGAGATAAAAGACTCTATACAACAGAGACTATAGACTCTATACTCACAACTGTATCAACCGAAAATTTTTTTCCCCAGGAAAGAACTATCGGCCACAGTCGAGCTGTTACAACAACAACATAGACTCTATACTATAGACTACAGATACAGATATAGACCATAGACTATACACTCTATAGCCCAGGGTCCAAAGACTATAGAGATTGTAAACTCAACAGTCTAGAGACAATACACTCAGATCGAACAGTCCAGGGATTAATTATATAAAAGTTTAGTAAGGTAAAATGTTTATCCGATATTTTCTTTAATTTGAAATTTATTTGAAATTTTCCTATAAGAATATAGACTAGACTATAGACTAGAGAATAAACTAGGCAATGAACTATTACCTTGTCTTGGAGACTAGACAACCGACAAGACTATAGGCTAGAATATAGACTATACTATAGACTTACTATAGACTATACTATATAGAAAAATATAGACTAGACTATAAACTAGACCATAGAGTATACTATACTATAGACTAGACTACAGACTAGATTATAGACTAGACTACAGACTAGACTAATGATTAGACTACTGACTAGAATATAGACTAGACTATAGACTAGACTATAGACTAGACTATAGACTAGACTATAGACTAGACTATAGACTAGACTATAGACTAGACTATAGACTAGACTATAGACTAGACTATAGACTAGACTATAGACTACACTATAGACTAGACTATAGACTAGACTATAGACTAGACTATAGACTAGACTATAGACTAGACTATAGACTAGACTAGACTATAGACTAGACTAAAGACTAGACTATAGACTAGACTAGACTACAGACTAGACTAGACTAGACTACAGACTAGACTAGACTACAGACTAGACTAGACTACAGACTAGACTAGATTACAGACTAGACTACAGACTAGACTAAGGACTAGACTATAAACTAGTCTATAGACTAGACTATAGACTAGACTATAGACTAGACTATAGACTAGACTATAGACTAGACTATAGACTAGACTATAGACTAGACTATAGACTAGACTATAGACTAGACTATAGACTAGACTATAGACTAGACTATAGACTAGACTATAGACTAGACTATAGACTAGACTATAGACTAGACTATAGACTGGACTATAGACTGGACTATAGACTGGACTATAGACTGGACTAAAGACTAGACTAAACACTAGACTATAGACTAGACTAAAGACTAGAGTATAGACTAGACTATAGACTAAACTATAGACTAGATTTAGACTATAGACTAGATTTTAGACTATAGACTAGACTAAAGACTTGACTACAGACTGGACTATAGACTACACTATTGAATAGACTATAGACTAAACTTTAGACTAGACTATAAACTAGACTATAAACTAGACTATAGACTAAACTATAGACTAGACTACACTGTATAGTAGAATATAGAATTTACTATAAACTAGCCTATAAACTGGACTGTACTATAGACTATAAACTAGACTAGACTATGTGTTAGACTAATGATAAGACTATAAAATAGACTATAGATTAGAAATTTTATATAATACTTAAATTCATTTGAAATAAAAAAAATCGTTAATCACAATTTCCCTTTCCGTTTCGATTTGTTTTGTTTTCAATAAATAGTTGTGCTCTTTAAATTCTCATTACGCTCATTACTATTTTGACACACGAAAAAAACGTGTCTTTATTTATGAATGAAATTATTAGAATCTTTTTCATCTTTTTGTAGATTCTACATCTCTATTAAAAACAATTGTTTTTCTTAATTAGTTTATAATTATTGTTTTTTTGTTGTTGTGTGCATTTAGAAGAAAAATGGTTTAACACTTGGTGTCGTTGTCAATTGTGTGTTAAAAATCCTTGAATTTTTCTTTGCTATCGGTGCATGATGTTTAAGTAAATTACATAATTGATATTTATTAACAATATTTTGTCTTAATTTTAAATTATTTTAGCAACGACAACAACAACAATTAAAACAAAGTATTAATAATTTGGCAAAAAACACATACACACACAATAGATTATTTCGTTAAAAAGCTAAAAAAAACAACAAACTTAAGATATTAAACAAAAATCAATTAAACACAAAGCTTTTAGTGGTTTCTGTTGCACAGTGGGGAAGAAAAAATGTCTATAGTCTAGTCTACAGTCTAGTCTATAGTCTAGTCTATAGTCTAGTCTATAGTCTAGTCTATAGTCTAGTCTATAGTCTAATCTATAGTCTAATCTATAGTCTAATCTATAGTCTAGTCTGTAGTCTAGTCAATAGTCTAGCCTAGATTATAGTCTATAGTCTAGTCTATAGTCTAGTCAATAGTCTAGTCTATAGTCTAGTCTGTAGTCTAGTCTATAGTCCAGCCTTTAGTCTAGACAATAGTCTAGTCTATAGTCTAGAATATAGTCTAGTCTATAGTCTAATCAATAGTCTAGTCTATAGTCTAGTCTAGAGTATAGTCTAGAGTATAGTTTATATCATCAGATATACTGTTAGTGCTGTTTCAATCTCTTATAAGATAGAGAATAAAATTGTCTATACTGTAACTAGGTGCGTATGATAAATATCAAATTCAAACTCAAACTTTGATCATTAAAACCGTTAGTTTTTTTAACTCATCATTGAAACACACAATTTTAACAGTGTTCATACGCTGCCAAAAATTGTCATGACATTCATATAACATAAACTATTTTTATATCTTTCCTCGCATCTGTGTACAATTTAAAATAATTTATATTTTTTATCAAAAAGCGTAAATTAAATAAATTATTTTATTATACTTGTTGTTAGCTATTTACAATAAAAAGACAATTTAAAAAGTCACAAATGTTTAAAAAACAACCACAATTAAATAACTTGATGGTTGTTTTTTATAATGTGTTTTTTTTTTTTGTTTTTTAATTTTAAAAATGCCTGCGCACGCTAATCATTTTGCAGACAAGCCAAATTGGTGAGCAATTAATATTTGAAAATTTATTGTGTCATCTTATTCTTATTCTTGTTGTTTTTTTTTTAATTTTTATCATCTCATCATCATCATTTGTTGCTGCATTCCATGTTTATTCTTTGGGGGGCATTTAGTATAAGAGTGTGTTTGGATGGTGTCTCTTGTTAATATTTTTTATTTTGTTGTTTAACTGTCAAAATGTTGAAAATAATGAAGACACAAAACTCTAAATACAATAGAATTGAAATGATTATAAACATTAACGACATGTTATGATGATGATGGTGTTTGCAAATATAAACGAATTAAACACATTTTTTTGGTTTTTTGAAAAGAATCATAAAATTCTGATTAAGAAGAAGCTAAACAAAATTTATATACTTTGACAACTTAGTTGTTGCTTTTAACAGTGAATCTAAAAGGGGAAAACTGTTTACCAAAATTTTCGATTTTTTTAAAAATATGTTTTCTCAAACAGACAATTTTTTGAAACTTAATGTTAAAATTTTTCCATTTCAAAATTTTTTCTTCCCCACTGTGCAACAGAAACCACTAAAAGCTTTGTGTTTAATTGATTTTTGTTTAATATCTTAAGTTTGTTGTTTTGTTTTAGCTTTTTAACGAAATAATCTATTGTGTGTGTATGTGTTTTTTGCCAAATTATTAATACTTTGTTTTAATTGTTGTTGTTGTCGTTGCTAAAATAATTTAAAATTAAGACAAAATATTGTTAATAAATATCAATTATGTAATTTACTTAAACATCATGCACCGATAGCAAAGAAAAATTCAAGGATTTTTAACACACAATTGACAACGACACCAAGTGTTAAACCATTTTTCTTCTAAATGCACACAACAACAAAAAAACAATAATTATAAACTAATTAAGAAAAACAATTGTTTTTAATAGAGATGTAGAATCTACAAAAAGATGAAAAAGATTCTAATAATTTCATTCATAAATAAAGACACGTTTTTTTCGTGTGTCAAAATAGTAATGAGCGTAATGAGAATTTAAAGAGCACAACTATTTATTGAAAACAAAACAAATCGAAACGGAAAGGGAAATTGTGATTAACGATTTTTTTATTTCAAATGAATTTAAGTATTTATATAAAATTTTCTAATCTATAGTCTATTTTATAGTCTTATCATTAGTCTAACACATAGTCTAGTCTAGTTTATAGTCTATAGTACAGTCCAGTTTATAGGCTAGTTTATAGTAAATTCTATATTCTACTATACAGTGTAGTCTAGTCTATAGTTTAGTCTATAGTCTAGTTTATAGTCTAGTTTATAGTCTAGTCTAAAGTTTAGTCTATAGTCTATTCAATAGTGTAGTCTATAGTCCAGTCTGTAGTCAAGTCTTTAGTCTAGTCTATAGTCTAAAATCTAGTCTATAGTCTAAATCTAGTCTATAGTTTAGTCTATAGTCTAGTCTATACTCTAGTCTTTAGTCTAGTCTATAGTCTAGTGTTTAGTCTAGTCTTTAGTCCAGTCTATAGTCCAGTCTATAGTCCAGTCTATAGTCCAGTCTATAGTCTAGTCTATAGTCTAGTCTATAGTCTAGTCTATAGTCTAGTCTATAGTCTAGTCTATAGTCTAGTCTATAGTCTAGTCTATAGTCTAGTCTATAGTCTAGTCTATAGTCTAGTCTATAGTCTAGTCTATAGTCTAGTCTATAGTCTAGTCTATAGTAAAAACTATACTATAGACTATACTATAAACTATACTATAGACTAGACTCCAGACTATACTCTAGGCTAGACTATAGACTAGACTATTGACTAGACTATAGACTATACTATAGACTAGAATATAGACTGGACTATAGACTATACTCTAGACTAGAATATAGACTAGAACATAGACTAGACTATAGATTAGACTATATAATAGACTATACTATAGACTAAATTATAATTACATAGATGAAAGACAGGTTTATCTATCTATCTATATATCTATCTATCTATCTATCTATCTATCTATCTATCTATCTATCTATCTATCTATCTATCTATCTATCTATCTATCTATTTATCTATCTATTTATATATTTATTTATCTATTTATCTATCTATATTAAAAATTATATCAATAAAGATATTTGACATTTTTAATAAAACTAAATTTCAAAAACATGTTTAAAAACTAAAATAGTCACCGACAGCTATTTTAATGCTTCGTAAAAAACTATATCGATCCTTAAGCAATTTTAAGTTTATTTTAAAAATATGAAATCATTTTATGGCATCATAAATAATAAGAAAAACATAAATTGCGTTTTGCCATTCTTTTCATCTAAAAGTTTATGACAAAAAAAATCTACATAAAAATGTTTTCTTTAACACAGGCTGGTTGACAGGCAGCCAGCAGCAGCAACAGCTAATAAAAGACAAGAATTTTCATATTTTTTTTATTTGGTTCGTTTAATACTTATTTATAATTAAAAATAACATTAAAAGAAATAAAACGCATGATTAGAAAAAGAAGAAGAAAAACCAGCGGTGGTGAACTAAACAAACGACAGACGGTCGACAGACCAACCGACCGATCAGCCAGGTGTTAAACGCCTAAAGCTAAGAACAATCGTCAGAGGCATAGAAAAAACACACGTGACCGGGTATAAAACAAATTTTATTTTATTAAAAATGTATTTATTTTTTCTTGCTGTATGTTACCACATCTATCAAAAGATGTGAGGTCTTTCGACTGAATTATTGTTTATTTATATGAATTTTGAAAAATTATAAATAAATAAAAATAGAAATAAATAAGCACGATCAAATATTTAAACATGATTTTTTTATAACGAATTTTACAAAAGATTTACAATGCTAATTGTCTTTAACGATGTTTGTGTCAGAGTGTCCGTCATCAGTGTTGTACGTTAACGATTTTCGTTAGAAATATTTGGCACCGTGGTGTGAAGGTCCGTTTGAACGTATTGCTTTTCTAACTTCTGATCGATTCTGGACTAAACAATTTTAAAGGCTATAAACTAGATTATAGTACAGACTATTATAGTTAGAACTATATATTAGAGAATATACTTCACTAATGACTAGACTACAGAATAGTGGCCATCGGTAGGTTAGTGTTCTAGTCTGGTAGACCGTAGATAGTGGTACTGGTTAAGAAGAACACAACAGGCCCTATGATAGAGACCTAGGTGTATTCCTTCCTGTTTGATGTATGTATAGACTAAATAATAGACTAAACTATAAACAAGACACTAATTCAGGCTATAGTTATAGACTTAGTCCAGACTATAGGCCGGACTTGAGACCAGACTGTAGTCCAGACTATAGGCCTGATAATAGTCCAGAATATAGGACATACTATAGGCCAGATTACAGTCTAGAATATAGGCCAGATAATAGTCCAGAATATAGGACATACTATAGGTCAGATTACAGTCTAGACTACAGTTCTGAATATAGTCCAGCTTATAGGCCAGACTACAGTCTTGAATATAGTCTAGACTAGATTTTAGGTCAGAATATAGACCAAACTACAGTCTTGACTACAATTCTGAATATAGTCCAGACACCATTCGAGACTATTGTCAAGAAAATAGTATAGACTATAGCCAGACTATAGGCCAGACTTTAGTTTAAAATATAGGACAGACTACAAACCAGACTACAGTCCTGAATATAGTCCAGAGTACAGTCCTGAATATAGTCCAGGCCAGATTAAAGGCCAGACTATAGACCAGAGTTTAGATCAGATTATTAACAAAGATACAGTCTAGACTACAGTCCTGACTATAGTCCAGACACTAGTCGAGGCTATTGTCATGAAAATAGTATAGGCTATAAAACAGAAAATAGTACAGGTTATAGGTCGGACGATAATCCAGACTACAGTCAATACTAAAGTCCAGATAACAGTCCATATTAAAGGCCAGACCAGTATATAGTACAGACTACAGCCCAGTACATAGTCTAGACTGTAATCGGGACTATAATACAGATAAAAGTCGATCTTACAGTCCAAAATATATATTACAGACTACAGGCAAGACTATAACCCAGACTAAAGTTCATATTATAGGACAGATCAAAGTACAGAATATAGTAGAGACAATAGTCCAAATTATATGACAAACATGTATGAAAAAATGGAATTTATTTTAGTGAAATGTTCTGTAATTTTCTTTTAACTAAAATTTTTCGAAATTTCCAACTTTCTGCCTACTGTGCACAAACCACAAACCACTTATACACTTAAAAATGTAACGCTCATTTAAGTGTAATTGAAGGGATTTATGGTGTAGGTTAGTTATGCGAAACGAACGAAACACAAAACAATTCACACGAATAAAAAGTCAAAACCGTCAACAGTAGCAGCAGACACATAGAAACGTTATCAAAAAAGATTCAAGAGAGTCAGAAAGAAAAACGAAGTAATGTTAATAAATTAACATAAAACACTGCTGATACGCTGGCCGCAATCTGAGTTATGCACAAACACAGAAGTTAGGGGCAGTAGAGGAAGGGTGGGTGCTGCAAACGATTAGAGAAGTTAAAGGCATTCAGTGTGAATGATAGACAACTGTGGCGACGACGTAGTAGTTAAAGCAGAGCACTCTTTAGAGACGTTAAAGTTGGTAGCAGTAACATTAGCAACAACAATATATAGGAAAAATTCTACAACAAAAACTCTATCAAAATATAACAACAATGTATAAACAATATTTAAATACAGAAAACAAATTAACTTTGACGATGGCGATCAGATCAGCAACATTCATTATGATGAAGATCATTATGATGTTGGCTTGTTCATCATCGTCAAACTGTGAAAACAATGTTGTAGCGACGACAAGTGGCCCGAAGGTTAAACCAGTTGTGGGTGGGGAAAGAATAACGACAACGACAAAAAACAACACAAATATCAAACACTCTAACGAACGGACCATTAAAAAATGAATGATACATGTTCTTTGGGTTTGTTGATATCAATGTCTGACTGTCAGTTCGTCAGGTTCGTCTAGTTGACTGTTTGTTTGTAAGCATATAGTTTGTTGATTTGTTAGTCTCAATGTCTCAATAAATTGTCAAAATCTGGCATTAGTCGTTGTTGTAGTTGCTATAGCATGGTCTGTATGTCTGTCTGTCGGTCGGTCTTTTTGGATAAAGATAAAGTCACTATAGCCATAACTCACAATATTCTAAACATAATACTTATAAAATGTTGTAGAGAGTAAAGGGAGCGTCATCGCCACATAAAAACCATTAAATAAAACGATATTTATTTTTCTTTGCTGTTCAAAATTTCGTTGAATTTTGAGTAAATTGAACAGACATTAAAACAAGTAATATTTCCATATTCGGCTGTGCCGAATCTTATATACCCTTCACCAAGTATGTTTTAAAAAACGGTTTTTATTTATTTTGTATCTCTGCACACATGTCACACATAACATACACACACAAACAAATATAAACTGTAGCAAAAAGAAATATTAACCGTTGTACTGTAATACCACCGTCAAACTGTATTACCACCCTCAAACAAATATCAGCTGTATTATCAACATATTACTGCTTTATCTAATTGTTCTTGTTATAGCCACTTATCTTCGTGAGAACAGAACAGCATCCAAACATACAAAAATATACACAGCTGAATAAAACCAAATACATTTCCACACGCACATGTACATCTTTATCCAATTCACAGTGTTGTTGTTGCTTTTCTAACAAAGCATGAAAAAAATTTGGCTTTTTTGATGAAATTTTCAGAGGTTGTCTCAGATTTTTGCTCATATCTCCGTTATTTATAGACCGATTTTGCTGATTTTAAATAGCGATCTTCTCGAAAGCATATCAAACTGAATTATTGAAGATTCGGATCTCGCCGATATCTGGGGATCTCCAAAAACTGTTCAAGACAGACAGACGGACATGGCGTAATCGACTCCGCTATCTATAAGGATCCAGAATATATATACTTTATAGGGTCGGAAAATTATATTATAGAAATTACAAACGGAATTACAAACTTAATATACCCTTCTCACGAAGGTGAAGGGTATAAAAATATATGTATTTTGTTTATAGAGCATTAAATATGCTGGGCTATGGACGTTCGAAAAAAAGAAATATCTACAATACTAATAATAACAATAACAAAATGTATAAGCAAAATATAGTATATATGAATGTTATTATTGTTGTTGTAGTTGTTTATATATAAATTTAAAGCAATTTAACAAATGTCAACTTAATATTTAAACGTTACCAGATGTTTTATTAACATGAATGTCTACGTACTAGTCTGAGATAATGATAACTGAGGAAACAATAGTAAAGTAGTATAGATCATGCAGACTCTGTACTACAGTATAGTCCAGACTATAGATAAGATTTAAGGTCACACAATTAACAGAAGAAGATGCGCTGGTCTAGACTTTTATCGAAAATTTAAACTACAGTTTGGACTATAGTAAGGTTTAAACTATAGTAGAGTGATGGGGCTATAATCTAGACTATAGTCCTGACTGTATACAACATTAGAAATAAAACTTTTTTCCAAGACATCTGGCATCATACATTCCCTAGCAGCAACAACCACTGAGTCAAAAGCTTACAAACAACTTAAATATTTTTGAAAAATAAATAACCTAAATGGCAAAGTTTTTTTTAAAAGCTTAATCAAATACCACTAAACAGCTCCTGGTCATACGTTTTAACAATAAACAGAAGAACAAAAAAAAACGAACAAAGTGGATGAATGTACAACGTAAGAAATGATAAATCCAAAATGTTAATAAACTAAATAGTGGCAGCAATATGTTGATCTTGTTATTGTTGTTGTTTTATGTGCTAATATGTAGAAATAATAAAGTTTTTCTTTTTGTTGTTTTTGTTGACTTTGAACATGATTCACATTATAGAAAGAGTCAAGCAAGACACTTTTGGCAACAACTACATTCTGTAAGGGGACAGTGGGGTCGATGGTGAAATTAGACGACAATTAATAACATATGTAGACTAGACTATAGGCTACACTACAGACTAGACTATATATATTATAGTAGACTATATACTATACTGTAAACTAGACTATAGTACATACTATAGACTAGATAAAAGACGAGACTATAGACTATACTATAGACTAGACTATAGAATAGACAAAAGACTAGACTATAGACTAGACTATAGACTAGACTATAGACTAGACTATAGACTAGACTATAGACTAGACTATAGACTAGACTATAGACTAGACTATAGACTAGACTATAGACTAGACTATAGACTAGACTATAGACTAGACTATAGACTAGACTATAGACTAGACTATAGACTAGACTATAGACTAGACTATAGACTAGACTATAGACTAGACTATAGACTAGACTATAGGCTAGACTATAGACTAGACTATAGACTAGACTATAGACTAGACTTTAGACTAGACTATAGACCAGACTAGAGACTAGACTATAGACTAGACTATAAACTAGACTATAAACTGGACTGTAGACAAGACTATAAACTAGACTATAAACTAGACTATCAACTAGACTATAGACTAGACA
This sequence comes from Lucilia cuprina, assembly GCF_022045245.1. Classification (NCBI taxonomy): domain Eukaryota; kingdom Metazoa; phylum Arthropoda; class Insecta; order Diptera; family Calliphoridae; genus Lucilia; species Lucilia cuprina. Next base: position 36,786,896 of record NC_060951.1, on the reverse strand, counting down.
ATAGACTAGACTTTAGACTATAGACACTAGACTATAGACCAGACTATAGACTAGACTATAGACTAGACTATAAACTAGACTATAAACTGGACTGTAGACTAGACTATAGACTAGACTATAGGCTAGACTATAGACTAGACTATAGACTAGACTATAGACTAGACTTTAGACTAGACTATAGACCAGACTAGAGACTAGACTATAGACTAGACTATAAACTAGACTATAAACTGGACTGTAGACAAGACTATAAACTAGACTATAAACTAGACTATCAACTAGACTATAGACTAGACAATAGACTAGACTTTAGACTAGACTATAGACCAGACTATAGACTAGACTATAGACTAGACTATAAACTAGACTATAAACTGGACTGTAGACAAGACTATAAACTAGACTATAGACTAGACTATAGACTAGACTATAGACTAGACTATAGACTAGACTATAGACTAGACTATAGACTAGACTATAGACTAGACTATAGACTAGATTATAGACTAGACAATAGACTAGACTATAGACTAGATTATAGACTAGACAATAGACTAGACTATAGCCTAGACAATAGACTAGACTATAGACTAGACTATAGCCTAGACAATAGACTAGACTATAGACTAGACTATAGACTAGACTATAGACTAGACTATAGACTAGACTATAGACTAGACTATAGACTAGACTATAGACTAGACTATAGACTAGACTATAGACTAGACTATAGACTAGACTATAGACTAGACTATAGACTAGACTATTGACTAGACTATAGACTAACTACACTATAGACTGTACTATATACTAAACTATAGACCGGACTATAGACTATACTAGTTACTAAACTATAGACTAGAAGACAGTGAAATAGGCTATAGACTAGACTATGCAATATTTTATATACTCAACTGTTGACTAGACTATAGACTAAACTATAGACTAGATCAAAAACTAGAGTAAAGACTAGACTATAGACTTGACCATAGAAATGACTATAAACAAGACTATAGACTAGACTATAGTCTATACTATTGAATAGGTGAAGTTAAGATTATAGACTAGACTATAGTCCAGGCTAGAAACAATACTTTCGGCTGGTGAATAATTTTGTTCACACATATTTTACTTTTTCGATTACAGTCTTAAACAACAGTTCCACTGTATTTAGTTGGGGACACAACCAACAATGAGTATTAGTTTAGTTGTTGGCTGTTAGCTGGATGGATGGATGGCTAAATGATTTTAGTTGTTGCTGCTGATAATGCTGCTTCTGCTCGCTACTTGCTTAACTGACTAACAAACAAGCTAAGTAGCTACGATAGGTAGTAGCCAGCTGCTGGCCGACTAACTGAATGAATGACTGGCCAAAGGTATCAGTAGATAGATAATAAATGAACTACTACAACTACAGCTGCGACAGCAAGAAAAAAACTTAACAGCTGTTGCTTCTATATATATTTTTATTTTATTTTTGCTAACTTTGCTCTCTGCTGTTTATTTTGTTATCTATTCTATTGTTGTAAAGACTAGCTAAAATCACGCTCTCCTGCTTTTTACTGTTGTACGATAGTGTTTGTATATGTTTGAGTGTTTGTCATGGATGTAGTATTCCCCCAGAGCTAACCACCCATTATATGGGGCTACGCAGCTTTTTGGGAAGCAAAATAAACTTTAGTTTATCCAAGACCGTGTATGTTGACCAACGCCGCCGAAATAAATGCCGCTAGTCGTGTGATCGAGAAAAAATAAAAATCGAAAAAGAAAACGAAAATCGCTAAAAAAGAAATTGTTGTTGTAGTTAAACAAGAATTTATTTACAACGTTGACGTCGTCGTCGTCGTCGCCATCGTTCACAACGTAATTTTTAATAGTTACAGCAACAACTACAACAACAAACTGTTGCTGTGCCCTAACGCCACCATCACGTTTTTTCAACAGGCCCCTTCTTTTTCAAAACCCCACCAACTCCCTCCCACTTCCACCAACACAAAAAATATCTGTTAAAATACTCTCATTTAACGTTTATTTTTTTGTTGTTGCTTTTTTTTGCAATAACAAAATACAACAACAGTTTAAAATAATAATAAAAACACAAAAAATAAAATAAAGATTAAAAGTAAATGCCGCGTTATTGTCGTGTGGTTTGCATACTATATGACGACGGGTCTTAACGAGTTTTTTTATTTTTGTCTAAATTTTCGATTTTTCAATTTTGTTTTGCTTTTTTTCGTTTTTTTATTTTAAATCACAAAAAGAGCAGCAGCACATTTTTGATTAATTTTTATTGTCTTATGTTTTGTTGTTATTGTCAAAATGCACTCGCGAGAGGAAAGTGTTTATAAATTGATAAAAATTTAAACAAAAAAAATCTTAACAACTATAACAATAATAATAAATTTTAAAACAACAAAAGAAAAAACTTGCGCAACACAACAATATTTTTTTTTATTTTACCTCGTGTTTATTGTTGTTGTCCAATTTAAAAAGCGATTCAAAACGACAGGCGAATTAACCCAAAATAAACCGGCTAAACGTGCGCGCGTTGCTTTAGCTCCTTTTTTTGTTTTGTTCAAAAAAGGGCAGGGTTCTCGGTTTAACATCAAAGAAAAGTGTAACGATTAACGAACTTTTTATTTAAACAAAAATAAAATTATTTTACGAAAATTTAAAAAATTATAAACGAACGAGCAGCTCAGCTGTTTTTTGTTGTTTTCAAATTAAGTTTTGGCAAACATTGGATACACCAAACAATACGGTAATGAAATAGGTAAATTTTGAATGAAATAATATTCATATAAATATTTAAGTTTTTTTTATTAAGAATTAAGTACGAAACTTTTTCTTTAGGAAAAGTAGTCGGAATCTGAGTGCTTTTCTATAGGAAAAGTAGCCAGAATCTGACTTTTTTATAGAGAAAGTGGCCTGAATCTGAGTGTATTTTCTATAGGAAACAACGTCAGGAATTAGGAGTTTTTTCTAGGAGTTTTTTCATATAGAATCTGATTGCTTATTCTATAGGAAATGTAGTCAGAATCTGAGTGCTTTTTCTATAGGAAAAGTAGACAGAATCTTAGTGCTTTTTCTATAGGAAAAGTAGTCAGAATCTAAGTGCTTTTTCTATAGGAAAAGTAGTCAGAATCTGAGTGCTTTTTTCATAGAAAAAGTAGTCAGAATCTGAGTGCTTTTTCTATAGGAGAAGTAGTCAGACTCTGAGTGCTTTTTCTATAGGAGAAGTAGTCATACTCTGAGTGCTTTTTCTTTAAGAGAATTAGTCAGAATCTGAGTGATTTTTCTTTAAGAGAATTAGTCAGAATCTGAGTGCTTTTTCTATAGGAAAAGTAGTCAAAAATTGAGTGCTTTTTCTATAAGAAAAGTAGTCAGAAATTGAGTGCTTTTTCTATAAGAAAAGCAGTCAGAATCTGAGTGCTTTTTCTATAAGAAAAGTAGTCAGAATCTGAGTGCTTTTTCTATAGGAGAAGTAGTCAGACTCTGAGTGCTTTTTCTATAGGAGAAGTAGTCATACTCTGAGTGCTTTTTCTTTAAGAGAATTAGTCAGAATCTGTGTGATTTTTCTTTAAGAGAATTAGTCAGAATCTGAATGCTTTTTCTGTAGGAAAAGTAGTCAGAATCTGAGTGCTTTTTCTTTAGGAAAAGTAGTCAGAAAAAAAGACTGAAATAAGAAAAATAGTCAGAATCTGATTTTTTTTTCTATAGGAAAAGTAGTCAGAATCTGAGTGCTTTTTCTTTAGGAGTTTTTTATATAAGAAAAGTAGTCAGAATCTGAGTTCTTTTTCTATAGGAAAAGTAGTCAGAATCTGAGTGCTTTTTCTTTAGGAAAAGTAGTCAGAATCTGAGTGCTTTTTCTATAGGAGTCACAATCTGAGTGCTTCCTGTATAGGAAAAGTAGTCAGAATGTGAGTGCTTTTTCTATAAGAGAAGTAGTCACAATCTGAGTACTTTTTCTATAGGAAAAGTAGCCAGAATCTGAGTGCTTCTTCTATAGAACATGAAGTTAAAACCTAAGTATTTTTCAATATGTAAAGTAGTCGTAAAGTAATTTTAGTACTTTTTTTTTAGTACATTTTTATCTATTCTACAATAAATCATCATTCGTTTATACGAAATTTGATTTTAAATTATTCTATCGATCGATAAACTAAACATTAAAATGTTTGTTTTATAACTAGATTTTGTTTTTTAATGAGCACATTTTAATGTCACACGTTTTTTGTAGTACGACAGCAAATTACATGATTTTATTTCAGTTATTCAGTGGCTTTGTCACAACAAAAACGTGCGACATACAAAAATTCGCTATAAAATTTTAAAACTAAATAATATAACAATTTGTTAATGAATTTATCAGAAATCTTTAAAAAAAAAAACAATGGTTTATATACGAAAATTTAAGAATTCAAAAAGTCCAATGTTATTTTAGTACCTTTTTTTTTAAAAAAGTACTTTTTGGCATAATTTGTTAAAATGGAACAGAAATATTTTACATTTGAGAACTTTATTTAAAAAAGTTGTACACTAAGGAATACATACATGCCTGGTTCCAAATTGACTTTAAAGTGTTTTTTAATTTTCCAATAACATCCGTTGTCAAAGTATGTACATAACAAACGTGATAAGTTCAAGGATTGTTGTAAATTCAAGGATTTTTGTTAATTGTGAGCTTCGTTTGTTAACATTTACATAACGGATGTGTATAAAATTTAGATTTCAACAACGAATTGTTGCAATGTTAACAATGTTGCGTTACATATATACATTGACAACGGATGTTATTGAAAAATTATAATCACGTTGAATGAAATAATATTTATATAAATATTTATTTTTTTTAATTTTATTAAGAATTAAGTATGAAACTTTTTCTATAGGAAAAATAGTCGGAAGCTGAGTGCTTTTCTATAGGAAAAGTAGTCAGAATCTCAGTAGAGTGAATCTGAGTTTTTTTTATAGAGAAAGTGGCCTGAATCTGAGTGTATTTTCTATAGGAAACAACGTCAGGAATTAGGTGTTTTTTCCTATAGAATCTGAGTGCTTTTTCTATAGGAGAAGTAGTCACAATCTGAGTGATTTTTCTATAGGAGAAGTAGTCAGAATCTGAGTGTTTTCTTTAGGAAAAGTTGTCAGAAACTGAGTGCTTTTTCTATAAGAAAAATAGTCAGAATCTGAGTGCTTTTTCTATTGCAAAAATAGTCAGAATCTGGGTGCTTTTTCTATAAGAGAAGTAATCAGAATCTGAGTGATTTTTCTATAGGAGAAGTAGTCAGAATCGGAGTGTTTTTTCTATAGGAAAAGTAGTCAGAATCTGAGTGCTTTTTCTATAGGAGAAGTTATTGAAAAATTGTAATCATGTTGGCGTCAATTTGGTATCAGGCATGTATATTTCTTTCCCCTTATTTGTATCTTGCTGAGTACTTTTTCTATAAGAAAAGTAGTAAGATTCTGAGCATAGTTTCTATAAGAAAATTATTGAGATTCTGAGTCCTTTGTCTGTAAGAAAAATAGTCATGATTTATAATAGTTGAAATAGGATTTAAGTACTTTTTCTAGTGGTAAAGTACTATTTATAGAGAAAAAGTAGTTATTTAAAAAAGTTGTACACTAAGGAATACATACATGCCTGGTTCCAAATTGACTTTAAAGTGTTTTTTAATTTTCCAATAACATCCGTTGTCAAAGTATGTACATAACAAACGTGATAAGTTCAAGGATTGTTGTAAATTCAAGGATTTTTGTTAATTGTGAGCTTCGTTTGTTAACATTTACATAACGGATGTGTATAAAATTTAGATTTCAACAACGAATTGTTGCAATGTTAACAATGTTGCGTTACATATATACATTGACAACGGATGTTATTGAAAAATTATAATCACGTTGAATGAAATAATATTCATATAAATATTTATTTTTTTAATTTTATTAAGAATTAAGTATGAAACTTTTTCTATAGGAAAAATAGTCGGAAGCTGAGTGCTTTTCTATAGGAAAAGTAGTCAGAATCACAGTAGAGTGAATCTGAGTTTTTTTATAGAGAAAGTGGCCTGAATCTGAGTGTATTTTCTATAGAATCTGAGTGCTTTTTCTATAGGAGAAGTAGTCACAATCTGAGTGATTTTTCTATAGGAGAAGTAGTCAGAATCTGAGTGTTTTTTCTTTAGGAAAAGTTGTCAGAAACTGAGTGCTTTTTCTATAAGAAAAATAGTCAGAATCTGAGTGCTTTTTCTATTGCAAAAATAGTCAGAATCTGGGTGCTTTTTCTATAAAAGAAGTAATCAGAATCTGAGTGATTTTTCTATAGGAGAAGTAGTCAGAATCGGAGTGTTTTTTCTATAGGAAAAGTAGTCAGAATCTGAGTGCTTTTTCTATAGGAGAAGTTATTGAAAAATTGTAATCATGTTGGCGTCAATTTGGTATCAGGCATGTATATTTCTTTCCCCTTATTTGTATCTTGCTGAGTACTTTTTCTATAAGAAAAGTAGTAAGATTCTGAGCATAGTTTCTATAAGAAAATTATTGAGATTCTGAGTCCTTTGTCTGTAAGAAAAATAGTCATGATTTATAATAGTTGAAATAGGATTTAAGTACTTTTTCTAGTGGTAAAGTACTATTTATAGAGAAAAAGTAGTTAAAATGTAAAAACCACTTTTTTAAGAAAAAGTGATCAAAGTACCTTTAAACAAAGTAATCAAAAGTATGATTACAGATATCTATTTTTAAAATTATTACTAATACTATGAACTAAACTAAGTACATCACTCTAATTACTTAAAGGCCGTTACAAATTTCAATTACATCATAAGTTACAATAGTCTACAATTTCAATCTAATAATGCAATTCATTTTATACTAATCCATCAAATTTAACTCTAATTTATTTGTTTTATTATATGAAACAAAAAAAAAAACACAACAATAATCTGTTGTCAAGTTAAGATTTTTTTCTAAATTTATAAATTCAATAGGAAGTCATTAAGACTGAAAATTCCTCTAACATTTTGCCAGTGTGCACATTGATACGAGAGTTATTATAAACAATTTGTTCTTTGGAACACAACTCAAATGGGCTGGTCATCTTATTATTATTATTGATTGAATTATATTATATTGTATTTTTTACGTATTGACGACGTAAATTGTTTATACATATTTGGTTTTAATTATTTTTACGTGTATTGAGTGGTATTATCAGAATTTTAAGAAAAAAATAATATATAAAACAATACATTTCCTATTACATACATATATGAAATATTTATACGGGGGAATTTAACAAGTGTTTCTTGGGAATGTAATTATTTTAAGCGATTTTTCTTCTCGAAAATTTGTATACACTTTTTTTCAATTAACAAGTGGTTTGTGCAGTTTTTTATAGGAGGTAAAGTTTGAGCACTTTTTTCCACATAGGAGCGGGTTTCTATAAAAAAAAATAGACCGACTCTATGTACTTTTCCTAAAGGGAAAGAAGTAAGAATCTGTGTACTTTTTCTAAAGCGAATGATTTCAGAATCTTTGTACTTTTTCTATAGAAGTACTTAGGATATTGGAAACAAAGTCAGAATTTGGGTACTTTTCTCTATAGGGAATAAAGTCAGAATCTGAAAACTTTTATCATAGAAAAAGTAATAAGAATCTGAATGCTTTATCATTAGGAGAAGTAATCAGAATCTGAGCGTTTCTTCTATAGGAAAAGTAGTTAGAAACTAAGTGCTTTTTATATAGGAAAAATTTACCGAATCTGAGTGCTTTTTCTATAGGAAAAGTTGTCTGAATCTGAATGCTTTCTCTATAGGAAAAGCAGTCTAAATCTGGGTGCTCTTCTATCTTTATAAGGAAACTAGTCAGAATCTTAGTACTAGTTTTCCTTTTTCTTTTCTGTAAGTATAGAGAATTGAAGTACTTATGCTAGGGAAAAAGTAGTCCGAATTGTAGAACTTTGTCTAAAGGAAAAGCTGTCACAATCTCAGAACTTTTTCTAAAGAAAAAGCAATCAGATTCGGAGTACTTCATTTATAGGGAATGTATTTCAAATCGGTATAGATTTATAGAAAAAAGTAGTATGAAAAGTATTAGAATCAAAATACTTTTGCTAAATTGAAAAAGTAGTATGAAAAATATCAGAATCTTAGTACTTTTTAGTAAATAACGGCTGTTAGAATTTCAGTACTTTTTTATAGGAAAAGTATTGAGAATAAGAGAACATTGCAAAGAGAGAAATAAATCAGTATCTGAAGATGAGAAATTCCTAGGGAAAATAGTCAGAATCTAAGTACTTTTTCTAAAAAAAGAAGTCAGAGTCTGAGAACATTTGCTAAAGTATAAGATGTCAAATTTAGAGTACTTTCTCTATAGGAAAAGCAGTAAGAATCGAAGTACTTTTTATACATAAAAGCATTCAGTACACAGAGGGAAAAAGAAATATACACGCCTGGTACCAAATTGACACCAAAGTGTTTAGAATTTTTCAATCCTTTGTCAAAGTATAGACAAACGTATGACAAAACTCGTTGTCAAAATCTTAATTTTGTACACATCCGTTGTTTAAATGTTAACAAACGTTGGAAGCTTGCTATTGACAAACAAGTCGATGTCTATTGTGAGCTTAAATTATAAACATTTTGGTGTCAATTTAGTACCAGGCTTATGCATAAATTTCTATTTCCCTGTGTGTATCTGAGTACTTTTTCTATAAGAAAAACAAAAAAAAATAGTAATTTTTCTATAAGAAAAGTAGTCAGATCCGAGTACTTTATAAGAAAGGTAGTTAGAATATTAAAAATAGACAGAATTTAAGTATTTTTTCTATAAGAAAAGTATAGTCAGAATCTGAGCAATCTTTCTATAAAAAAGTATAGGAAAAATAGTCAAAATCTGAGTACTTTTTCTATAAGAAAAGTTCTCAGAATCTTAGTACTGTTTATATAGGAAAGTAGTCAAAAACTTAATACATTTTCTAAAAGAAAAATAGTCAGAATATAAGTACTTTTTCTATAAGAAAAGTAGTCAGAATCTGGGTACTTTATCTATAAGGAAAGTAGTCAGAATCTGAGCACGTTTTCTATAGGAAAATTAGTCAAAATATGAGGACTTTTTTTAAGAAAAGTAGTCAAAATTGGAGTACTTTTTCTATAAGAAAAGTTCTGACTCCTAGTATTTGTCAAAATCTGAGTATTTTTTAATTTTCCTATAAAAGTAGACAGAATCTGAGTACTTTTTCTGTAAAAAATTTAGTCAAAATCTGAAAACTCTTGATATAAGAAAACTATTGAGAATTCGATTACGTTGTGTACTTTTTCTATAACAAAAGTATTCAGAATTCGAGTACTTTATATTAAAAGTAGTCAGAATCTAAGAACATTTTCTATAAGAAAAATAGTCAGAATCTGAGTATTTTCTTCTAAAGAAAACTATAGTTTGAATGTTAACTGTTTAGAATCGGAATACTTATTTACTCTAACAAGAAAATATCATAAAACTAATTGCTCTAAACTAATCAAAACTAGTTAAACTTTAAACCTCAAAATTTTGTGAAACACTACATCAACCCTATAACGACCTTAATTAATCACTTTGTTATAAAACATTTAATAAAAATTACAAAATTCTTAAGAAAAAAACAACAACTACTTTAACATTAAGAATCATTATAAAAATTCTTAAAAATTACAATTGCAGCAGACTACTTACAGCAAATAGAAGAGTAGCAGGGGTTTGGAGATATAGGAAATAAACAATAACAAAAAAATTAAACTAAAAACATTTGTGTCTTTAACTTCAATTATAAAATCAATTGATTTTGTTGTTTTTATTGAATTTTTACATGAATAAAAATTGATCAAAATCCACTTTAAAGTAAAAATCAATAAACATCAATGTCTCTTAAAAAACTGCTGCTGCTGCAGCTGCTTGCGTGTCTCTTGCTTACTAGTTGTTGTTTGTATGTCTTGGCGTTGGCGGCATTTCGTCGCGATTTGTAATTGTAATGGATTTTTTTTTCGTAACGTTACGTTTTGTGTAACTTGTTCTTTTTTTTTGAAAAATTAAGCGAATTAAAAAAAAATATTATTGACTTGAGTCATAGGTATGTCAACAATGCTTTAGTGTAGTAGTGTAGTTAAAGTTAGAGCAAAGTCCTTAGATATTGTTTAAATGTCAATATTTTCTATTTCCTAGATTTTATATAGTTTAAGTAATTTTTTTAAATATTTCTTATTTGTTTTTTGTTGTTTTTCTTTTCTCTTTAGGGTATTGGATTAGTCGTTTTTTATTGAGCATAACGATTTTTTGTTTAAATTTTCTTGTCATTGGGCGTCAATTGAAATGTAATTTAATGAAAGAAAAATGTCAACAATTTCTGTAAGATTTTGTAAAAAACAAAACAGCTACACTGAAAAGAATTTTGTAACGATGACTCAATTAAAGTTGCACTATTTAGATCGATTCCAAATAATTTTCAACTAAATATGTATTACATATTAGAAACTAATGGGTTACCTGTCTTAGCTAACTTTACATTTAAATTCTCTCCAACTTTACATTTAAATTGAAATTTCTCTCAGTGGCTTACAAGTTAAATTTTACAATGGCAAAAAAAATGAAAGAAAAAAACAAGACACAAATCAACAAATAATACTATTGACTATTGATTGATTGTTATGATAAATTCATACGATTACATTTGTTAAAACGTTTGTTTTAAAGAGGGCGCGTCCTATTTGTTTCTAAATAATTTACTTAATTCTGTATAGATTTTCTTAGTAATTTCTCGTTTTGTCGATTTATTTCATTTCGACAATTGCAATATGATTTGTTATGATGTTTATAATTAAAATGGCGCCACAAAACATACATATGTATGTATATATAAAATGCATAAATTCTGGTCTTCTGTGAAACATATAAAATTTATTATTTATTCATAATTTAGTTGTGAAGATATTTACAGATTATTTACAATTTAAATATAAGAGGTGAGTTGTTAAATTAAAAAAGGCTGTGAGATGATGACTTGTTGTGTTATAAGAAGTACTTAAAGGAGTGGACTCGTTAGAAAATAATATATTTTAGACTTGAGAATATGCTATAGCTGAGAATGTAGGATAAATAATAGTCCAGACTATAGTTCATACTATAAATAAAAGTATAGTATAGATACCATAGGCTAGATTATAGTTCAGACTATAGTAGACTAAAGATAAGATTAAAGTGCAGACTAGAGACAAGACCATAGCCAAGAAAATGGAAAAGTTATAGTACATACTGTATGTCAGATTAAGACGAGACATTAGTCCATGCTATAGACAAGACAATAGCCCAGACTGTGGACCAACTATAGTCCAAACTGTAGACAAGAATATAGTCCATACTATGATTGACAATAGACAATACTACAATTCAGTCTATAGACATGACATTACTATCATGCACGCTTTGGACAAGACCTTGGTCAAGACTAGAGACAAGACCAGAGACAAGACGGTGGTCAACACTACAGACAAGACACTATAGACAAGACACTATAGACAAGACACTATAGACAAGACTGCAGTAGACTATATACACTAAAGACAGACTAGAGAAAATACTATAGTGCAGACTATAGGCAAACTAAAGATAAGTCCTTGCTATAGATAATAGTCCAGAATATAGACAAGACAAGAGTCCAGACTATCAACAAACTATACTTGAGTCAATGATTGAAGAACATCGTCCAGACTATAAACAAGAATATAGTGTAGACTAAATCCCAGACTATAGACAAAACTAAAATCTAGACAATAGACATGACTATAGTCTAGAACATAGACAATCCTATAGACAATATTATAATGCAGGTTATAGACAAGACTATACTCGAGACTACTAGACAATGAAATCAGACTATAGACATAACTATAGTTGAGATTATAGACAATACTATAATCTTCCCTACAAATAAGACTGCAGTTTAGACTATAGACTTGACTGTAGTCCAGATTATAGACAACACGATAGTAACGATTATAGATTAGACTATAGACAAGACAATAGTCTTGTCTAGACAGAATATGGACAAGAATTTAGACAATAGACTATAGATACGACTATAGTCTAAATAATATAAAAGATTGCAGTTCTGACTTTAGACATGACTATAGTTCAGATTATTCACAAAACTTTAATGAAGACTATAGACAAGACTACAGCTTAGACTATTGACATAACTATAGTCCAGATAATAGACAAGAATATAATGACAAAACTGCAGTTCAGACTGTAGACATGACTATAGTTCGGATTATAGACAAGACTATTGTGAAGACTATAGACAGGACTACAGTTTGACGATGGACTTAACAAATAATAGAAAAGACTATATAAGACTATATAATCTAGACATCAGACAAGACCACAGTTCAGATTATAGACAAGACTATTGTGATAACTACAGATAAGACTATAGGCAAGGCTATAGTCAAGACTATAGACAAGACTGTAAACAAGACTACTTGTCGACTATAGTCAAGACTATAGACGAGACAAGAATATAGACAAGACTACAATTCTGACTGTAGACAAGTCTACAGTTCTGATTATGGTCCAGACTATAGACAAGATAGATTGTAGTCCAGAGTATAAAATTTTAAGGAAAATTAGTTTTAATTCTTTTCATACTTTTAAATAACTGACTTGAGTTGAAAAATTTTTGGGCACAAAAAATATCGACATTAAGCATCAAGTATTTATAGAATTTAAACAGAAATTAAGAAATTTAAACTGAATAAAACTTTTTTTCTAAAGAAGATTTAAAAACTTTTTTCAAAATATTTTTGAAATTTAGATATTTCGCAAATTATTAATTTTTAAATTCCATGTTATTTATGATATAAGGAATTAAATTACTATATCAAAATCTTTTCATAATAATCTTGATCAGTGATCGGCATTAGTAGGCAACAGTTAACGAGAGTATTTGCACGAAAACTTATAAAAAAAAGCTGATGAGAATAAAAATACGTTCATGAAATATGAATTTATACTCTTTGTATCAACCACTGATCTCAAATGTTTCTATTTATCTTAACATTGAAGCAAATCACATTTATGTTCTCACTTTAAGCTGAAATGCAACAAATACTCTAAAAACACTTGAACATTTTTGTTTTTAGATATTTATTTTTCTTAATTTGTTGCATGTTAAAGCAGCAACAAACAGCATGTAATCTCTCAATTTGAGATCTTTAGATCTTCACAAATATTATTGTCTTAAGAGAGAAGAGTCTAAAGTGTCATAAAAGATTAAATTTCCCATAATTTTTTTAAGGGTTTCTTTGCGGTTTGAAATTTGAATTTTTCTTATTTCGATAATTATTTGTTTTTGTTTTGTTTACAAAAAGGTGTTGATTGATAAGTTCATTTTGGTGTTTTTAAGTAGATTTTTTGTTTTTGTTAATTTATACCTCCATTTCCAATATATTCTATAGAAAAAACATATAAATAGTTTTTAAGTATTATGGAGTTATTTTCGTTTGAATTTTTAAATTTGTCAAAAATTTCAATAATTATTTATGTAGGGATTTTTCTGAGACTTTTTCTAATCAAAATTTCAAGTGGTTTTTCTATTTTTGTTAAATGCTTCAATTAAATTATATTTTTCTCTATAAAAACCACTTTATTTTTAGAAGTTATTTTTTATTTTTTGCTGAACATATGTATAATAAAAAACTTTTATTTTAAAATTCAATTAGCAACATTTGTTTATGATATAAAAGTACAGACATTTAAGCGTACCACCACTCATAATGGTTTACAGTGGGTTAGGAAAAGGGTTAAAGTGGATTCTCAAAATTGAAATACATAAACTGTACATATGTATGGAAGTATAATCTAGTCCAAGCCTAGTATATAATTAAGTATATAGTCTAGTACATCATCTAATCTAAAATCAAGTTTATAGTCTAGACTATAGTCAAGTCTATAGTCTAGTCTATGGTCCAGTCTGTAGTCTAGTCTATAGTCTCGTCTAGTCTATAATCTAGTCTATAGTCTATTCTTTAGTCTAGTCTATAGTCTAGTCTATAGTCTAGTCTATAGTCTAGTCTATAGTCTAGTCTATAGTCTAGTCTATAGTCTAGTCTATAGTCTAGTCTATAATCTAGTC
>NC_060951.1:36770785-36772635 GCF_022045245.1 Lucilia cuprina | reverse complement strand
TATAGTCTAGTCTATAGTCTAGTCTATAGTCTAGTCTATAGTCTAGTCTATAGTCTAGTCTATAGTCTAGTCTAGTCTAGTCTAGTCTATAGTATAGTCTATAGTCTATTGTTTAATCTATAATCTAGTCGAAAGTCTCGTCTAAAGTCTCGCCTATAATCTCGACTATAGTCTAGGTAATAGTCTTGCCTATAATCTAGCCTACAGCCTAGTTCTACCGAAATGCAATAAGAAGGAAATGGTGTTGATAATGTTGTTTGTCTCCATTTAAGAAATAGGAATTACAGCGACATAAACATTACTAGACTAAACAAGTCTAATCTATAAAATTTACACTGTTTTACATGAATCGTTTACAATGTTTTTTTGTTTGCGGCCGTTATAGTTCTTTGTTAATTTATGCCGTCGTTCATAAATTATAAATTTTCTAATTAATTTATTATTTCACAATAGTAATTAATTAAAAAAAAGTTCTCTTTTACCGCAAACACATAAAAATCCATGTACTAGCATGACTACTAACTGGACTAGACTGGGTCTTACTGTAGTGCTGCTGTTTGGGGGTACACGAGTAATAAAACAAAATACTTTTTAATAATTTCGTGTTTGTAAATTAGTAACAAATTTAAATACAGACATAAATTAAAATTTCAAAAATAAAAAAAAAAACTTAATTTTATATAATAGACATTTTCTTTATAAAGTGTAAAGAATTGTTGAATGATTTCATTCATTTCATTGTTAAACGTGTGAAGGTATTTCGTTGTTTTGTTTCAACAAAAAAAAATGTTTGATTTCGAATGAGACCGGACCACCCATTTGGTAAATTTATGAAATTCTGTTTTTTTTTTATCTATTTTATTGTTTTTGTCTTTATTTTGTTGTATGTTTGTTGTTTTTTAAACAAGTTTTGTGATGTATTAATTCTGGCAACCTTGTTGATATGTTAATTTCATTTTAATAAACTAATAAAGTATTTTTTCGTTTCGTTTTTTAAATGAACTTTTTTTTTATTCTTTCATCATAAATATTTGATGTGATTAGAATTTGTTTTACTAAATGTTATATGAGTAGAATTAATTGGGGGAATTGTTTAAAAAAAATACCAAAAAAATAAACACAACTTAAAAAAAATAAAACTGTGTTACACCTGAACAAATATGACCAGATTTTGGCCAATCTTATTCTGAAAAAATTATCGTAGAAGCATTTTTATTTAAATATATCAGCGACCCTCGTATTTCTCTTTTTTTATCAGTTTGTCTGTGCACTTAGCTATTGCACCCACAAAAAATTTTGACACAATTTATAATCGCTAAAGAGCAATTCTGTTTGTTAACTTTTGATCTATATATAAATGTTTTAAGTTTTATTTTTAGTCATTTGTATTTATATTAATAAAAAGCTTTTCAATTAACAACCAAAATCAACCTGTTATCAGTCATAATTTTGACAATAAAAACTTTTGTTTATTTATAAAAGGTATTATCAGTTAAGCACAAGATATGTTTTCTTTATTAAAACTAAAAAAATGTACTATTAGAGTCAATAGTCTAGTCTATAATCAATTCTAAAGTCTAGTTTTGAGTATAGTCTATGAATAAGACAATAGTCTAATCTATAGTGTAATCTGTAACCTAGTCTAGACTATATAGTCCGTTGTATAGTCTAGTCTGTATAGTGTAGTCTAAAGACTAGGGTATAGTCTAGTCTAAAGACTAGTCTATAGTCTAGTCTAAAGACTAGTCTATAGTCTAGTCTAAAGTCTAGTCTATAGTCTAGTCTAAAGACTAGTCTATAGTCTAGTCTATAGTCTAGTCTATAGTCTAGTCTATAGTCTAGTCTATAGT
>NC_060951.1:36636327-36770685 GCF_022045245.1 Lucilia cuprina | reverse complement strand
ACTATAGACTAGACTATAGACTAGATTATAGACTAGACTATAGACTAGACTATAGACTAGACTATAGACTAGACCATAGACTAGACTATAGACTAGACTATAGACTAGTCTATAGACTAGACTATGCTATAGCCTAGTCTATAGACTTGATGGACGGACTACCAATACATTTTCGAAAACACAAAGTAGAATTTCTAAATAACAGCTAGAAATGGTGATGTAGTTATTGGACATCGTTCACTTTGGTCGATTGGTTTAGTTTTTTTACTTGTCATTTAATTTATTTATTTGTCTCCAGAGATATACACAGTTATTTCTTGCAATTAATTGCTCTTGATTTTATTCAATGAATTAATTGCAAGATATAAAAAAGTAAAATAAATGTAAAATAAAATTAAATAGTTATAAAAATTCATTATTAACATTTAAAAAGTTAAATCGTGGGGTAGATCAAATAAAAAATAGATTTAGTAGTATTGCCAAAGGTTTTCGCAAAATTCATTTTATATACGACCTCCTTTTAACCCACTGTTGCTTACAAGCTATCTGTAGCTAATTGTTTTGTACCAAGATAAATTAGCAAATCTAAATAATAAGTATATTAGTAATATAATCTAAAATTTTATTAAATCAACATATTTACATAATTATTTACCTTTTAATGCATTTAATTAACAATTTTGTATAACAAATCAATAGTTTAACGGTTACGTTCCCAACTTTTCAATTGAAATCAATAATAAAGTGTTAAAACTTAAGAACTTTTTTAATTAAATACATTTTACTAAGTACAAGTATAAAAACAACTAAATTCTATGTAAAAAATAACATAAAAGAAAATTAAAACATTTGTTGTTGTTGCCCTCAGAACGAGAGAATAAATTTCAAAGTAACGAGTATCAAATAAAAATAAATATGACTTCATACCAAAGATTTTACAAAATCTATTAAAATACAATTTGAAATACAGAAAAAAACAACAACTAAAGAATAGAATAGACTGGTAAATACAACACAACAGCAACAACTATAAAAAATTAAAACAAAATAGAAAGCTTTAAAGAACATGGACTATAAGCGAATCGGGGTGCTAGGCTATGATTTGTATTTTTATAATCTATAGTCAAGACTATAGAGTGATTTGTTGTCAAGACTACAGAGTGATCTACAGTCAAGACTACAGACTGATCTATAGTCAAGACTATAGAGTGACCTATAGTCAAGACTATAGACTGATCTATAGTCAAGACTATAGAGTGATCTATAGTCAAGACTATAGAGTGATCTATAGTCAAGACTATAGAGTGATCTATAGTCAAGACTATAGAGTGATCTATAGTCAAGACTATAGAGTGATCTATAGTCAAGACTATAGAGTGATCTATAGTCAAGACGATAGAGTGATCTATAGTCAAGACTATAGAGTGATCTATAGTCAAGACTATAGAATGAATAATCTATAGTCAGACTATAGAATAATCTATAGTCATAACTATAGAGTGAACTATAGTCAAGACTATAGAGTGATCTATAGTCAAGACTATAGAGTGATCTATAGTCAATACTATAGAGTGATCAATAGTCAAGACTATAGAATGGTCTATAGTCAAGACTATAGAGTAAGCTATAGTCAAGACTATAGAGTAAGCTATAGTCAAGACTATAGAGTGATCTATAGTCAAGACCATAGAGTGATCTATAGTCAAGACTAGAGTGATCTATTGTCAAGACTATACAGGGATCTATAGTCTACAATATAGACTGATCTAGTCCAGACTATCTTAAGTTAAGACAAATTGACATTTTGTTTGATGGAGAATGAAATAAACTTATGTGAAATTTGTCGTGTAAAAATGAACAGTTATTACACTATTTCACAGCTAAACATATAGAAAAACTAACAAGATCATATGAATATATATGAATATATTGTAAAACGTCATCAGCTATTAGGCGTACAGTAATTAATTTCTATATACAGTTTAAATACCAAATATAAATATTCATTAAAGGGGGATTAGGAGCAAAAACAAAAAAAAAAAAACACAACAGTGAAACGCTCCCCATATGTCCTTATATATCAAAATCAGATCCCAACCCAAACATAAAATACCCACCCATTTATTGTACAAACAACGTTTGTGTGATGGCAAACAAATTAATAAAAATAGAAATAAAAAAAACAAAGATATTGTAAAGTATATTTATTTAAAAAATAATAAATAAAGTGCAAATAAACAAATGTTATGCAAATTGATAAATAAATCATTAAATGTTATGGATAAATTCATTTAATGACAATTTTAATTATAAACTATAAATGCTCAATGGAGTACAAATGAAATAATGTTGATAAATTATTAACAATAAAGAGGGAAAAAGGAATATTTATAAAAGCGAACAATAATGCAAATATACATATGAAAAGAGAGAGATAGATACAATTGTATCTAAAAGTATGTCTGAATGTTTTGCCAACATGAATGAATCGTTTGCTTGTGTATTTTGCCTTATTTTTTTTTTTGTGAATGAATCTTTTGGTTAGCTGTTTTCTAGATTTCCCACTGTTATTTTAAATTATTAGTCGATATAATGCCTAAGGCTAAATAGCGTTATTTTTCTATTACCATAAGTTGACCAGACCACATTTATATAGAAAAAACACACACAAACAAACTGGTCAATTGTAATAAAAATCACATCAACATCCCCATTAACAGTTGTTTTATTTATTAAATATTTATACATTGTTGCTAAAGTTAGTGGTTTATATTAATCGTAGCTCTAAAAGATAACAAATGTAGTTTTTTTATTTTTACTATTATTAAAATTAAGTTGTTTCAGTTAACGTAATAAACCAACGAACAAACAAATGTATGAATGAAAACGACAAAATGATCGATGTCTGTATTTAAATATTTTAACTGCCGAGAGTGATACCCAAACTACCACAAATCATGTTCCCAATTGATGGTGAATAAAGCAACCAACATTTCCATTAACTTTTGCATAAAGTTGGGTGAAAGAGTGTGGTGTCTTGTTGGAGTTTTATTGCTCTGATAGTTAAACCAACACGCAAAACAATTATTTTTATGATATTTTTTTGGTTAGAAAAAAAAAATAATCAGGGGCGTCGAATGGTAATTTAAGTGAAAACACTTTGGATTATTAATTAAGATTGATTACTGATTTACATTTCAGACTATTAACTGATCTATAGTCAAGAATTTAGACCGATCTATAGTCCAGACTTTTGACCGATCAATAGTCAAGACTATAGCCCGGTATATAGTGCAGACATTAGACTGATCTATAGTCCAGACTTTTGACCGATCTATAGTCCATACATTAGACTGATCTATAATCCACACTTTAGACTGATCTATAGTCCACACTTTAGATAGATCTGTAGTAAAGGCTATAGTAAAGACTGTGGACTGATCTATAGTCCAGACTATAGACTGATTTATAGTCCAATAGTGCAGACTATAGGCTGATCAATACTCCAGACTCTAGACAAAATTTATAGTTCAGACTATAGAATCATTTATAGTCCAGACTATAAACTGTTTTACAACCCAGACTAGAGATCGATCTATAAACAGAATTATATTAAAGAATATGAACTGATATATAGTCCAGACTATTGCCTGATCAATAGTGCAGACTACAGACTGATCTATAGTCCAGACCTTAGACTGATCTATAGTCCAGATTCTAGACTGATCTATGGTCCAGACGCTATATACACACTGATTTATAGTGCAAACTAGAGATCGATCTATAGCTCAGAGTAGAGATTGATCTTTAGTTCAGATTAGAGATTGATCTTTAGTTCAGATTAGATATTGATCTATAGTCCAGACTAGAGATTGATTTATCGTCCAGACTGGAGACTGATCTATGTATAGATCTCCAATAAAGACCATGAACTGATTTATACTCCAGACTATATGACTGAGCAATAGTGCAGACCATAAACTGATCTATAGTCCAGACTGTGGTCTGATCTATATACCAGACTGTAGACTGATTGTAGTTAAGAGTGAGATTGATCTATAGTTCAGGCTAAAGATTTATTTATAGTCCAGAATAGAGATTGATCTGTAATCCAGACTAGATATTGATCTATAGTCGAGACTATAGAGTGCTCAGACTATAGTGATGATAAACAGTGATATATAATCCAGACTATGGAGTTATCTGCAGGTCAATAAGAAACCGATCTGTAGTCCAGACTATAGACTGATCTATAGTGCTTTCTGTAGACTGATCATAGTTCCTTTTGTAAACTATTCTGTAATATTTTTATAGACTGATTTACTGATCTATAGTTCAAACTATAGAATGATCTATATTCCAGACTTCTGAATGATCTATAGTGCAGATTTCAACCCTGTGTTTAGAAAGACCATTAGTCCTGACTATAGACTGATGTATTGACTTTCTATCAAATAATCTTTAGTCCAAACTATAGACGGATCTGTAAACTATAGACTGATCTGTATACTACATAAAATCCGGCAAAATAGACTTAGGTAACTATAGAATGATCTATAGTCCTGTTTATAGACAGATCTTAAGTTTTGATTAAACACTGATGTAGTCCAGACCATAGAATGATCTATAATCCAGACTATTTAATGATCAATAGTTCAGACTATCGAAAGATCTATAGTCCAGACTATTTGAAAAAAACAAATTATTATAAAAAAATTGACCCCTTTTACTGACAACGATTCTGATCACTTAAACAATTAATTTTATAGTTACTATCAGTATTTCTTTTCTTCTGTTTTTTTGTTTTATTAAATTTTAATTTTTTATGAGATATTTTAAATTCAAACTGCTTAATGTTAAAATATCGTGTTTGAAATTATATTTGAATATAATTCGTAAAACACACAAATCATTATAACGCTTGACGACGCAAATGATAATGATGATGACAATCATAGCTGATGGTAAATTTAAATTTGAGCAGTTATAATTTAATGATATGGACTGACTCACCCCTCTTTTAGAAAAAGAAAAAAATCTCTCTCTTGCAAACCCTTTAAATGTTCAAACGAAGTGATGATAGTTGATAACGATCGGTTAGATCAATGAATGATGTTGATTTTAAAATTTTAAACTTTAATAAAGTTATTATATTACTAAAAAAAATAACATTTCAAAATTTTTTGTTTTAAAACCTTTAACTATAAACATTTCTAGAGTATTTTTTAACGAGAAGAAATCTGCAAATGATTTAAGTTGTTTTGCTTGTTATGGCTCGTTTGTATTAAACAATTAATTATTTATTATTAGTTTTTTATACATTTATAATGTTCTTCCTCAATCTGTCAGTGGATTATTAAAAAAAATAAGAACAAACTAGCCATAATAATTTCTTTTAATAAATTGTTTGTAGAATGTAGAAAATGAGAAAAAAATCGACATTAATTTGTTGTAAAACGCTTAACAATTTCCCTTTTCATATTTTGCAAATCGCTCTCTTGTTGTGAGGATCATGCTATAGTTTCAATGTGGGTAATAAAACAAAATAAACGAGGTAGATCATAAAAATCATTTTAAAATTTAAATCAAAACTACTATTCAATATTTTAGAAATTTAGCAGCAACCTGTAGAGAGAATATTTCTCTATTAACAAATCCAAAAGAAATGATCATGATCATAAGGTTCACTGTAGAAAGTCTTATAAACACTCTAGAGTCTTTTTAACATAATTTCGCCTCCTCCTCCTCCTGCATAAGAATCTATGTCTGTGTTTATGTTAAAGAATTGGTCGAGATTGATCTATGAACAGGTCTATAGTAAAGACTAAGGACGGAACTATATTCCAGACCGTAGACTGATCTATAGTCCAGAGGCTATAGACTGATCTATAGAATATATAGACTAATTTATATTCCAGACTATACACTGATTGATAGTCCCGACTAGAGATTGAACTTTGGTCCAGAGATTGATCTTTCGCCGAGACTATAGACTGATCTATGTATAGATCTCTACTAAAGACAATGAACTGATTTATAGTCCAGACTATATACTAATCAATAGTGCAGACTTTAGACTGATCTGTAATCCAGACTGCAGACTGATCAATAGAGCAGACTATAGACTTATCTGAAGTCCAGACTCTAGACTATTTTTTTTTAGAAATCTAGCAGCAATCCGTAGAGAGAATATTTCTCTATTAACAAATCCAAAAGAAATGATCATGATCATAAGGTTCACTGTAGAAAGTCTTATAAACTCTCTGTGTCTTTTTAACATAATTTCGCCTCCTCCTCCTGAATAAGAATCTATGTCTGTGTTTATGTTAAAGAATTGGTCGACAATTTTTAATTGTTGCCGCCAATTAATTTGCATGTAAACACAAATTGATCGCAACATAGAGGCAAAACATTATATGCATGTGTGTAGTAGGTAGAAAAACAGCAGAGGCAACAGCAGCAGCAACAGTAACAATAATAATAAAAAAACATACTTTAAAATCATACACAGTAAATGAGCGAACATACGATGATACCATATACAATCATCGTCATCATTGCCACCACCAATATCATCATCCACAACAACATCCAGTCGTCAGTTGTTGCTATATAGTATAATGGAACAAACTAGCCAACACATCATTTGTATCCAACAGTGTGCCTCACTCAGCAGCAAGGAAACTTAACTGTGTATAGATCACCAGCAACAGGCAACATAAACACACAACAACACTCCACCAGAGCAACAGCAACTCAGCGGTAGTTATTTTTCCCCCCATATTTTTCAGCGTTGTTTCGGTTTTTTTCCTTTTACACAATTTTTATTATTATTATATTTTTTTTGTTTAAAATAGACCACAAATTACAACATGCACAGCTTCTGATCGGGTGGTACATATTTACCCACAGCCATTCTATACATCATACCAGGCAATTGATCATATATATAGAGTGCAACATGTGAGTATGTGAGCAAGTTGGGGTATTTGTACAGAGTGTGAAAGATATTTGGTTGTAAAAGAAAACTGCAGCTTGCTCTTAAAGAATTTATTGATTAAAAGAACCCCTTACAATTAGAGGAAATCCCTTGTTTTAATAGTTCGTATGATAGAGCTATAGATTTATCTATAGTCCAGACCATCGACGAATCTGTACTATTGACTGATCCACAGTTCAGATTATAGACTGATCTATAGTTCAGAATAAAGACTGATCTATAGATAAGAATACAGACTGATCTATAGTTAAGAATACAGACTGATCTATAGTTCAGACTTCAGACTGATCTATAGTTCAAACTGATCTACAGTCCAGAATATTGATTGTTCCATAATTAAAACAATAGACTCTATAGTATAGAGCGATCTATACTACATACTATAAATTATAGAATAATCTATAGTCCAGATGATGAACTAATCTATAGTCTATACTATAGACTAATCTATAGTCTTTACTATAGACTAATCTAAAGACTATTTATTGCCCAGACTATAGAGTGATTTATAGTCCAGACTATAGAGTGATTTATATTCTAGACTATAGAGTGATTTATAGTGCAGACTATAGAGTGATTTATAGTCCAGACTAGAGTGATTTATAGTCAAGACTATAGAGTGAACTATAGTCCAGACTATAGAGTGATCTATAGTTCGGACTATAGAGTGATCTATAGTCCGGACTAAGGAGTGATCTATAGTCCGGACTATAGAGTGATCTATAGTCCAGATTATGGAGTGATATTTAGTCCAGACTGACAGATTATAGACTGAACTATAGTCCAGACTATAGACTGATCTATAGTCCAGACTATAGACTGATCTATAGTCCAGACTATAGACTGATCTATAGTCCAGACTATAGACTGATCTATAGTCCAGACTATAGAGGGATCTATAGTGCAGACTATAGACTGATCTATAATGCCGAATTTAGACTGATCTATAATACAGACTATAGACTGATCGATAATCAAGACTATAGACTGATCTATAGCCCAGATTATAGATTGATCTATAGTCTACACTATAAACTAATCTATGGTTCAGACTTATCTGTATTCCTGACTATGGATTGATCAATAAGAAAACTGTCTTCTTTTTGAATGATTTATTACTTGCTCTAATGTAAAAATGTACATGGTACCCACATTACAAGACTTTATAGAAAAAAATCCAACATGTATGATCTGATTCTTACATGTTGCTAAACTAGCGAATGTTGCAGTTACTAAACTCTAAAACACACTGGGTCTAATGTAAATTAAATCAAAAGAACTTTTGGTAATATAATTTTAAAAATTCATAAAAAATATAAACAAATGAAATATTCAGAAAATTAACTTTAAACCTGTAAAAGATCTTTTTTTAATGATCTTTTTTATATATATTGGAAGTTTTCTTCAATAATTGCTGCGATGTTCGCTTCTTTGCGTTAAACAAATTTTACTAACCCACTGTTTAGAGGTGTTATATGTGTGTTGGTGAATGTAGAGTTGTATTTTGCAATATATTACATTTGTTGCCGCTAAAATGCATGACACGATTACGCGCAGTAAAGAGTAAATGTTTTTTTTTTATATATGAGTAAAAAAAACTTATTTCCTTAACATTAATTTTATTTTTTCCAATAATATAGCTTTTTTTGGTCTTACAACATTTTCGTTGAAATGATCATTATTAAGATCATCATTTTCAGAGTAGTTGTTGTGGTAGTTGTCTGGCTCATCGACAACAAATATTTTATGTTGATCAACAAGAGATGCTGTAAATGGATGATTCCTTACGTTTAAA
The DNA here is from genome assembly GCF_022045245.1 of Lucilia cuprina. Classification (NCBI taxonomy): domain Eukaryota; kingdom Metazoa; phylum Arthropoda; class Insecta; order Diptera; family Calliphoridae; genus Lucilia; species Lucilia cuprina. Next base: position 36,761,890 of record NC_060951.1, on the reverse strand, counting down.
GTTTTTTGCTTTTTCCCTCATTTGCTGTTTTTTGCATTCAGTTTTTTGTTGCAGTGCTGTTTTTTCAAAGTTTTTTTTTTTAACAAATTGGGCGAGTCTAACTGGCATCAGTGTGGCATCAACAGAAACATAATGTTGTTGTAGATCATTACCAGTAAACATCATGATCATTATTTTGCCAAGATTCTCTTATGACGTTGCGCTAGCGATCGCCATCATCAAAAAGGTGTTTTTGTGTTTGGTAATGAGGTGAGAAACGCATTTTCTATAAAATATTGTTGGTAATATTTTTCAGAAATTTTTTATACCATTTCTTGTTTTTACTAGTTTGTCTTCCGTTTTGGGGAACCAAGAACATTGTATTTATTAAAAAAAAGAAAAATTCTTTAATTGTTAAAATTTGGAACATTAATTAGAATATTGCGAAGTCCCTAGCTTCTAGAGCCTCTAACTGTATATTGTATTCGGGTTAGATATCAAAAGCGGTACAACATTACAAAATTTAATGAAATTGATCAAAATCTCAAGATAATTTGTAAAGAAATTTTAAGCGATTGTGCAGCGTCCGAGATTCAGCAGAAACAATGGAGTATTCTTAATGTTCTTTCGAAACAGATTTCACACAACATCATTATCAGTAAAAATTGCAGTTTTAATCGTTCAATTCGTTCGATTCTCATCAAGATGCCACTGATTTCAAAACTATAGAAATATCCATCCATAGTTTAGAAATGTTTTCGATTTTATCGATTTTATGTGCCTAATTGTAAAAGTCCCCAATATCTGCATTAATTGCAGTTTTTTACTCTAGACTCTTGTCTGGAACTCTCTTAAGACAAATTCCAGTTCAGCGTACGATTTACGATAACAAGTAATCGTGTTCCAAAAATTCGTGTGCTGAATTGACGAATATTAAGCCTAGGTCTTATAGATAGACTTCGAGAGTGTTATAGACTCGACAGTGAATAAAGTTTCGCCTAAACTTTTATTGAGTTATTTTCCATAACGAGAAGATCTAAAGTTATTGATCATTGATCTTCACTACAGATCAATAACAACATCTCTTTGAGATTTTACTGTATTCTAAATCAATTGCCAAAGCAGAGTATATTTCAATTATTTCGAATCACTGATAGCAATAACATGTGATCAACTTCCAAGTATTATTCACCTGTGAATGAAAAGTTTCATCATAAGACTTTTGTTAAGGAATTTTTGTTAGAGAAAAGCTCTGAATTTGAAATCATTGATCTTTACCAGTTACGATCAATGTCAAATGTTTGAGAGATTGAAAGAAGTTGCAAGTTTTTGATTTGTCACAAATGTTTAACTTATTTCTGGGAATTGGAAAAGTTTCATCCAAAGAGATTTGCTCAGGAATTTTTGTTAGAGAAAAGCTTTGAAGTTAGAGTCATTGATCTTCACAAGTCAACCATCAATGTCAACTTTTTAAGATATTGAAAGTTGCAAATTTTTGATTTGTTAGAAACCTCTTTCAGGGAATTAGAAATTACTTGCCAAAGCAGGGCATGTTTCACTGATTTCGCATTATCGATAATGATCTACAAGATATGATGGACTTTTAATTATTTATTCGCTGAATTGTTTGATACCGAGTACCGAGAAAAAGCTCAGTACTAAAGGTCAATGACAATGAATTTAGAGCTTTTTAAGAGACAATAAAAGATTTTGAGTTTGCCTCATATGTTTTAACTCTTTTAGAAAATATTGGGAATTACTTAAAGGTAATAACATGAGATCAACCGAAGACTAGGTCCATCTATAACCAAATTCCACAGCTAAAAAGTGGCTAAAAACTTGTATTGATGAATTTTCACAAGAGAACGTTAAAGAAGCTAGAGTCATAGATCGTTTGAGCTTTTGAATGCAACGACAGTATGTTGATCTGTTTATATTACTTTGAATTAGTCTATGTTAAGCTACTTGTGTATGATCGCCTCCAAAAGCTATGAAATGTTCATTAGAGAAAAGTTAAAAAGTCATTGAGTCTTTAAGTTAATGATAAATGATCATATCTATAGGTTACTTTAAAAAATTGACCGTAATAACATGAGATTAACCAACTTTCAAATATCCCTCTGATGATTAGACGAATTCCAAGCCCCTATCCATCTATAACAAAGGTCCACAACTATAAAATCGCCGAAAACTTTTATTGTTAAATATTTATGAGAGAACGTTTGAATGAATTTTTATTAGAGAGTAATAGATCGTTTGAGCTTTTGAGACAGTATGTTGATCTGTTTATCCATTCCATTAATCATCCATTGAATTAGTCGGATATGTTAAGCTACGTATAAAGGATCATGCCTTCAAAAGCTATTATTGAGAAATGTACATTAGAGAATAGAACAAACGAGTCATTGATCGTATTCTCTTTGAGTTAGAGATAAATGATCGTATCCTATGACTTTGAAAGCAATGACAAGATATAGATGGGTTTGATAATTCTTTGGATAAGATTGAAATATATAGTAACTTATGAAGTTGAAGATGGGAATAGATCAAAAGTTAAAGTCATTGATCCTTTCTCTTTGGAGCATTTGAAAGTAATGATAAAACTCTGATTTGTCTATAATATTACGGCTCAATTTGAGGCCCTCTTTAAGGGTATTTAAAATTACTTGCTTTTCGTTTATTTAAAACATGTAAATTTTCCACATTAACAGATCAAATGATACGTTTTGCGGGAAAGGCCCACTACAATTATTAATGTCCTCGATCTGGTACTTTCCATACCAATTCCAAACTGAAATTCTTAGAAAATAGGTCGACAAATCATTTCATTACAAATTATTTTAGAATTTTAGCTAAACAAAATTTAGATAATAAAATGATAAGAAAGCTTCGGAAATAGCCATCATACAAATGAGTTTGTACGACTGTGATGTGAGTCATGTTTGAGACATAATTAATTACCAAGTTAATGATGCGTAAAATTAAGTTTTATACAAAATATTCCGGAAAAATATTAGCCGCAAAATATATAAATTAATTGAATTTCATTCAAAATCTCTTCCGCATCCTAAACTAGAGTTGCCATACTAAAACATATTCAAAATACTCACACAATTTTGACCTAGTGAAAGAAAAGGAAAAAAATAAAACCTCAAAAAAAACAATGAACTTTGCGTTACAAATAGTGTACATCATGTGAATTTAACAAAAATAAATTTTTTCTTTTAGCAACAAAATTTTTTTACAATTTTTTTTGCGAATAAAAAAATCTAATTATTTATAAAATTTCTATGATCTTTATGCGCATAAAAGAAATTTGTTTTTTTCATTTACTTGTAGATTGTTTTTTTTTTGTCTCCTTTCCTCGCAATTTGATTTACAAACATTGGTCACATTTTGCACCAAAATAGGTGAATCACAATTTCGTGTAGATTTTTTGTTGTACAAGTGCGATTGTACGCCAAAAATGAAACGAACAAAAAAAAGTCACACCAGAGATGTATAAAAAAAGCGATCTGACGTGAGACATGGCGGCAACAACAAAATACATACCACAGACAAACAGATCACATCTTAAAAAAGGCAAAACAAAAAATAAATAGCATTAAATAAAAAATATTAAATAATGTAGTATAAGGAAATTTTGCAGGAGTTTAAAGGAGTTAATTCGTTAATATTTCAAATCTAGTTCTAGATCAGTTCTAGTTCAGTTCTAGTTTAGTTCTAGTTCAGTTGTAGTTCAGTTTTAGTACAGTTCTAGTTCAGTTCTAGTTCAGTTCTAGTTCAGTTCTAGTTCAGTTCTAGTTCAGTTCTAGTTCAGTTCTAGTTCAGTTCTACTTGAGTTCTAGTTCAGTTCTAGTTCAGTTCTAGTTCAGTTTTAGTTCAGTTCTAGTTCAGTTCTAGTTCAGTTCTAGTTCAGTTCTAGTTCAGTTCTAGTTCAGTTCTAGTTCAGTTCTAGTTCAGTTCTAGTTCAGTTCTAGTTCAGTTCTAGTTCAGTTCTAGTTCAGTTCTAGTTCAGTTCTAGTTTATTTCTAGTTCAGTTCTAGTTCAGTTCTTTTTCGTTTTTAGTTCAGTTCATGTTTCTCTTGACAATTTTCACTTCTTGCACATAGGAGCCACCCTAATAAATTTTGTCCAAACGTTGTTGCCAATAGAATAAAAAAGTAATATTTTTTTATAAATAATCTTCAAAATGATTTCATTCTTTAGAAATCTTTTAGCAACAAACAAAACTGTGCGTGTCTTTGGCGCTAAATAAAGATATGTGTATGTAGTTGGATAGTGTTAACAAACAACATGGCAACTTTGTATCAACACATATCGTGTATATATATCTAATATATGGATGGATGATGGTTTTGGGGTTGGTATGGTTGAATTAATAAATCAAAGGAAAAAATACAACTAAATATACTAACAACCATAAATACGTATAAACAAACTCTGCTCCTCGGCTCCTCCATCTATTCCAAATGAAAAAATTAATAGATCTTTTCTATCCATTATTTTTACTACTACTACTACTTGTACATTAAAGAAATATAAACTCTTCTACTCAAATGATGATGCTCATGTCTGTTGTACAACAAAAACTAAATATTGAAAATCTTTAAAAACGACAAATTTCTATTTTTGTAAAACTTAATACCAGAAAAAAGTATTAAAACAGAAGAAGCAAAAAAAACATAAATATATTTATTATTATCATCATTATAAAATGTTTAAATTAGCAGCATTGGAAAAGAAAAATCTGCAAATAACTAAACAGAAAAGACAGACAGACAGTTGGAACTGACGCAGAGACTGATATTGTAGGATCGTGTTGTTGATCATGTATACTGAGTGATGATGATACTCTAATGCTTTTTGTTGGATTTTTTTTTTGTCATAAAGAGCATGATGATTAGGAGGACAATTTTTCGTAATACTGAAGTTGTGAGTGTTGCCAAACTATCACTAAGTTTAAAGATCATTATGATTGCTCTCTAAGCAAAATGAAAATTTAATTCTTTCTCTTCTCATAATTGTAATAATGATCATTATTTATTCACAAATTTTCATTTTCATCTACGAGACTAATTTATAGATTTCTATTTTCTGCCAAAGTCTATACTTTTTGGACAGAAGACTAAAGACGGCAAAAACAACAAACAAAAAATAATTTTAAATTATTAATAACAACATGGCATATGTAGAGGTAGAAAAGTATCCATGAAATACACACAAATGTTGTATTAAAGTTCGTTTATATTATTTTTTTTTGTTCGCTTTTTTTTCGAGACACAACATTTTAAAAAATGAAAATCTATGTTTTTCAATTTTATTCGACGAATATTCTTAATTTTTTTTTTGTATGTCACAAGACAAATAAACATTTATTTATTGAATGTTTAACATTTTAACAAAATTCGAAACCTGTGAGAGTGTATTAATAATAAAAAAAATAATCAGACATTTTTATAGTTTGGAACAACAAAAATACGTAAGCATTTGAAACATTTTTTTTTGAGTGTCATTTACTTATAGCATAATGTATTTAAGACACCCTACAGTTCTCGCTTCTTTTTATCTAGCAATTTTGACAGGAGTCTTAAGAAAATTTCTTGAATGTTTGAGATCTATCTGTAAAACTACTTAAAACTGTAGAAATCATTCACCTCTATCGTTAATCATCGTTCACTAACTTATTTGTCGTGAAATTTGTTGATGGAATTTTGTAAACATTGAACAGCTGTTCCAAACAAAATCAACTATTGTGAATGAATTGCTCACAACAAGATCACAATAGAAAGAAGATGTCTTGAATCTTTCAGATCTGTGAAGCTGAAGGAATCATTCACCTCTATCGCTAATCATTATTTCACGTGAAATCCCAATTTTCCAATTTGTTCTCGCTTCTTTTTATCTAGCGATTTTGACAGGAGTCTCAAGAACATTTCTTGAATCTTTGAGAATTATATGTAAAACTACTTAAAACTGGAGAAATCATTCACCTCTATCGCTAATCATCATTTCACGTGAAATAAGTTCCCTTTTTTTGTTCACTTTTTTGTCGTGAAAAAAAATTTCCAGTAGTGAAATTTGTTGATGGAATTTTGTAAACATTGAACATACAAAATCAACTATTGTAAATGAATTGTTCACAACAAGCTCACGATATCAATTTTCCCTTAGAGGGGAATGAAAATTTAAAGGGAACAACATTTTCACTTCTATTGGCGATAGGGGTGATTATGTTCTCTTAACTTCGTTCTCAGTTGGATTTTCATCAGAAGTTACGAAAGTTTTATTCAATGCTCTCTCTCTCTCTCTCTCAATTCTAAACATTTCGCAGCTTGCGAAATCAGAACTATAAGACATTTTAGCAAAGTTAAATTTTTGGCCAGAGAATCCAAAGTATTCTCGAGTGAGAATCAGTTAAGGACAAAGAATATTAAATAAATGAAATAACGAAAATACGATCAATTAGACAAGATCGACTTAATCTCAAATTAATTATATTTGGAAAACTCAATCAATGATAAAGTTTTCTCCGAAAAGACTTTCCAGACGAGTTGTTAAAAGACGTCGTTCCAGAGCTTATATTTCATAGTTCTTGAAATTGATTGTAGGATCAATAATTGTAAGGAGTCCGTAACGGTTTCTAAGCCGAAGATCATTATGATTGAAGCATACCTCAATTGAAATGTCAAAAACTGTCTATGGAAAATCTTTCCTAAAGAATTGATGAGAGTTGTTTGTGTGATTAAAATCGAAAACTGAAATTTCAAACATGACCATAACACTGATCTTTGCATTTTTTTTAACGGATCACAAGTTGGTAATTAGTGTATGAATGGTTTTGCTTTAAATTTACAAGTATTTCCTGCTTTCCCCTCCAAGTTGGCGACCATTGTCTAGACGTGATTGGAGTCATTATGGAAATGAACTGGGTTTTCTTTCGAATCATTGTCAGAATGCAATTCGAAAAGGTTTTTATTATACAAAAGGATGCGAATAATGGGTTGACAATACCGGAAACTATTTCCTATATTATAGACATGAATGTCGAGAGTTCTTACGTGAACACCTTATTTCATGGTAGTCTTTTTCATCCACTGGGAAGACTTGAGAACGGTCCTTCAATGAAGAACTCAGGTGGGAATTTTTGTACATTGGCTTTGACCGGTCCATGCACAAGCACTTTGCTAAAATACTCGAGCTATCTAATATCTGACCATTGGATGGCCTCTGTTGGTTCGGCAACAGCACCTAGAGACGTAACCGGTGGACCGTAGTACGAATCCATCAAATAAGTCGAAGACATTGTTCTTACTCACAGGGACACACTGTGGTAATTCTGGTATGAACAACGTATACTCTGAACATACCTGGACAAGGAGGGAAAATTCAATGGTATCATTTGTATATGATACCTTTCATACATCATCATACAACCCAGCACTCATCTCATTCATACGACACATTCATAAGAGAAAACATACGACACATTTATTATTGGTAGACGGGTGGGTGAGGCCCGTCGTACCCCACATTTTTCAATAAATACCAACCATACACAATTAATACCAACTTATTTCCAACTCTTAGTCCCACAGTAACACCTCTGTGGGGTATCTGTTGTTTCGGCAACAGCAGCGAACTTATCCCGAAATATTGACTTTACCTTACATCAGTCTTTTAACCGCCACTTACTCTCCCCCCGAATTTGGGCTTGGGATCCACGTAGTGGATCCAACCAACTGACCAGCCAGGACATAGTCCTGCGGGTAACTGACCACCCGTAGTACCAGATTATGCGATGCTCTGGTCTAATCTCTTTTAATCTATGCAAGGACTAAGCCAAACAGTAGACTGTAACCAATTTTTTAGTCCCGGCCAGACTAGAGGCATTGGCCACCTCTTTATACCCCGGAATTGCAGTAACACCAAGGCGGAGGTTTCACCAAGGTAACATGCCCCCGGGGGTATATTTTAGATAATTAAGTTTAAATAGAAAACGAATCCGAGTAAAAACGACAAAAATTTTTCAATGCATCATTTAAATAAATTCCATCAATTACTGGTCGCTCTATAAAGCCACAATGACGCCTCATATTAATCAACACAAAATGTTAGAAGTTTTTTTTTCGTTTCAATTTTAACAAGGGTGATTTCCAATCGACCATGTCTCCTCATATCACTCTAACAACCGACCACATTTGTTCGTTCCAAATGACTAAATATGCAAAGAGATGTTTTAGTTTTTCTTAATTTGTAATATTTTTACTTTAATGTGACAAAATAATCGTTATGAATATTTAAAAAAAAATTTACTAAATTAAAAAAACACACAAACAAAAAAAAAACAAAGTTTTCTTTTAAATTATATTCTTCAATAAAGAAAACGAAAGAGAACAAAATCATCTAAAAAGTTTATCTTGTTAAAGTGTTTTTTTTTCGATTTTAATATTATCTAAATGTATTGTTGTTATTGTAATTTTATCGTTTTTCAAATTATTTGTTGTGATTTGGTTTTCCCTAAAATTGTTGTGGTATCTGTATGTTGTTGTTGTAGTCTTTATTTATAATGTTGTTAGTGTAAAGATCATTGTTTTTTTGTTTTTCTTATTTATTTACGAGTTCATATTTGTGAATTGTCGTCGTTGTCTACATTGTTATTGTTGTCTGCTGTTGTTAATGCTCATTGTTGTTGCTGTTGCTGTGAGAGAGTTTTTGTGATGATGATCATGATGGTTGACAGCTACATATCATAATGTATTTAATCGTGTGTGAAACAACAAATTATTTTACACGCCCCCAATATTTGTGGTATTTTTTGTTGTTGGTGTTTTTTGTTACTTAAAAAACAACAACAACAAAGACCAACAAAATTATAATAATATTGGACAACAAATTTTAAATATTATTAAATATAACTAGAGTGTGTGCGAGTTTTGTTTAAAATTTATTTATTTATTTTTTTCTTCTCTCTTTTTTCTGTCTAGTCGTCTATTGTTGTCGGTGTCGGTGACTGTGTCTGTGGTATTAAATTAACAGCTGTTTGAAGGATGTGTGAACAACACTGGGCTTTTAATGAGGTGACCTTGTTGTTAATTTTTTGTTCTTTATTATAAATTTTTTTATTGTTTTATACGTTTTAATGTTTAGCACATTTAATTTAGCATACACACACACACACACAAATAATTAGTTTTTTTTTCAAAATTTTTTCAATAAAATTTATGGATTTGAATTTTGGCAAAAAAATAAAGAGATAAAGATGCGATCGATATGTTTGTCATAATTTTAAAGAAAACATTCATAGATTATGAAACCGTACAGGATCTTGATCTTTGTATATAAAGGCACAATCTCTTCTTTAAACACTTTCATTTCTCACAAACACTTTTCGAGAGATCTAAGCTAAAAATGGATCTTGATTTTTCTTAAAATACCTTGGTCTCTCAATAACACTGTTGCGCTTTGCGAGAGATCGTTGCGATCAATAGGATACGATCAACAGAATCTTGATATTTTTTTACAACAACATGGTTTCTTAATAATATTCAAGGGATATTAACTAAAAAAGCACTGCTGAGAGATTTGATCGTTGATCGTAATGTAATCATTTGAAATGACTGACTGACAATTAAAATTGTATAGTCTAGAGGCACATGCGACTTAAATTTCCTAATAATGAGTTAATGATCATTATACAAAAAACATTTAAGTGATCTGGGAACTGAAATATGATTTCATGTTTAAAACAACTGATCATCCTGATATAAAAGACAGTTTTGTCAGCTTCCGATATAACTTTTCTAATGAAACTTCTCACCGATTAAATGATATCTCCAAATAGAAGTTGATAATCATCACCCAAAATGATTTGATCGTTGATCGTAACACAGCCGTTTAAAAAAAAATGAAAATTAAAATCGTATTGTCTCTTTGACCATGCGATCTGATCTTGAACTTTTTAAAAACAAAACTGTTTCTCAATAACACTGTTGCGCTTCGCGAGAGATCTTTACTAAAATTGCACTGCTATAATTTGATCGTTGATCGTAATACCGATCGTCTTAAATAACTGACAATTAAAATTGTATTGTCTAGAGACACATTCGAATAAAATCTCCAAATAAAGAGTTTATTATCATTACACATAAAGCATTTAAGTGATCTGGGAACTGAAATTTGCATTCTTGTTCGAAACAACTGGTCATCCTGATATTAAAAACAGTCTTGAAACTTTCCGATATAAGATTTAATAGTTGTTCGTTATGAACTCTTTTTAAAATAATGAAAATTTAAAATGCACTTTCAAGATTTGATAGTTGATCTTAATATTGTCTAGATCACATTTCGCTTTAATCAATATCATCTATGTTTCATAAAAAAATATAATTGATCGTATTACGATAACAATCGCAATCATACTCTTATTTCAAACAAAATAAGATTGATCATGTTGCACTATAGATCTTTATTGAATATAAAATGAGTCTCAGCTTTATTATTAAAGATAAAGATAGAAGACAAGCCCTTGTTCCATCGGAAATAATGGAGATCATATTAAATCGTAAGACCTAATAAATCTATCTATCTAATTACATCTCGGTTAGATCAATATCATCTATATTTTCATCAGCCTCAGATTTATTCTTAAAGGTAAAGATCTAAAACAACTCCTGATTCTATCGGAAATAATGGAGATTATGTCAAATCGTACGACCTATTAAATCCATGGTTATGATCGTTGTATGTCACTTAGTGACATGCTGTGGAGATCACATCTCGCTTAAATGAATATCATCTGTATTTTCATATAAAAATATTATTGATCGTGTAACGTTTACGATCACAATCTTCCTTCTATTTTCAAACAAAAAATGATTGACAAGACAAGCTTTAACTACCTTTTCAATCGGAAAATAATGGAGATGTAACAAATCGATCTTTATTGAATGGGATGTAAATCCATGCCTATGATCGTCGTATGATATTTTGTCAAGATCACATATTGCTTAGATCAACATCATCGTTATTATTAAACAAAAATATTATTGATCTTTTAATGTTCACAATTGCGATCATTGTCTTATTTTCAAACAAAATATGATTGATCATATTGAGCTAACGATCTTCATTGACTATAAAAACTTCAGCTTCCTTTTTAAAGCTTAAAATCTAAGATAAGCCAATAATTCTACACTTCCCGATTAAGTATTACATTCCTAAGATAAACTTCCTCTTTCCTTTCAAATAACACCACTTCCTAAAGTTTCAATTGTTGGTGATCTAAAGATTTAATTATAACTTGCTTTATATGTAAGTTAATCGTGACAAATACATATTTAATACAAGAATTAATCAATTTTTAAAGATTGAATCTATAGAGTTAAATAATAAGGTATTAATAATTGAAAAAAACACAATTTACGATTTTTATAAATCATGTGTTAAAGTGTTAGATTTTTGTAATTAACATTACGTGTTTAGAACGAGTAATAAATAAACAAATGTTATTATCAGTAGATAATCTAAATCGATTAAGAGTGAAAACAAGACTATGGACAAGACAAGACTTTGGTGTCAAGATTTTAACACCTAGTAATCACTATAAATCATAAGCTGATGATGATGTTGATGGTGATGGTGTTGGTGGGGCTTTGAAGTAAATAAATATAAAATAGGTTTAATGAAAACATAAATCCAAGAATTTAGATAAAAATAAAACAAAATGTTTATTTGTTTGAAAACAAAAAAAAAAGAGAGATGAAAGATAAAGCACAGTGTAGGGAGTATAAGAAAAAAGGTGTTAAAAGTAAATAAGATAGAAGGAAGGACGGACTTAACGAAGGAGGGAAGGACAGACAGACAGACAGACAGACAGACAAACGGACGGACTGTTATAGACATAAAGTCTGTTGTTGTTGATATGTTTTAGGAAACATTTTTGGAGCTGTGTGTGTGTTTAAGTTAAATACAACAAAATTTTCACACTTTGTAGTTTTTGATAAAATTGTTGTATTTGAAATGTTGTTGTTGTGGACTTGCTTTCTGAAAAACCATAAGAACAGGGTTTTAAAACAAATATCTAAAAGATTTTATAGAGTACAAGGAGTTGGAAAGAGCAAGCTGTAAATAAAGAGTAAGAGGCACTATAACCAGGGGAAATGAAGCAGGGGTAAGGGTTTACAAAATGGTGCAATATTTAGCTTAGCTACCTGTTAGAGAAGACGCGTGTGTGAGTGTGAGTGAAGAGTAAGAGCTAAAGGAAGATGTGTTTAATTATATAAATGAAAAGTATAAACGGATATCCGGTTTTTTGATTTTATAGAATTAATATGTAGTGTGTAAGCGGTGTGTGTGTGTGTGTTTATAGATACAATGTTGCTAAACATGTTGCTTAACTACCTGTTAAGCTCAAAAGAGTAAGAGTAAGCAAATGTTGCAGAAAGCCAAAGAGCATAAAACATTTTGCATACAATTTTGACCTGCTCTTGCTTATTGAGCAACATTTCATTACGAGGCTTCGTGTATTTGCGACACAACTAGTGATCTACAGTATGCAGCGAGTATTAGAAGCGAACGTGCGCATTATAAGTTTAAAAACAGAAAATTCAATTTATTTTCTTTACATTTTTTGAGAAGAGTAAAATATTGTGTTAAAAAATTTAGTTTTTTTTTAAATAAAGATTTTTTTATTAATAACGCTCTTTTAAGTTTTACTAAACATATGAAAACAAAAATCGTATAATTGGCACGAGAGCAAAAACAACAACAACTAACCTCTTTTTTTTCAATTTATTTTGTTTTGGTTTTATTTCTATAACAAAAAAAAAAAGAAGAAAAAATAAAATTATTTGTAGTGAACGGATACAACAAGATGAATGTATCTCAATATCTTTTGTAAAAAAAAAATAATACAAAAACAAAAAACGAAGAAAAAAAATAAATAAAAACAAAACCGCAAAGTAAAGAGTTTTTCTAAAATACAAAAGCAACAACAACAACAGCAGCAGGCAGAAATTTTTGTATTTTGTTGGGTTTTTGGTGTGTGAGCTCGTTAGTTTATTTATTCAACGACCGATACCGTGTGTGGACATTATTTTCCGAAACGCGCAACATAACACAACACACAACTGCAACATATTTTCTTAAAAAAAATTAAACGAATTTGTACAAAAAATTATTTAAAACAAAACAATTTTTAAATTAATTTTAATTTAATAAAAAACAAAATATCTACAAGATATGTTAAACTAAAACAAAATAACAACAACAAACGTGTGTATCTTTTTCTTAAAGCAAAAAAATTTTTTAAACAACAACTACAACAAAAAATCGAGTTTATTTAAAGAAAACAAAATATAAATAAGAAAAAAAATTCTGCAAAAAAAAAACACCTCAACCAAACGAAGAACGCGTGTAAAAAGAAATACAAAAAAAATATCTTTAATACAAAAAATATAAAAAAAGAAAATTATAACAAAACAACAACAACTAAATAAATATAAATAAATAAAAAAAATTAAATGTAAAATATAAAGAAAAGTGTAGTAAAAATACAAATTAAAAAAAGTTGAAGGAAAAAATATTGAAAAAAATTAAAACAACAACATCATCTTATTGTTATTATTATTTTCATTCTTGTGGTGTTATCTAATCTATAATAATTTCCATTTTATTTAATAAAAAATAATTATATAGTTAATTTAAACCCGCAAAAAGTAAAGTGAAAAAAATCATTGTGTTTGCAAAAAAAAAAATCAGCAGAAAAAAATCTTAAATAATAAGTATCTTAAAGATACTCTTAAGTGATTTAATTACAATAACAAAACCACATAAAAATGGCTAAAATTACAAATCAAACGACCAAATCAAGTTACTCTAATAACTCAAAATCATCATCAACAACAACGACAGCAGCAGCATCTTCATCATCATCATTATCCCCCTCCTCTTCACTAACAACTATAGCTTTAAAAGTTTTTATAATATCCTTAATATGCCTCAGCCAATCAGGATTTGTGGAAGGACGTAAACATTCTCCTTTATTTGTAGAGGAGGCCGAGGGTAATCGTCGCAATAATAGACCAGCTGGTAAGTTTTTTAATAAATATTTTTAAAAATTTACTAAAATTAGTTTTTAAGTTTTTAAAAACCTTAAAAAATTAATCGAAATTTCATTAAATTCAAAACTAACAAATTTTGTTTAAAATTTAAAAAAATTTCAAAAATTCAAATTTTGAGAATTTTTTTTTTTTCAAATATTCAAAAATTTTTTTTTTAATTTCAAAAAATTTTTCTTTAATTTTTTAAAAATTTAATTAAAATTAGAATATTAATTTTAAAAAAAATCTAAAAAAAATCAAAATTAGTTGAGATTACTCAATATCAGTTTTTAGTAAAAAATTTTCAATATTAAAAACTAAAAAATTATGAAAATTTTTAGAAAATACATCATATTTATAAATTTTTGATTAAAAAAATTTTTGTTTAAAAAAAATTAAAATTAAACAAAATACAAATTAAACTTTTTTAAAACAAATCAAAATTAGTTTAAAACTTAAGGAATCAGGATTTAAAGAAAAGTTTCAAAACAAAATTCTTAAAATTTAACAAAACTACAAATTTTTTTTAAAAATAATAAAATTTTTCTGGCAAAATGTTAATTTCTTTAAAAAATTAATTAAAATTAGTGAATTAAATTTTAAATTTATAAAATTAAAAAACAAAATTAGCTAAAGCCTTAAGGAAGATGAAATTAAAAAGTAATTAAAGAAAAGTTGCAAAACAAAATTCTCAAAATTTAACAAAACTTAAAATTTTTCTTAAAAATAATAAAAATTGCAATTTCTTAAAAAAAATTTATTAAAATTAGTAAATTAAATTTTAAATTGATAACATTAATAAACAAAATTAGTTAAAGCTTTAAAGAAGATGAAAGTAAAAAGTTATTAAAGAAAAGTTGCAAAACAAAATTCTCAAAATTTAAAGAAATTTTAAAATTTTTTATTTTTTTATTTATTAATTTTTTCCCTTAAAAAAATCTTTAAAAATTATTTAAAATTGCAAAACATTTTACTAAAACATTTTTATTAAAAATCAAAATTAGTAAACAAAAAAGTTTAAAAAAATTTTCAAAACTCTAAATTTAAAAAATTTTTCAAATAAAAAAAATCAAAATATTTATTTTTTTCAAAAAAATGTTTATAATTTTAAAAATTATTTAAAAATAAAATTAAACTTTTAATTTAAATTTCAAAGAAAATCAAAATTAGTTTAAGTTTTAAAGTTTTCTTAGATGTTTCAGTATTTTTAAAAAGTTTTATTTAAATAATTTTCCAAATTTTTTTAAAACTTGCATTTTTTTGAAGTTTCCTTAAAGAAAAATTTAGTTTTATTTAAAAAATATTTTAAAATATTTTTAATTATTTAAAGAAAATTTTAATTAAAATCAAAATTTTTAAAATTTATAAAGTTTTTTATCATAAAGAAATTTTTATGTTTAAAATTAAACAAAATTTTTGAAAATTTTTTCAAAATTAAAAAATTAAATTTTTTGTGGGATTTTTGTTCTAAGTTGTCATTTTTGTTTATGTCAAAAATTAGGAAATTTTGAAAATTTTTTAATTTTTTTAAAAGTTTTATTTAGCTTAATACTTTAAGTTTTTATAATAAAAAGAAAATTTTAAAAATTTTTTAAAGTTATGAAAAATTTTCTTTAAATTGTTAAAAATTGTGATATATTTTTCTTATAAGATTTTTATTAATGTTGCTGCAACATTTTGGGAAGTGTGGGAATTTCCCACACTGCTGTTTATTGTTGACCTGTTGCTGACATTTTATGACCTTTTGGGATTCTTTGAAATTGTTTTACTACTTGTTGTAAACATTTTTCATATGTTGGTATTTTCCCAAAATATTTTAACATATGCTGCTGCACAACTTGCAAATTCCGGAATTTCCCATCATAATTTTTTTGCAAGTTTTCTTTTTTTTTTACCTGGCCCACCCACTTTCCTACTCCAGAGTGTGTGTGTGTGTGCTTGTGTGTGTTTTTTTATGAAAAATTTAAATAAATCTCTTAACATGCCTCTATGTATGGTGGTCAATGTCATTTAATCCCTTAAGGATTAAAACTAAAATACACAACATTACAAGTTGTAGAAGCAGAACACACATTTTGATATTGTGGGAAATTCCTTAACAACATGTTGAGAGCAGCATTTGCCACAAGTAAGAAATAGTTTTGTTTTTTTTAATTGTTAAAAGAAAATTTATAGAAAATATATTAAGAACAATGTTGAGACTTGAAGACGTCTTTTGAAAGCAAAAAAAAACTAAAGATTTTCTTAAATGGTTTTGAAAGAAAAAAAAGTATTTTCCTTTTATGTAGAATGGAAGGAATGTTTGTTTTTGTTAGAGGCTTAAAGAAGAAAATCCCCGGTGCCAATTTGTCTGTTTGAAAACAACAATAAAATATGTTGCAAGAATATTTTCTTTTTTATTAGAATTTTCTTTACATTTACTAAGCCGCTTAATATTTTAGGTTTCTTTGGGTTTAATACTTGTTTTTCTAAAACAAGAGAGGTTTTTTTTTTTTGAAGA
The DNA here is from genome assembly GCF_022045245.1 of Lucilia cuprina. Taxonomy (NCBI): domain Eukaryota; kingdom Metazoa; phylum Arthropoda; class Insecta; order Diptera; family Calliphoridae; genus Lucilia; species Lucilia cuprina. The sequence goes on along the minus strand of NC_060951.1, from coordinate 36,745,309 downwards.
TTTGCAAAAAGGTTTTTTTTTCAAAAACCTAGATTTCTTTAGATAAAAAAGCAGCTGTTTTTCATTAACAGATTTAATTAGCTGGTATAATGAAAGGGAATTAAAAACTACAAGATTTGACCAACATTTCCAAAAAAAAACCTCTCTAACGGAAGCTGCTTATTTTATTTATTAAAAAAATCAAACAAATAATAAAATTAACAAATTTCAAAAAAAAAAAAACATAAAAAAGTAACTGCCTAAAGGCGAGACAGACAGACAGACAAGTTGGCTTAATTATAAGTGATTTAAACATAAAACCCACCAGCTTTTTTTTGTGAAGTTTTATTTTTTGTATAAATTTTAATTCATTGATATTTATTTTGTTTATATATATGTGGGCTTAGGCGTACGTCTACAGGTTTTTTTTTCAAAAATAAAACAAAATAAAAATTAAATTTTAATGAATGAAATCTTAAAAAAAACACATATTTGTTCAAATGTTTGAATAGAGTTTTTTTTCTTTGAATGAATGAAAAATTGCAACTACGCACTTTTTCTGCTGGAAGCTTTTTTGAATGATAAATAGGTTTCAAAAAATATATATATATATATATATATATATATATAGAAAAAAACTTAAAGGTGTTAAAAAGTTGTTTTTTTGGCGCTCTCTTATATACATATACAAAATTTTACAACCATTTAAGGTTTTAAAGGCGTCTCAAGTCTGTTAAAAAAAAGTTAATTTTTTTAAACTTTGTTTTAAGCTAAATTATAATGCATTTAATATACAATTTTTATTTAAATTTATTTTAGTTATAGCCATGTAGGCAGAGGAAGCTTTCAATGCCCACTATAGGTGTCATATAGCAAGTTACATTTTAAATTTAATTATAAAATATTTTATATTAATATTTATATTTAAAAAAAAAAGAAAACTTTTTAAGATGCTGCCACATTTTAATCCGTTTATGTTTTTTTTTTAAACCATAAAGAGATTTAATTAAGAAAGAAAAAATTCAATTAAAATTTGTTAAGGATTAAAGAAAATACAAGTGAAAAAAAATCTCTTAAATATTTAGAAACTTTAAAAGAATTTAAAAATTTAAGAAAATTTTTTTAAAAATCCAATTAAATAAACTAAAAAAAATTCAAAATTTTATAAAAATTAAGAAATTAAAAAAAATTAAAACTTAATTTAAATTTTTACTAATTTATTTAAAATTTCTAAAAATTTTTAATTAAAAATATTTATTCCAACTTTTTTAAATGATTTTAAATTTTCTCTTATTTTTTTAAATAAATATAAAAAATTAAATAAAAAATTTGAAATATATTTTATTTAATTTTTTATATTTATTTCTTTTTTTATTTAATTTTTACTAATTTTTTTAAAATTTAAAAATAAATTTAATTAAGAAAATATATTTAAACTTTTTTAATTGTTTTTTAAATGTTTCTGATTTTTTTTAAGTTTTTCTTAATTTTTTTAAATTTTTTATTTAATTTTAAATAAATTGGGAAAATTTTAATTTATTTTAAATTTTTCTTAATTTTTAAAAAATATTTTTCTTAATTTTTTCAAATTTTTATTGATTTATTTGAAATTTTTATAATTTTTTTAATTTCTCTTAACTTTTATTTTTTTTTTTCAAATTTCTATTGATTTTTTAAAAATTTTGTTAATATTTTAAAATTTAAATTAATTTTTTTAAATTTCTTTAAGTTTTTAAAATTTTCTATTAATTTTTAAAAATTTCTATTAATTTTTAAAAATTTCTATTAATTTTTAAAAATTTCTATTAATTTTTTAAAAATTTCCATTAATTTTTTAAAATTTTTTATTAATTTTTTAAAAATTTCTATTAATTTTAAAAAATTTTTATTAATTTTTAAAAATTTCTATTAATTTTTTAAAAATTTCTATTAATTTTTTTTTAAAAATTTCTATTAATTTTTTTAAAAATTTCTATTAATTTTTTTAAAAATTTTGTATTCATTTTTTAGAATTTCTATAAATTTTTTTTTTAAATTTTATTAATTTTTAAAAATTTTATTAATTTTTAAAAATTTTATTAATTTTTTAAATTTTCTATTAATTTTTTAAAATTTCTATTAATTTTTATTAATTTTTATAAACTTTTTAATTTCTCTTTATTTTTTTAAATTTTTGTTAATTTTTAAAAATTTCTATTAATTTTTATAAAATAATGTATTAATTTGTTTAACTTTTCTATTAATTTTTAAAAATTTTTTTAAAGAGTTTGTTTAATTTCTATTAATTTTTAAAAAATTTTCTTTAATTTTTCCAATTTTTTTGATAAAATTTTTTTAAATTTTCTATTTTTTTAAATTCCTTAATGTTTTAACAATTTATTAGATTTTCTTAATTTGTTTGACACTTTTCCTAATTCTTTATAATTTTTTTGTAAATTTTCATAATTTTTTCTAAATTTTTCATAATTTACTCTAAATTTTTCTTAATTTTGTTAATTCTCTTTATTTCAATTTGGTTTTAAAGAAATTTTTTTCAAATTCATTCTCAATTTATTGCAATTTTTTAAATTTTAGTAAATTTCCTTTTGGAAAACATTTTAATTAAGATTATTAAAAGTAAAGCATAACTTTAGGCGTCAAAATAAAATATTCCAAAGAAAAAAAAAACTCTATTGAAGAAAATTTTTAATAACTTTGTTATTTTTTAAGGAATTTTCTTGAAATTTTTCTTAACTAAAGAAAACACTTTAAGAAATTAATAAATAACAAAAAACTTACCAAAAACTATATTAAAAATATAAAATTTCAAATTTAAAAAAAAGGAAATTAAAAATTTTTAATTGGAAAAAAAATTATAACAACAAAGTTTCTTTAAAAATGTTTTCTACAGACTCTATAACGTTAATATAAAAATACATTTTACTCATCATTATTTTTATGCCACATTCTTTAAAAGCATTTGAAATTATCTTTTATCTCGTTTTTTCTCTTTTTGCTTAGAAAATGTAAAGGAAATTTTTTTTTTTTAGATTTTTGCTTCAACAAAATTTAAAATCTTTATATTTGAAACACAGACAGACAGACAACATTAAGGCAAAGAAAATTTATAAGAAAATTTAAAGAAATTAACAAAAAAAATTCTTTAAATTTTTATTACAACTCTTAAACACCTGGCAACTAAAAAAGGGGTGTGGGGGCCAAGGGTTCAAGAAAAAATCCTCGTGATTTTTTGTCATTAAAAAGAAAAGTGGGTGTGTTTAAGTAAACTACTATTTGGCCTTTTATTTCCTAATTTAATTACTAATTTAAAAACATATATATATTTTAAAACATGTGATGCAAAAAATACAATTTTTTTTTAAATAAATTCAACATTCGTCATTATCAGCAGCAGCAAAAACAACAACAAGTTAATTAACAAAACACCCCAAAAATAAACAACAATTTAATTGTTTTCTTTTTTTTCATTATAACAGACCTTAAATTCTCTTTTTTTGTTAAACAAAATAAATTTAGAATTAAAGCTAAATTTAGCAAAAAAAAAAAAAATTCTTCTCTTTTAAAAACACAAGCGGCATTTTGTAATAAAAAAATAAATTGAGATTTTTTTTCACAATATCTCGTGATTAAAAACTTTGCGAAAAAAAATAAAAAACTATAAATTATATAATTTGAAAGAAATTGTTTTTGAAAATTTTTTAAAAAATTTTCAAATTTTTACAAAAAAATTATTTTAAATTTAAATTTTGTTTTGTAACGTCATAAGTGTGCAAATTATCTCTATAAATTTCTTTTGTAGTCTGTTTGCTGTGTCTTTTGTGAAAAAAATATAACAAAAAATACTGCAATTCGTCACGTTCGCCTTAGACGCTTATAATACGGTGTTTGTCTTCATAGACATTACTATATAGAAAATAAATCTCTCATAAAGCAATTTAAAAAAAAAGTAGGGCTTTTTTCTTTTTAAAGTTGTGTTAGGTCAGTCACTTTCAGCGCAATTTTTTTCAATAAGAAAAAAATTATTTATAATTATTTTAAATATTTTTTTGTAATTTTTGATTGACATTTTCCTTTAATTATAATATTTAAAAATTTATTTTAAAAATTTTCTTATATTTTTGTTGTTGTTTTTTTAGTTATGTCAAAATATTAGAAAAAATTTACACGTGTTTAAATATTTTAAGAAATTAGAAAAAGGTGACAAAATTATCTTTTTTTAAGAAATTTTTTCTCAAAAGTGTTTCAATGTTTAGGAAAATCTTTAGATCTTTTAAAATAATTTTAAAAGCTTTTAAAAAGTTTTAACTTCTTATTAAATCTTTTAAGCTTTTTAATTTAAGCTTAAAGCTTTTGATTTAAGTTGTTTAAACTTTTAATTGTGTATTTAAGTTAATTTAATGTTTAAGATTTTAATTGAACACTTAAGCTTTTAATTAAACACTTAAGCTTTTAACTGAAAGTTAAAACTTTTAATTAAACACTTGTTATAACACTTAAGCCTATAATTGACAATTTAATGTTAAAAATAAACACTTAAGCTACTAATTAAACGTAAAAGCTTTTATTTAAACACCAAAGCTTTTAATTGAACATTTAAACTGTATGCTTTTCATTAAACTCTCAAGTAGCTATTTAATTAAACCGTTAAGCTATTGATGGAATAGTTAAGCTTTGAAAAAAGCACTTAAGCTATTAATTGAACACTTAAGCTAATAATTAAACGTTTTAGCTTTTTGTTAAGCAACTAAGCTTTTAGTTGAACGTTTAAGTTTTCATTTAAATGTTTAAGCTGTTAATTGAACGTTTATGCTTTTAATGAAACAATGAGTCTCTTAATGGAACACTTAAGCTCTTGATAGAACACTTAAGCTCTTGAAAAAACTCCTAAGCTTTTGATAAGCTGTTAATAAAACACTCAAGCTCTTAATAGAACGTTTAAGCTTTTAATAAAACATTTAAGCAATTAGACAAACATTTAAGCTCTTAATAGAACGTTTAAGTTTTCATTTAAACGTTGAAGCTTTAAATAGTATTTCAATTGAACTCCTAAGCTCTTGATAGAACACTTAAGCTCTGAAATAGCTTAAGAACTCATAAGCTTTTAATTAAACAACTATAAAGTTACTTAAACGTTCATGCTGTTAAAAAAAACTTATTGTGCTTTTAATTAAACACTCAAGCATTTTCAAATTAAACGCTTAAGCTACAAATTGTACCATAACGATGCCAAGAGAATTATTAAGCAATGCAACTCTTTATTGAAAGCTTTAACTTTTGAAAACAACAAAACTGAAGTTTTTGTAACAATTAAGCTGTAAAAAAAACCTTAAGGAAAGGAGAAGATAAGGTTTTTAAAGGAAATTTTTGTAGATTTCTTGTGTTTTGAAAAGAAAAAGAGTTTCAGTTTTTTTAAAATATGCAAAAAGAGATTTTTCAAAGGAAACTTTTGTGGAGTTAAAAAAAAATTTGTTAAAAAAATTCCTTGAAAACTGAAAAAGAAACAAAAAATAAACTACAAAACAAAAAGATAACTTATTACTTGATAACAGCAACAAAAACAACTCCAAAAATTTATATATAAATTGTCTATAAATAATACACAATAACAACAACAACAACAAAACAACTTGTCAACATTTTTACATGACATTTTACATGACATAAGGCAATCAATTTTAAAATAAACATACTTTTATATGAAGCGCCATACAAGAATTTGGGTTTTTTTATGAAAAAAATATATTATTTATCTAATTTAAAAATAAATATTTACTTTTCTTAAAAAAAAAAAACGAAAAAAACTAAGGCCATAAATTAACCTTTCAAAGATTTATTTCTTATTTAGGGCGAGTTTTTCCGATAAAGATAATCTTCATTCTTTGGTTAAACCTGGTTTAATATATGTTTCGTGTTTTTCAGTTATCAGTAAAGTTGCTTATTATCTTAGTTTAACTGAGTGTAATTGGCCAATTAAACTCAAGTTATAAGTGAGGAAACACAATTAACAAAAACAATAAAACAATGATTTCGGAAGAACAAAATTTTAATATTTAAGTAAATTGCAATTTTCTGATTTGTTTTGTTTTATTAATTATTGTTTTAAGTGTTTATTTAACATTTTTCCAAAATTTTCCATTTTACAAAAGTATTGTTTGCAAAAAACAGCTGTTCATTGTTTATGTTTTTGAGTGAAAACTTGGCATTACTAACAAAGTTAACTGAGCTTAAATCTAAAACTGAAAAACACAATCATCAGTTAAAGTCCGCCTAAATTTGTTTCGAGTTTAATATAACAGCAAGTTAAGCCTAGTTTAACTGAGTAGTAAGAAACCCGCCCTTAGTAACACAGATAATATTAAATAAACATAAATAGAAAAAAATGTATAGAAAAATGAAAAAAAAAACTGCCGCCTTAAACAAATAATCATCATAAATGATTGACATTTTCAACACTTTTAAATGTCACTTTTTTTTTTAAAAAATCATCATCAATAGAGAAATATAGAAAAGTATTTAAAACTACTTTATTTAATGATGAACAAAAAATTTTCAAATTGTTTAATTTGTTTTTTGGTTTTTTTAAAGAAATTTTTTTTCTTTTAAGAAAATTTATGTTTTGTTTATTTTTAAACAATAAAATATTTGAAATGAAAATAACATTTGCTCTTGTTAAAATAAAATTGTTAAATTTATGTGAAAAATTTCAACTTTAAAGTTAATTTTAAGCTAAAACTTGTTGCTGTTGTTAGTTTAGTCAATCGGGGGTAGGTAATTAGTTTGAACGATTAATTACTCACAAGCTGACCTCAACAATTTGTTTTTAATTAAATCTTTATTTTAGTTTTATTTTTTTTATAGAAACAATTTTGTTGTTAACCGGGTTTTTTTTTGAAAAAAGCGGCGTCATTTAGGCGCCAATTTTTACCAAAATAAAAACATTAATCTTTAAAAAAAAAGCAATTTAAAGAAAATTCTTTTTTTTTGTAAATTAATTTTCAATATTTTTTTTTTGCTAAAATTGGGAACGAAATATATTTTTTTACAAAAATCAAGTCATTGCACTTCTAAAATTCATTTTTTTTTGTTATAGTTGTTGTTGTTTTGTAGTAAAAATTATCATGTCTTTGCTATATACACAGCATAATGTGTTTTTAGTTTATAGTTTTATTTTTATTTTTAAAAGTTTTTTTTTTTTGTAGTTAAAAATAAATTCAAATTTTTTTCTTCTTTTTGCAAAACAAAATCTTAATAGAAAATTTTGTGTGTGTTTTGCGTCTAGTAGGCGTGTCATTTTCTAAAAAAATATATCGCTACTGAGAATGTCTGCTTGTAATTAATTAAGAATTTCAAGTATTTTTAGCAATTGCCATGGTTTTGCTGCTAATGTAATACAACAACAACAATTTAAGTGCAAAAATATATTGTTGCAATTTTTAAGGTTTTAGGAAAAACCAAACTAAATTTTTTTAAAAAAAAATTTGAAATTTGTTTAAGAAACTAAATTTTTGATTAAAATTTGTTAAAGAATTAAAAATAAAATTTTGGAATTTTTTAAAAATTTGTTAAAATTTTTTTTTGAAATTTTATTAAAAATTTTTTGAAAATTTTAAATAAAATTTCAAAAAATTTTAAATAAAATTTCAAAAAATTTTAAATAAAATTTCAAAAAAAAAAATTAACAAATTTTAACTAAAATTCCAAAATTTTATTTTTAATTCTTTAACAAATTTTAATCAAAAATTTAGTTTCTTGAAAATTTTATTTAAAATTTTTTGAAATTTTATTAAAATTTTTTGAAATTTTATTTAAAATTTTTTTCATTTTTTTTTTAAATTTTTGAAATTTTATTTAAAATTTTTTGAAATTTTATTAAAAATTTTATCGCATGCTACACAAAATCTTAATTTGGTTTTAAAAACAAAAATTTTTTTAATTTGTTTAAATTGAAAAATTTTGTTTTGGAATTTACAAAAAATTTAAGGTTTTTTAATGAAATTTATCTTTTCTTTACTTTTTAGTAAAAATTTTTAAATTTTTTAAATTTTATCGCATGCTAGAGAAAATCTCAAGTTTGTTTTGAGCAACAAAATTTAATTAAATTTGTTTTACTTAAAAGAATTTGCCAAAAATTTTAGGTTTTTGGTAGAAATTTGTAATTTTTTTTTTTAAATTTTATCGCATGCGAGAGAAAATTTCAAAATTGTTTCAGAAACAAAATGAAATTCGTTTAAATTAAACTATTTTGTTTAAATATTTCCAAAAATGTTAGATTTTTTAATAAAATTTATTTAATTTAATGTTTAATATAAAAATTTTTAAATTTTCGAAATTTTATCGCATGCTAGAGAAAAAATCTTAAGTTTGTTTTAGTAACAAAATTTTTTATGAAATTTCTTTAATTTAAAAGAATTTATTAAAGAATTTGTTGTTTTTTAAATCCAATATATATATATATATATATATTTTACTTCTATGCCTCCTTTTAAGGCGAAACACTTTGAAAACATTCTTTTAACAATGCAATTATCTTGAGAGATATATGTTGTATACATATATACATATATACATTTTTTTACTTTTTTTCAATTCTTAAGAATATTTCCGTTTAAAATTCTACCTTTAAAAGTTTAGTTTGGTTTTATTATTTTTTTTCTTTTCAAGCAAAAAAAGGATTTAAGCTTAAGTGGCATTGCCCACATAGTTAAACTAAAGGTTTACACCTTTCCCAAAAGCCACAAATGGTCTCCAAACTTTTTAGCATAAAATCCATGAACAAAAAAAAAAAAGAAACAAAAGTCAAAAGTTAGTGAGAAAAAGACCGCAGGACAGACAGACAGACTTGAATTCTTGGCAAGGCTTGAAAAGTTGTGTTATGTGTGCTGTCGAATGTCTTGTATGGCATGTGTTATTTTTTTCTGTTCTCTCTCTTTTGATTCTATATAAACTTTCAAACCAGGTTTTCGCACGTTAAAATAATTTGCAAAAAAAAAAAAAGGTTTCAAAAAGGAATTTACAAAAAAATACAACTAAAATATGCCAATACTTTTTTGTAGTCCCCAAAAAACAAGAATTCCTTTTAAAGTCATTTTCTTGAAAAAAAAAGAAGTGACAGACTTAAATTGCTAACAATTCTTGGTTATTGACACAATAAACATAAGCCGATTTTAAAGCAAAAATGTTGAAAAGAACTAAATAAATAAATTTCAAAAAAAGAAGAACTTTTAAACTTAACACCTAAAAAACTCTTTTTTTAATTAATAAAATCATACAACTTAAAGCGCCCGCCTTCTAGGCAAAACCCTTTAAAAAATAAAACTTTTTAACTACCAATATGGGCGTCTTTTAAACTTGTTATAAATAGTAAATTATATACAAGGAGTTTTGAAAAAAATACATATATACACAGTGTATTAATTATAAGCATAAAGCTTTAAATTAAAACGAACTCTAGAGAAGAAGGCAGAAAGAAAAAAAAAGGATTATGACATGCTAAAATTCTTTCTTGTGTATGCTTTAGTTTTTTTGCTGCATATTTTATGATTATTGCCACGATTATTGGCAAGTCAAGTTTGTCTTTTTTTTAAGTCCGTCTCTCTTTTTTTCTTTAGCACATTATTTATACTTGTTTATAATTTAAATGTGTGGATTTTTACACCTTTGAGATGTGTTGTATCTTTAAAGGGCTAAAAAGAAATGAAACGATACTTATAACTGACAGACAGACAGCTAGACTTGAAAGAATTGAAAATTTGTAATGGAAAATAAAGTGTTTATAAGCCACATCTACTCAACTCATGGTTGTGTTAAGATTTTTAATTTTAAAAAGTAAATTTTGTTTAAAAACACCTAATTTAAGTAGAATTTTTAAAAATTTCTTTAATTTAACAAACTTGAGATTTTCTCTAGCATGCTATAATATTTATATAAAAAAAAAATTGTGAAATATTTACTTAAACAGCAACATTTTATGAAATTCTTTGATAAACTGCCTAAAATAAAGAAATTTCATAAAATTTTGTTGCTTAAATCAACATGAGATTTTCTCTAGCATGCGATAAAGCGAAAAAATTAATAAATTTTAACTTAAATTTCAAAATTTTTGGAAATTCTTTATCAAATTCTATTGAATAAAACTAATTTCATAAAATTTTGTTTCTTAAACAATTTTCGGATTTTCTCTCGCATGCGATAAAATTAAAAAATTTAACAAATTTTGACATAAATTCCAAAATTTTGGCAAATTCTTTAATAAATTCTTTTAAATTAAAGAAATTTTATAAAATTTTGTTGCTAAAACAAACTTGAGATTTTCTCTCTCATGCGATAAAATTTTAAAAAATTAAAATGTTTCTAACAAAAACTTGAAATTTTTGCAAATTCTTTAATAGTTTTCTTTAAATTAAACAAATCGAATAAAATTTTGTTGCTAAAACAAACTTGAGATTTTCTCTAGCATGCGATAAATTTAAAAATATAAAATTTTTATAAAAAACCTAAAAGTTTTGTAAATTTTCTTAGAATTCTAAAATTTCTGAAAATTGTATACAATTGTGTTTACAATTTTCTTTAAATTAAACAAATCGAATAAGATTTTGTTACTAAAACAAACTTGAGATTTTCTCTAGCATGCGATAAATTTAAAAATATTACCAATTTTTATTAAAATTCTAAAATTTTTGCAAATTCTTTAATAATTTTCTTTAAATTAAAAAAATTTAATAAAATTTTGTTGCTAAAACAAACTTGAGATTTTCACTAGCATGCGATAAAAGAAAAGTAAAATTAAACAAATTTCTAACAAAAACCTAAAATTTTCTTGAAAATTCTATAACAAATTAATTAAAATAAAACTAAATTTAATGAAATTTAATTTAAATAAAACAAATTTTTTTTAAAATTAAGAAAATTTCCTAAAATTTTATAGAAATTTTAGTTTAAATTTAAACTTTTCAAGAATTTTAGTTTAAATTTAAAATTTTAAAGAAAATTGTGTATTTTAATTTACTCAAGTTTTCTATAAATTTGTACATTTTTTTCTAAATTTCAAATGGCGCCTTTAAGCTCATTACCCCCCAAAAAAAAGAAACGAAAAAATTCCATTAAATTAATACAAATTGTTTGAGAAAAAAGCTTTTTTGGTGAAAATTAAAAATCATTTTACAATTGACAAAACAAATAAATTTTTTTTTTTGTTCAAAATTTCTGACCCTGAAAATACACACACAAACACACTATGAATAGAAAATTTAATGAGACTGTGACGTCTAGTTTTTGAAAAAATAAAAATTGTAATTCAAAATGAATTATTATTATTAGTTAAATGTTTAATAATACAACAAAAACTTTTAAGGTTTCTTTTCAAAAACAAAAAAAAACTTAATAAATGACGTCTTAAGGTCTAATGATTTTTATTTATATTTTAAATAAATCTCCCTCCCATAGTGTTTTTATTTTATTTTTTTTTTTTCAAATATAAGTTTAATTAACACTTTATAAAGGAAATAACAAACGAATTAACATTTCTCTTTAAAAGTATCGATTTCATAAACTAGAAATTACAAAAAAAAAAATCAGATTATATTTAAAAACCAAGGGCGGTCTTTCTTAATAAAAAAATTAAAGAAATTTAAAGAGTTGTAAGAAAAACTTCATTAATAAAATTGCTACACTACTGCTTAAAAACATTCTATGTTCTTGTTCTGTTTTTGTAAGGTGTTAGTTTTGTAATAAAAATCTATAGAAATTAGAAAGAAAAAAATTCATAAAATATCATACAAGTTATAGTGTTTAAATGTAAATTTTTGTTTGTGTTTTTTGACTTCAAAGCGGGTCAGCGGGTGTTAACAAGAAACGCCTTAATGTCTGCTTTTTTTTTTGTTTTTTGTTATTTAAAGGGGAGCATAAGACACCTTAAATTCCCTTTAAATAATTTTATTTGTTTATTTCTATATAAAGATTTTTTTGTGTTTTTGTGGTTTTTTATTTTTGTTGTTGTTTTAAAATTTTATTACAATTGTTTTTCTTTTTTTTGTTTAAATGTAAAATGTTGTAAAATTGTTAAGTTTTTTATTAATGGAGTTTGTTTTTTTTACAAGAATTCGTTTTATAATTACCGCTTGTTCGTTTTAAAGAAAATATGTAAACAAATTTTTTTTTAAAAGAAATTCTTTAGATTTTGAAGAAAAATTTGATTTTATTTATTAAAAGAAAAGTAATGCTGCGTTCACACCTAAATTAATGAAAAATTAAAGTTTTTCTTTAAAATTTTTTTTAATTTTTAAAATTTTATATTAAAATAAAACTTTATAAAGCAATTTTTAGTGTTTAAAAGCGTCACACAACATTTTCTTTAGCATTTTTTTAAAACATGTGAACGCAGCAAATTTAGTTTTATTAAAAAAAAATATATATTTTCTTTAAAATTTTTACACATGTGAACGCAGCAAATTTTGTTTTATTAGAAAAATCTTTAAAAAATTAAGAAATATGTTTAAACTTGGTAATTTTTACTACAAAATCTTTAAAATTAAAGAAATTTTATGAAATTTTGTTTTTAAAAACAACTTGAGATTTTCTCTCGCATGCGATAAAATTTAAAAAATTAAAAAATTTTTAACTAAAAACCAAAAATTTTTGCCATTTCTTTAATAAATTCCTTTAAATTAAACAAATTTTAAGAAATTTAGTTTCTAAAACCAACTTGAGATTTTCTCTAGCATGACATAAAAAACTAAAATTTTGCAAATTTTTTAACAAAATCCAATTTTTTTAGAATTTCTTTAGAGAGAAATTTTGTTTCTAAAACAATGTTGTGATTTTCTCTAGCATGCGATATAAAAGAAAATCATTTCAAATTTCTCCTAAAAACTTTAAAAGCGTCTGTCATGTGTTAAAAATAGAAAAATTTAATAAATGTCATTTAAAAACCTTTTAATTTTTGCAATTTCTTTAACAATTTCCTTTAAATTAAAAAAAAATTAAGAAATTTTGTTTCTCAAACCAACTTGAGATTTTCTCTAGCATGCGATTAAAATGAAAATTAACAAATTGCTTTAAATTAAATAATTTTACAAATTTCATTTAAAAACCTTAAAATTTTTGCAATTTCTTTAACAAATTGTTTTAAATTAAAAAAATTTTGAGAAATTTTGTTTCTCAAACCAACTTGAGATTTTCTCTAGCATGCGATAAAATACAACAATTTCTTTAACTTTAAACAAAAATTTAAATTTCTAAGAATTTCTTTAACAAAATTTTTCAATTTAAATAAGTTTCCTAAAATATTTCTTGTAAAAACAACTTGAGATTTTTCTCTCTCATGCGTTAAAATTTTAAAATATACATAAAACAACAAAAAAAAATCCTTAAAAAATTGCCTTAAAATTGCTCATAATTTCTGCTTAAAAAAATAATTGAAACAAAAATCTTTCTAAAGCATTTGCCAATTTTCTATTTAATGTTAAAATTATCTTTTTACGCTTAATTACAATTTTGTAAATATTTCTTATACACTTGACACATTGACATTAAATGGCGCCACTTAAAAGACAGCCAAATGAAAAAAAGCACCAAAATAATTTGTTTGTTTTTTACATTTCTACAAAAACTTATAAAAATTACTTAGCAAAAGTTATCATATAACTTTAAAAGAAAACCTAAAACCTCCTGCCGGAAATGCTTACTTAAACATTTAAATACAAAAAAAAAAAAACTTTTTTTTAATGTTTCTTTTTTAAGCCTACGTTGCAAGCCATTGAGGCGCCAAATTGCATTTAGCAGATTCCTACACAAGCTATTTTGAAAAAAGCAAAAAAAGTTTTGATGTAAAGTAATGTGTCAATTTTATCAAATTGCTTTGGATTTTTTTTTGCATTCGCTCTCTCTCTGTGTTTTTTTTTAAATAAAATACAAAGAAAACTTAACCTACGCTTTTAAGTTTTCTAGTTAAAAGCGGCTGTTAGACGCCACTTTTAAACCGAAGAGGTGGGCTAGGTTACCATCAAGCCAAATAAAGAGAAATGCAACAAAAATCTTAAACAATTTTTAAATTTTATAAAATTTTCTTTAGCTTTTTTTTTGAAATTTTCTAAAATTTTTTTTTAAATTTTTTTAATTTTTCTAAAATTTTCTTTATTTTTTTTATTTTTCTAAAATTTTCTTTATTTGTATGTTTTCTCAATTTTTTTTCTAAATTCATTGAGTTTTATTACTTGTTTATATATTTGCAATTTTTTGCTTTAAAATTTTTTATTTGAAAAAAAAAATGTTTGTTTTTTTTAAAAAGCTGTCACCAAGTTTCCTTTTTCATTTACAATTTCATAGCAAAAAATAAAATAAAATTCTCATGTGCATGGACTACAAAACTAGTAAACAATTCATAAATAAACAATATTAAATAAATATTTATTTAAAAAAAAACTTTTTTCTATTTTTTCAAACAACAACAATAAAATTAATTTAAATAAATTTTTCTCTTTGAACAACTATAAAAAGGTGTTGAAAAAAAAAATATTTTTATAATAAAATACTAACGGTCGGCGACCTCAATAATAAACTATAATTTTAAAACACTTAATAATTTTATCAAACAAAAAAAATTGAAAAAAAAAACTTGTAGGTGTAAAACTGCAGTAGCCAAATATGTTAAATATTTATTACACAAAAAATTTATAAATTATTAACAACAAATTTTTTTTGTTTTGCAAAATTCTTCTTGGCGCCAAAATAATTTACATTAAATTTTATACAATTTGTTTTGTTTTATTATTTTCTCTCAAAAAGAAATACGCAATTTTATTTATATTAACTTAACTACTTTCTTGTTTGTTTTAATTTATTGTTTATTAATTTAGAAAAAAAAATTAATTAAATTATTTATATTTATTTTAATTAAAATTCAAATTTAAAAGATGTTTAACTGTTAAGCTAATTTAAATACTGGTTTTAATTTTAATTATAAAAGTTAAATGCTTTTAAATTGATTTAAATATTTCTGGAATTTTTAATTAATTTTATAAAGGAATTAGAATTTAAAAGAAAATTTTTAGTTTTAAATAATTTAAAAAAATTCCAAAAATTTTAATAATTTTTGTTTAATTAAAAGAAATCTTTGGTAAAATGTTTAACAAGCATAAACATACGTTTCAGTTTAAATTAACGTTTAAGCAGAAAAACAAACGCTTAAGCTTACAATCAACACTTAGGCAACAGTTTTAAGCTCTCTCTCTCCCTCTCTTTCTCTTTTAATAAACGCAGCAAGCAATAATTAAAAAGTTTAATACAAATAACTTGTTGGTCATATAAACACAAGTTTTAAACAACGCTTAAGCAAATAACCAACAGCTAAGGGTTAAGCAAAAAAACCAACACTTCAGCTTAAAATCAACATCTTTTTCTCTCTTTCTCTCCGTTAATAACAGAGAAATCAAACGTTTAATTAAAAGAAAACTTTAAACTTGTTTAAAACAACATTGAACCAACAAAACACTTAAGCTCAATCAACATCATCAACCCTTAAGCAAAAAACCAAACACTTAAGCTTAAAATCTACATTAAGCTTAAAAGCAACATTTTTAGCAATACTCAAAAGCTTTCTGCTAATAATATGGAATAAACATTAATCAAAAGTAGAACAAAATAATGTAAAAGCATAAGCAATAGCAAAATTTTCTTTTACACTTAAGCTGCTGTGTTTAAATAGACTTTTGCTTTCATTTTACAGTTAAAGCACTCTCTCTTTCTCTCTGTTTCTTTAAAGAAAGAGAAATAGAAAAGAGCAAAATTTTTATTAAAAGAAAACTTTGCTTAAACGTTAAGAAGAAACAATTCAGCTTAAAATCCCACACTTAAACTAAAAATGCAACACTTAAGCTTAACATTCCACACTGAAGCTTAACACTCAACACTTAAGCTAAGAATTTAACACTTCAGCTTAAAATCCAACACTTAAGCTTAAATTTTAACACTTGAGCTTAACATTCAACACTTAAGCTTAGAATTTAACACTTAAGCTTAACATTCAACACTTAAGCTTCGAATTTAACACCTCAGCTTAAAATTCAACACTTAAGCTTAGAATTTAACAATTCAACTTAAAATTCAACACTTAAGCTTAAAATTTAACACTTGAGCTTAACATGCAATACTTCAGCTTAAAATTCAACACTTAAGCTTAACATTTATGCTCTAATTTTAACACTTAAGCAACACTGATAAGCCATTTAAACAAAACAACGTAACACAACTCTCTTCTACACACACACGCTCTCTTTAGCCCACCACACTCTCATCTGCAACATAAACTCTTAGCTTACAAAAAAAATATAACTGTTAAAGCTTCCTCTCTCTTTCTCTTAATCAAACTTTTATGACAGTAAAAGTGTAATAGTTTCAAAATGGCGGGGGCAAAACAAAAACAACAACAAAAAGCTTAAGAAAAATAAGAATGAAATCTTTTGAAAAAAGAAATTTAAAGAAATTTATTAAAAACCGCTTAATTTTCTAGAGATTTTAAAGATTTTTTCAATAAATTCAAGAAAACTCTTTAGGAAATAAAATATAGATTAAAACTAAAGCTAAAGAAACAAATTAACAAAAAACAAACAACAAATATTAAAAAAATAATTAAAATAAAAAAAGAGTTTAATTTTCACTCTCTCTCCCTCTTCCCAATAATCTTCAACTTGATCAAGTATATTCTTTTAGTTTTTATTGTTATTAATATTTTTTCAAGTTTGGCGCCACTTAGATTTTGCGTGCGAATATTTATTATTAAATTATGTATATTTCTTTTTATTATTATTATTTTTATATAAAAAAATTTTTTGTTGTTATTTGTTATTTTTCTTTGGTTTAAGTGTTTAAAGTCAGAAAATTATAATTATTGTTGTTGTTTAAGCTTTAGTGAGAGAAAAAAAGTTGTTGATTAGAAAATTAAATAACAATATTATAATAATTATTAAAATAAACACACACACACAAAAATATGAACAAAAATTATTAAAGTAAAATAATGAAATTTTAAGTAAAAAACAAAATTTTAAGGTTTTTTTTTCGTTTTAAAAGAGAAAAATTTATATATATGTAAAAATTATATTTTAAAAGTAGGTTAATGTTAAATAAACAATTAAATTATAAATTTAATTGAACAAGTAATAATAATAATAAAAATTTAATTTATTAAATTTTTAATTGAAAAATATTTAATAAATTTTTATTTTGTTATTAATTTCTTTTCTTTTTTTTTTAATTTTCTTTTTCTAGTTTCCGAATGTCAATTTGGCAAAACTTTGCGTGAATTGGGCTCGACCTGGTATGCCGATTTGGGACCACCATTTGGTGTTATGTATTGCATTAAATGTGAATGTGTGGCGGTAAGTTTTTAAGAAAAAAAACCAACAAAAACATCAAAACATTATTTATTATTAATTATTAATAATATTTTTTCTAGTTTTTTTTTTTTTGCTTTTTTCAAATTGTGCGTTTTTTTTTGTTAAGTTAAAATGAGAAATGATTAATGAGCTTTTTAAAGGTCTTTTAAGAAAAAACATGTTTTTTTTAATTTTCTTTAATTTTTTCTTTTTTTCAATTTAAAAAAAAAAATATTTGCAAAAAACAATAATTTCAACACGAAAGAAAAATTTTCAAAATTTTTTGTTTTTTTTTATAATATTACGCATTATTTTTAATTTTCTTTATTTTTTTTTTAAATTTTTATTTTAATTTAAATTAATTCTTTTCTTTAATTTTTATAACACTTGCTGTAATGTCTTGTTTTTGGCCTCGTTTTGTTTAAAAAGAAAAAAAATTATATCTATAGTTTAATGCAAAATCAAGTAAATTTTTTTAACAAGAACAACGAAAACAAACATTTAATTGACGCCATAAAGTCTTTTTTTAGTCTTGTTTTGTCTGTGTTTTTTTCGTTTTTATTTTTGTTGTATTTCTTCTTCTGGGTTTAATTTTAATCATGATTATTTTTATATATCTAGAGAATACTACTTTCAAAGGCCCTTTAAAATAAACTGCATTCAATTTTATTTTATGTAAAAATTTTCTCTAATTTCTTCAATTTTTCTTAAAAATTTTTAAACAATTTTTAAAAATTAATATAAATTCTTTGTTAATTTCTTTAAAATTAAAAATTTTATAACTTTTAGAGAGATACCAATGTACACACTACAAAAAAAAAACCTTAGTTTGAAGTTTTCTCTTTAAAATTATAGAAGTTATGGGCAAAAAACGTGTTTAACCTCAAAAAAAAAAAAAAAAAAAAAAAAAAACTTGAAAATTTTCAGAAAATTTTATGAAATTTAAAAAGCAGACAGTGTGCACACAACAAAAAACCTTAATTTGAAGTTTTGTCTTTAAAATTATAGAAGTTATGGACAAAAAATATATTTAACCTCAAAAAAAAAAAAAAAAAAAAAAAAAAATTCGAAAATTTTATAAAAATTAGAAAGCAGACAGGGTGCACACAGCAATAAACTTTAATTGCAAGTTTTTTCTTTAAAATTTTAGAAGTTATAAGCAAAAAACGTTTTTAACCTCAATAAAATTAAAATATTTTCCGAAAATTTTATAAAGTTTAGAAAGCAGACAGTGTGAACACACCAAAACTCTTTTCTATACAAATCTAAATGACCTTTGAACTGTGAACACTCAAAAAAAAACTTAAATTCAAACATTTCTATTCTAAATTATAGAAATTATGGATAAAAAACGTTTTTAACCTCAAAAAAAAAAACATGAAAATTTTCAAAAAAATTTCACAAAATTTAGAAAGCAGACAATGTGAACACACCAAAACAACTCTTTTTATAACAAATCTCAATGACCTTTGAACTGAAAACAACAAAAAACTGAAAACACTCTTAAGTAATATTCAATTTTATTGAAAAACTTAATTTCTTTTAATAAAAATTGTTCTTTTTCCTAATTAAAATTTTCAGAAATATTTAAAAAAAAATCCAATAAGCAAATATCATTTTTTAACTACAACAACATCTAAAAATTTTTTCAATAAATAAGAAAAAAAATTTATGAGTTAATTAAAAATTATGAAAAACAAATGATTTTCGCCAAAAACAGACAGTCGTAAAAAAAGCAAAAAAAAAAAAAACGAACAGAAAAAAAATTCTATATAAATAACTTTATAGAAAAAAAACAAAATAATGATTTTATTTATTTAATTTGTGCTTCCAGGTTCCTAAAAAACGACGCATTGTGGCTCGTGTTCAATGTCGCAATATTAAAAATGAATGCCCGCCCGCCTTGTGCGATGATCCCATACTGTTGCCCGGTAAATGCTGTAAAACTTGTCCCGGCGATAAAAATAATGGTAAGTAATTTATTTTAAATTGTTTAACTCATGTTTTTGATTTTCTTTTACTGAATGAATCATTCATAATTTTAAAATCCCTTAAAAAAAAAACAACAACAACAAAATTTAAAGAAAAATTGCAAAATTTTTCATGTATATTTCATTGTATATTTCAAAATTTATAATCGCTACATAAATCATAAAATATTTCAAGCATTTAAAAATAAATTGTCTGCTAGATTAAGCAAAATAAAAAGAATATATATATTATATAGATTTTCTTTTTTGGACTCATAGAAAAATGTTTAATGTTGTTGTTTTTTTGTCTTAAAATTTACTTATATTTTTTAATATATTTAAGTCAATTTCTTGTATTTTTGCAAAATTTTTATAAAAGATTTTTGTCGTTTTTGATCATAATAAACATATTTCATCCAATTTTATGGGCAGCGAAGAAAACGATTTTTTTTTTTTTGCAAAAAAAAAAAAATCGTCTGCTACACACACACACCCTTACGCAGTGAAATTGTCCACTCGAGAGTGTATATTTTCAATGACAAAATTTTTGCAAAATTTATTTATATATTTTTTTCGTTAAAAGTTAAACAAGCAGACAGACAGACACTTTAATATATATTTTTTAAGTTTTTTTTTAAAATTTATTAAAACATAAACGAAAACACGTAAAAATAGAAATTTTTTCTCCAAAAAAAAACTTTAACCAAAACATTTGCTTTTCATTAAAACATTTAAATCACAAATTTTCAAAAATTTTTAAATTTTTTTAAAAAAAGCTTAAAGCTTTTCTTAAAACTTTTTTAAAATTCGAAATTTTTTTTAATTAAAAATAAACAAATTTCTAAATATTTTGCCTTAAATAATTAAATTTTTATTTAAAAGCTTTAAGCTTACTAAAAAGCTTTTTTGAAAATCTCAAATCTTCTTCAAATTTCATAGTAAATAACAAATTTCCATTTAAATTTCTTAAAATTTTGTCATAATTCCTTAAATTTTGTTAAAAAGCTTTAAGCTTTCTAAAAAAGCTTTTTTATTTTTTTTTAACTTTTTCACTTTTTTTTAGTTTATATTCTTTAGTTGTTGTTTCATTTCATAAAGTTTTCAAAATTTTCTGTTAATTTTAATATAAAACTTTTAAAAAGCTTTCATTTCTTTAACAAAAAAAGCTTTTACACCATTTTTCAATATTTTGCCAAATTTCAAAAATTTCTTTAATGTTAAATTATTTATCTTAAGATTTTGTATAGATACCAGTTTTAATTAAACAATTTTCTATTTCTAAGAAAAATAGAAAGCTTTTTTTAAATAAGCTTTAACAAAAAGCCTTTTTTGGGGAAATTTTAAAGAATTTCTCAAATTTCTTTGTTATCAAGTCTTAAGTTTAAAATTTAATTTATTTTTGCACAAAATTTAACAAAAAACCTTAAAGCTTTTGTTTAAGCTTTTGCTTATTTAAGAGATTTCTAGCTATTTTTCTATATTTTCTTAAAGCCTTTGGTTGTAGTTTAAAAATAAACTTTTCTAAAGTGTCTAAGCTTTAAGATTTTGTTAAAGCTTGAAGCTTGTTTTAAAAGCTTTTTGTTTTAATTACAACAATTTTCCAGAATTTTGAAGGAAATTGTTAAAAATTTCTTTAGTGTTTTCATATATTCTTTTGCCTTAGTGTTTTAGCTCCTCCATCCCACCCTACCATCTTAACACTTAAAAGTTTTATTGGTTGTTATTGTTGTTGTTTTTCTTGCAAATTAAAGAAAAACAAAATTAATTTCTCTAACATCTGCTGGTAAATTGTTAATTTTTTATGTTTCTTTTTTTTTTGCAAAATATTTTTTTTAATTTAAATTGGCGTCTGTCTATTGTTTTTTTTTTCTTTCCTAAATACGACGTCAATCGAAATTGGCTAAAAACAAATTTATCAAATACCTTTTGAAATAATCAACTTTAACAACACAATATATTTTTTTATGCGTAAAAATTTTTTTAGTTAGAAATTTTCAAAAATAAATTCAGTTTTTTTTATAAATATAAAAAAATTAACCTTATTTCTATAAGTAATTTTATGCCTGAATAGCATACATAATTATGGCAAAAAAAAAAGACTTTGGAAATTAAAATTGGCGTCATCCAATGAAATTAAACTTTGTTTTTTTTCTATAAAGGTGTGTGTGAATGTGGTTTTTTAACAAACAAAAAGTTTTGAAAATTATAAAAAAAATGTTTATAATAAACACGTTTGCATAGTTTAAATAAATTGTTTAACTAAATATGTCTGCTCTTGAAAGTTGGTTGAGTCATGTTGTAAAGATTTTGCAGAAATTTGATCATAAAGCTCAAAAAAAGGGCGTTACTTTTAGCACTCACTTCTTTTTTCCGTAATGTAAGGAATTTTTCTTTTAAAAATCGTAAGTCTTTGCTGGGCTTTAGAAAAAAATGTTATCTTGTTTTTTGTCTTATCATTTGATCTTTTAAGTATTATTTGTTGTTGTTTTTTGGCCAGCCTAACTCTCAACTTGGGTTTGTTTAAAACTTATTTTTCATTTGTGTACAAAAAAAGGCTGCGTTTTGAGAAAAGTGTGAAATGAATGAATGAATTTTATTTGCAAGATAAATGATTTTTATTTTTTTTTTTTTGTTCATTTAAGAATGATTAATAATGAACAATTTTGTTTTTGTTGTTCTTAAGAAAATTAAAATTAAAAACACAAAAATTTTCTTTAAATTTTCCAACAATTTGAAATTTTTTTTTTTAATTTTTTAAAAAATTTCCAAAATTATTTTCTTTAATTTTATTAAAAATACAATAATTTTCTTTAAATTTTCAAATAATTTCAAAAAATTGTAATAAAATGTTTAACAAATTTACAACAACTTTTTCTTAAATTTTATAAAAAACACAAAAATTTTCTTTAAATTTAAAAAAAAAACTCCAAAAATTTTTTTTAAACAATTTCAAAATATTTTTTAAAAATTTCCAAAAAATTTGGCTTCAATCAAATAATTTTAAAAAATTGTAATAAAATGTTTAACAAATTTACAACAACTTTTTCTTAAATTTTATTAAAAACACAAAAATTTTCTTTAATTTTAAAAAAAAATCCAAAAATTTTTTCAAACAATTTCAAAATATTTCTTAAAAATTTCCAGAAAATTTGTCTTCAATCATTTTTTAAAAAATTTCCAAAAATTTTGTCTTTAATTTTATTAAAAACACAACAATTTTCTTTAAATTTTCTTACGTTTTCCTAAAATAAAATTAAAACAAAAATTTTAAAATTAAAGAAAATATGTTTCAAAAATTTTTAAAAAATTTTCAAAATTTTTTCCTATTTGTTTTTTTCAAATTTAAACCAAAAAAAGTTTCCAAAAATTGTTTCTTCAATTCTTAATTAAACTAAAAAACTAACAAAATGTAAAAAAAAGAAATCTCAAAAAAAATTTTAAAATTTTAAAAAAATTGTAAAAAAAAATAAAAATTTAAAAAAAATTTCAAAAAAATTTCAAAATTTTCTTTAATTATTTTTAAATTTAAACAAAAATTTTTTTTATTATAAAAAACAATTTTCTTTAAATATTCTCACGTTCTTTTGAAAAATTAAAAAAGTTCTAAAAATTTCTAAATATTTTTTTCTTAAAAAAAATTTTCAAAAAATTTTTTCTTCAATTCTTTTTAAATTAAAACCAAAATGTTTTTAATTAAATTAAAAAAATACAACAATTTTGTCATAAATTCTTTTAAATTTAAACCAAAATTTTCTAAATTAAACTAAAAAAAAATTTAAGAATTTAAAAACATTTATAAATTTTAAAAAATTTAAAAAAATGTTTAAAAATTAACAAAAATTTCCTTTTCAATTTAAAATAATAAAAAAAATTAAAAATTTCCTTTTTCAATTTTTTTTTATTTTAAACAAAAATTTTCTTAATTATTTAAAACAATTTTTTTAAATTTCCCTAAAAAAAAATTCTTAAATATTTTTGAAATTTTTTAAAAATTCCTTAAAATTAAAAAAAAATTCTAAGAAATTAAAAAAAATTACATTTTAAGCCGACATTTTGTTTAAACCTTATTTAGGTTATTTTCTTTTTCTCTAGTTAAGGTTTAAGATAATTTACATTATCAGTTAAGCATCTTAGATTTTATGGGTTTTCTTTTGATGTCGATGTTTTTTTTTAAGGAAAATCCTAGAAAATATTGTCACTTTATTTCAAGTTCATTGACAAAAGACGCCTTTTTTTTATTATCTTTCAATGAGTTTAAGATCAATAAAATAAAGATTTTTGTTTTTATTTTGGTGGGGAAAAAAAATAAGATTAGTTAGTAACATTTAAAGACCTAAACTGGACTCCCTGCTGGTTAAGAATAAGAAAAAGGTAAAACATAAAATTCCTTAAAATGAGATAATTTAATAAGCGTTAAAATGCTCGAGTTATGTCATTATATCGAGAACATAAAGAGGCAAGGGGACAAAAAAAATCTATAGTTTATGGTTGCTTGTTGGTTGTAAGGTATTGGTAGTAGGGGTTCAGCATAAATTATAAAACTAAAAGAAGAAATATTAAGTAGTTGCAAGAGTTCCTTAGTTAGTTAGGTTTCATGCTGTAAATTTTAATGATAATGATGACAATGATGAGCCACAGTCAGTCAGTGAGAAGAAGCAAAAAAATGATTTGTTAAGAAAGACCTTAAATATGTTGTTGACAATAATTTTAAGAATTTTTAGCTTCATTGAATCGTTTTTCTTTTTTTTTTTCGTTTCATTTTAATGACCATTTATTGTTCATACATATTTTTCAATTATAAAGAGTAAATGACTTTTTTTGGTTTTAATATGGTTGGCATATTTTTGTCATAACCAAATTTGGTTTGCTGCTAGAGGAGACTGTTATGCCATGCCAAGTCAACTTACTTTAATACTATGTTTAGTTTTTCCAACAATAAACTCAACAACTTCTTTTGATGTGAGTGTTTCTGTTTTTATTTTTTTTTTCGTTTGTAGACATTTTGCAATTTTTGCTTATAAAGGAGTTTTACTACTCTAGTCATATTTAGTAATTGTGGCCAACTACTAGTAGATCGATCGATCGAGCCAACCACAACTTAAGTTAAGCAGTTGTTGTTGTGCGCTGCTAATGTATTTGGTATGATTTAACTTGTTTTTTTGATTCTTCTCAATCTTATGATAGCCAGAGAGTATAAGAAAAACTTTGAAATAA
Organism: Lucilia cuprina; assembly: GCF_022045245.1. NCBI lineage: Eukaryota > Metazoa > Arthropoda > Insecta > Diptera > Calliphoridae > Lucilia > Lucilia cuprina. Next base: position 36,720,777 of record NC_060951.1, on the reverse strand, counting down.
AACTATTATGGAAACGAGTTCATGTTTTTGTTGTTCATCATCAACATCATCACAATGTTGATGATGATGATGATCGTCAACAGTTTAGGCACTTATGCCTAAACTGATCTCAAACAAAAACTCTTATAAAAAGTGAAAATTTGCTTTACATTTAAAAGAATTTTTATTCCACAATTATAGACTCCATCTAATAATAGGTGTAGAGTACAACGATAAACCAGTTCCCTTTTTTTAAAAATAATAAATAAAAAAAAATACTGATCATGCTAAACTTACCTTTTAAGGTTTCCCCAGCTAAATAAGCCTGCAACAAAGAAATTATAAATATTTGAAATATTTCAACAATTTTTTTATAAGAAAAAAAGTAAAAAACTACAAATAAAACAATGTTTAAAACAAGAAAATTTCTTAATAAATCCTTAGAGCTTTAAAGTCCAGCAAAAAAAAAACGTTTCTTTACTATGTACCAGCAAAGGCCAAAAACCACAGGAGGTGACTATAAAAATGCTTAAGAGATTAAGCCACACAAGTTGTGTGAAAACTTTAGCTTTAACTGTTACAATACAACACAACTTTTTAAAGTAAGCAATTGAAATTTTAAAAAAGAAATATTAAATTATTAAAATTATTAAGTTTAAAAAAGCTTTAATTCAATTAAAAAGCTAAACTAAGAGAAAATCTGCAAAAAAATTTCAAAAATTCTTTTAAATAAGGAAAAGTAATCGGTAACCATTAGGATCAAAAGTTGTAAAAAGTGATATATTTTTAACACCTAAGCGTAGTTAACAGTAAAACTAATATTATTTTAAATTTTTAAACAAATTTTTATAAATTTAAAAAAAATTTATAAATCTTCAAAAAATTTTTGAAAATTTTAAAAAATTTTAAAAAAATTAAAAAAAAAATGTAAAAATTAAAAAAAAACTTTGAAAAATTAGAATTTTTATATATAAAAAACTTTTAAAATGTTTGTTAAAAAGATTCCCATAAAACTGCCTTAAAACGGTTGCAAAATTCTTTTAAATAAAGAAAAGTAATCGGTAACCATTAGGATCAAAACTTGTTAGAAATGAAATATTTTTTAGGCCTAAGCATAGTTAACAGTAAAACTAACATAATATCAAACTTTAAAAACAATTTTAAAAATTTTAAACAAATTTTTTAAATTTTCAAAAAATTTTTTAAAATTTTTAAATTTAAAAAAATAATTAAATAAAAAAAGTAACCTTTAAAAAAATCTTTGAAAAAATTCGAATTTTTGCTCTTAAAAAAACCTTTAAAATAAAATTTAAAATATAAAATTATGAAAAATATAAAAAAGTAATCGGTAACCATTAAAACCAAAATTTTCATTTAAACAAATTTTCACCAAATTTTAGCAACATTCACACTTTAAAGGCTTTAAAAATTGTTAAAATTTGTTATTAAACGAAGTAATACAAAAAAGTAATCGGTAACCATTAAAACTTAAATTTCATTTAAACAAATTTTTATCAAATTTTAACAACTTTCAGACTCTAAAGGCTTTAAAAATTGTTATATTTTGTTATTAAAAACAAATGACTTAATTTAGAAAAAGTAATCGGTAGTTAATCTTTCTTTTAGCAACAACAACAACAATATCATTAAGGAAAAGTAATCGGTTACTACTTTTTGCCAAAACTGGAAAATGTTTAATAAAAACAACTTAAATCGTTTTAAAAATACAATTACCTTTAAAAAGTTATAAAATAAAAACCAAATTCTTCTTGAAATTTAAAAGAAGTAATCGGTAATCGGTTTGCAAAAATAAGTTTAAAAAAAAAATGATTTTAAACAAAAAAATTTTAAGATTTTTAATTTTAAGATCTTTAATTGTTAATAGAGAGAATAGATTTAACCAACCCTGGCTTTTTATAAAAGCTTATAATAATAAATCATGACCACAATGTTTTCAGGAATTTAACAGTTTATTATGGAAATACCAACAACAACAACAATAAGCCAACTTGTTTAATAAAATATAATTGGTAAAAAAACAAGTTTTTCTATAAAAAGAAAATCTTAAATAATTGAAAAAAATTTTAAAGAAAATTTTCTTAAAATTTAAAAGAAATTTTTAGAAAATTTCCTTAAAAAGGTGTGAAGAGAAATTTTTTAAATCCTTTTTTATTTAAGCCACAAAAGGAAATCCGGTTTATTATTTAACAAAATGTTGTTTCCAATAACTGAAAATTTTCTTTTATGGCAACAATAACTCAGTGGGTAAGGTAAACACCCTCATAAATTTCTGGATTTAATTATTTAACGACATTTTATTGTCATTTTTGTAACATGTCATGTTGAAGCGAAAAGAAAAGAAAAAAAAGAAATTCATTTGACAAGAAGAGGAAAAATGGTTTTCTTGTCAATGAAATAAATTGTTTCCGAGAATTATAGATTTTAAAGATTAAAGTTGAGAGAACAAAAAACATGATTTTCTTTAAAGTTGTTTTGTGTTACAAGATCATAAAAGAAAATAAGAAAACTGTAAGCATTGTGTAAAGGTATTAAGTTACTGTTACTAACCGTAACAATTTTTACCTTTTCTAACCTTAAAAGATATAAGAAAAATGATCATCATGATCATGAGAGAATGAAAGATCACGTGTATTTGATAGAAAGGCGGTAACTTGTTAGGGGGTATTATGTCAGCCAAAAACAAAAACGAATCCCAAGAAAGACACGTACGCACACACACAGACTCACAGTAGGGAATTATTCAAAGTGTAAGTGTATATATGGGATGATCGGTTTACTCCTCTATTCACACATATTTTTTCTTTATATTTCTCTTTACTTTCTTCCGTGGATTCTTTCTCCCAACGATAAATGAGTTTTGAAAGATTTTGTTAGAAACAATAACCCTGCAGGTGATTTAGAATAGAGAATTTCCTGTTTAAATGTAAACCCAACAGATTCATTCAGTTATTCATAATATATAAACTATTCTTCTTGTTAAATACTGTTGACATTTTTATGACTAATTTTTACTAATTTATAATTTTATTTTTCTTTAATTCTAGAAACCGATGTCGCTTTAGATACACCGGCACCAATTGAAGAAGAAGAGCGCAATATGAAACGTAAGTATTAAATACTGTAGATCACTCTCTCTCCCTCTCTTTTCTATAACTCTCTTTTTCATTGATCCTTAAATAATCCTTTTTTATGTCTTATCTTAAACTTTTAGATTTCGCTGCTCTCCTTACTGGTCGCACTTCTCATTTTTTGAAAGGCGAAGAAATGAAAGCCATGTATACCACTCATAATCCTCATAATATAGTGGCCACTGGTCGCTTTATGTTCCATAAAAAGAATCTCTATTATTCCTTCTATACATCGGCTAAAGTTAATCGTCCTCGTGCCATACAATTTGTCGATGATGCTGGCACTATTTTGGAAGAACATCAATTACAATTGCCTGCTGGTCCTCAGTCGATCTATCAAAATGTTACCGGTAAAATCTGTGGTGTTTGGCGTCGTGTGCCTCGTGATTATAAACGTCTTTTGCGTGATGAACGTTTACATGTTGTTTTACTTTGGGGTGGCAATAAATTCCAAACTGAATTGGCTTTAGCTGGCAAAATTGGCAAATATACTGCTTTACAATCTGAATTGTTTAGTGCTCTTATGGAACCTGCTCCCGGCTCTAAGTCTGAATTGATGTCTGGTTCTGGTGGCACTGCCATAGTCTCGACCAGCAGTGGTGCTGCCTCTTCTATGCATTTGACTTTGGTTTTCAATGGTGTTTTCACACCGGAAGAATATATGGATGCTCCTGTCAGCATACGCATTGAATCACCCGATCGTCGTGAGATTGTTTTGGATGAGGTACAAAAGGTACGCAAACCCTCCTCGGAAGTTAATGTTTTGGAAATCTCTTCTCCCATTTCTATACAAAATTTGCGCCTCATGTCTCGTGGCAAATTGCTATTGACCATTGAATCGAAAAAGAATCCCAATTTACGCATACAAGGTCATATTGTTACCCGCACTACATGTGAAATTTTCCAAACTTTATTGGCTCCTCATAATGTGGAATCGAAAGCTAAAAGCAGTGGCTTAGCTTGGGTTTTCCTTAATACCGATGGTTCTTTAGCCTATAACATTGAAACCGATCAGGTTAATGCTCGTGATCATCCTGAGATCAGTTTGATTGAGGATTTGGGTAAGAGGAAGACCATGTTGGAAGACTTGACCCCCAGTTTCAATTTCAATCAAGCTATTGGTACGGTAGACAAATTGGGTCCTAAAGTTGTGGAATCTTTGTACTCTGGAGACTTAGGTGTTAATATTGCTATTGAACATGAAACTAGCTTGATCAGAGGTCGTTTAGTATCACGTCCAGTGGCTGATGCCCGTGACTCTGCAGAACCTATTTTATTGAAAAGATCTGATAACTCAGTATCCGCCCCCAATCATGCTATGGGCATGGCTTGGCTATCCATTGACAATGAGTGTAATCTACATTATGAAATCACTTTAAGCGGTTTTCAATCTCATGTCCAAGACTTACAAATCTATTTGGAAGAGAAACCTATTGAGGCTATAGGCGCACCAGTAACACGTAAATTATTGGAAGAATTTAATGGTTCATATATGGAGGGTTTTGTCTTGGGTATGCCCTCTAATGAATTGGTAAAGTTGGAATCGAGTGTTTGCTATTTGGAAATACATTCGAAAGATAAAAAGGAATTGTTGTTGAGAGGTAAATTAAAATCGACGAAAGTTCCCGCCCATTGTTTCCCCATTTACACCGACAACAATGTACCCAATGTATTTCTACCCGGCGATCGTAATGATGATGTTTTAATTACACCCGACACTAAATGTTTCCATTCGGGAAGATTCTATGATGAAACCGAACAATGGCGCAGTACTGAGGATACCTGTCAAATGTGTGCCTGCCAGAGAGGTCATGCCACCTGTGAACCCATCAAATGCCCTGTTATACATTGCAAAGTCAATGAGGAATTGGTGCAATTAGAGGGTGAATGTTGTGCCATGTGTGTGCCACAGAATTTGAATACCAACAAGGAAGTGGAACATAGCAAACGAGGCTGCCGTTTAGGTGATCAATTCCATTTGGCAGGTGCCACTTGGCATCCTTTCTTGCCACCCAATGGCTTTGATACTTGCACCACTTGTACTTGTGATGCTTTAACTTTAGAAATCAGATGTCCACGCATGGTATGTCCACCGTTACAGTGCAAGGAAAAGGATGCCTATAGACCAGACAAAAAAGCCTGCTGTAAAGTATGTCCCGAAGGCAAAATCTCCTCACGCTCGGGTGGCAATAATAATCCCAATGTTTTACAAGATCAAGCCTCCTCTAAGCCCAATGTTCGCTCCACCGAAGAGATTTTACAACAAGGAGGCTGTAAGGTGGTTAATAAAATCTATGAAAATGGACAAGAATGGCATCCCGTTTTGGCTTCTCATGGTGAACAGAAATGCATTAAATGTAGATGCAAGGTAAGTTTTTTTTAGAAAATTTTTAAAAATTGAAAAGAAACTAATTTGCAATTTTTTTCTCTCTCTTTTAGGACTCCAAAGTCAATTGTGATCGCAAACGTTGCTCACGCTCCACCTGTCAACAGACTAGAGTAAGCTCGAAAAGAAAACTCTTTGAGAAACCAGGCAGTGAGCCAGCCATTGATGAATGCTGTTCCTCACAATGCAAAAGACCCCGTAGACATCACCGAAGAACCCAACAGGCTGCAGAACAACATCAGCAGCAACAACAACCAAAGAAAGCAGTCAGCAGCTGAATTGCTTAAGCGTATAAAACCACAAAAAAAGTTAAGAGATTTTAAATGAAATCCATAACTTTTTGGAGAGAAAGTTTTAATCAAAATACGTTTTTAAGCTTAAAGGAAAAAAATTGAAAATTTATATTAAAAAAAAATCGAATTTTTTCTACAACAACAATAACAACAGCAGCAAACTACTTCTTTGTTAAAAAAAAAATAAAAATAAAACTTTTAAATACACAGAGAGAAATTCTCTTATGTAAACAGCAGCAGCAACAGCAGCCTAGAAGAGCTAGAGATTTAGTTTTAAAAAGCCGCATAATTTATGAAAAAATTATATTTTTTGTTTATTTTTAGAGAGTTAACTACACTTAACTTATACTTTTAGAAAAGCATATAGAAAAAAACGATATATCTCTAGGTATTAAAATACACTTAAAAAAATATTTTAAATTGAGAAAAATAAATACCTATACCAGTGCAGTAGTTTAAAAAGAATTTAAATTATTTATATTAAAAAAACACTTAAGCAAAAGAGAACAATTTTAAAAAATATATGAAACTACTGTGCATTACAGTTTCTTTTTTATAAAAAAGGATTTTTTTATTAATGAAAAAAATCCTTTTTTAAAAAAATTAATAAACAATTGCAAATTTTTTTTCTAGAGAAAAAAAATAAGTAATAAAATTTGTTTTATAAAGAAAAAATTTAAAAACAACATATATTTATATATATAAATAGAAACACATCCCAAAAGTTTCGACTGATTGACTGAATGGCAACTTTAGTTTTAAGTTTAAAAAAAAAGAAAGAAAAATATATTTTACTTAAAAAATTTATTATTATTAATATTAATTAAAAAAAAACTTTGTTTTTACTAATAAAATTAATTTAAACCAAACACACACACAGACACACCCACCCACTCTCTCACACGCCCTTTCTTAAAAAACCATGCCCCTTTTTTAATTAAAATAAAGGAGGCGTGGACTTAAAGAGAAAAATATTAAACACTGAAATCACAGTTTTTTTTAAAAAAGAAAAAATTCCTTAAAACATCTGCATAACATTTAAAACATTTACATTTACACTTACATATCCACTCATTACAAAACATACATTGTTGTTATATTTTTATTAAAAAAAAAAATTTAAAAAATATAAATATTTCTTAATTATATTTTAAAAATATAATTAAAAGAAATTTATAAAATTTGCTAAAGAAATTTGTTTAAAAAAATTTTTTTTTAAACAAAATGTTTAAAATTTTGGTATAATTTTTTTATACTTAAACGAAGAAAAAAAACTTAAAACATTTTAAACTACACCCCCCCCCCCCTCCTTACTTACAAAAATACTTAAAAAAATAATTGTATTAATTTAATTTTTTTTAAATGTTAATATTTTTTTTTTTTAATTGTAATATAATTTTTATTTTTCTTGTAATTTTCTTTTATTTTGTAAAATTTTCTCTTATATTGTACAATTTTTTTTAATTATTATTATTTTATTTTCCTTTTTTTAAATATTAATTTCTTTATATTTGTATTATTTTATTTGTTTTTAAAAACTATATATATAAAATCCAACAATCGCTACAAAAAAAAATATAAATATCCTTTATAAAATATAAAAAAAAATCAAATCTTTTGTTTATTCCTCATAAATGCATAATATATCTCCACCCCCAAAAACTTCAATATTTTCTAACAACCGCTCTTCAATTTCAAAAAAACCTTTACCAAATTGTTTTATTTTATAATTTTTAATTATAATTTTTAATTATTATTTTTTTAATTTTTTTATATGTTTGTATTATAATATAAAAAAAAAACAAAATAGTTGTACTAGTTTTTTGCATCATTTATATATTTACTATAATTATTATTATTATTTTTTAATAAAAAAAAAACTATTATATTTATTAAAAGAAAACTTCTGCAGCATAAACAAAAAGTAAACAAAACAACAACAAAAGTTAACATAACTTTATTGAAAATGAAAAACAAAAAAAGCAAAATAAATAAAAAATAAAAACTTAATTTTATAAATACTGAAATAAAATAAATTGCATTTGTGTTTTTATTTCAAAAGGGATTTGAATTTATATAAGAGGAAGACTCTCTCTCTCTCTAGAGATAATTTGTAAAGAACTAGCCACCTTACTAGTTACTAAGTAGTAGTTTTATATCTATGCAGTATTTCTCTTATTCTAACACTCTCTCTTATTCCAAAGAGCAGATCAGCAACACAGAACTGACCACCTAACTAGTTACTTGGTAGTAGTTTTATATCTAAACAGTATTTCTCTTGTTCTAACTCTTTCTTACTCTAAAGAGCAAATCAGTATTAAAGAACAAGCTACGTTACAAGTTACTTGGTGGTAGTTTTATATCTAAGCAGTATTTCTCTTGTTCCAACTCTCTGTTTCTCTCTTTCTCAATCGGGAAAGCAAATCAGTACCAAAGAACCAGTCACGTTACTAGTTAGTTTTATATCTGCGCAATATTTCTCTTGTCCTAACTTGCTTTCTAACTCTAAAAAGCAGATCATTAACAAAAAAACTAGCCACATAGCTAGTAACTAGGGTGTAGTAGTTGCAATTCTGTACAATAGTTGTGTTTTTTTTAATCAGAGAACAGATTAGTAAAGTAGAACTAGACATTTTACTAGTTACATGGTGGTAGTTATACTTCAGTGCTTTTATTTAAAAGAAATTTAATTAGTGGAGACTGCAGAGAACAAATCAGTTATCTAGAACTAGACACATAACTAGTTACTTAGTTGCAGTTGATTAGCTTGATTAGCTTCTCCTTCTGAATTGAAAGCTAAAAGCTAGTAACAAGCGTAGTAATATTTCCGTGCATTAGTTGTTATTATTTAAAAAAAGAGATTTAATTAGTGGAGACTTCAGAGAGCAGATCAGTAACGTAGAACTAGAACATAACTAGTTACATGTTTGTAGTTATATAGCTGTTCAGTTTCTTTTGTGTTCTAACTCAACAGAGGGAGCTAGAACACGGAAGTGATGGCTTCGAAAGTGATGGCTTCGGAAGTGATGGCTTCGGAAGTGATGGCTTCGGAAGTGATGGCTTCGGAAAAGCAGAACAATGATAAAGTCATGATCTTACTTTTATGATAAAAGAAAGTGTTAGCAACACGTTGGCAGCACCATACTTCTGTCTCTCTCTCTTTCAATGCGGCAAGTTAATAAGCTCGGGAAAAAGTGGCTTTAATTTCAACTTGCATATGAGCCAAGTAGCAGTTCGACAAGGAGTCAATGTTTCCAAAAGGAATAGATAAATTTCTGCAGTTCTTCGTTACAAATGTAATCTTAGTAAACAAGTGTAAGTGAGAGCAGCAAAAGTATTAACTTTATAGTCGCCAAGTAATCTAGAGAGAACGTAAGTCAAATGACACAGTGTTGCCTCTATTTCGTCTTTCGACACAAAGCCACACTTTGTAAACGAGAGTGAAGACAATCGTCAGATTTAAAAGCGACAGCGGCAGAATGCTTCACTTTGGAGTCCCCCAAATTAATATAGGATGTGTACACTTACAAAAAAACTTAAGTCAAATAAGCGAGAGCGACAAAAGTCGCTTTGTAATCTAAAGAGTGAAAGCTTAAAAAACAAAATAAAACATATATGTGCACAGGATTCTAGAGATATAGATAACTCTTTGTTGCCAAGTACGCATTAAACAAAACTTAGACCAACACAAAAGGGAACAAGGACAACTTTACGTTACCTACAGCCACAATCATCATGAATTATCACATTCTTTTACAGCGATTTGAGTACAACCAACAACGACTCCGAAGCGACCTTTCCATAATGAACACAAAGGCACATCAATGCCAAGAAATTATCCATAGTAGGATTCCCATGGGGAATGTTTTCTTGATGAAATCTCAATTTTGGTCGGAAAAATCTCCCGGGGAACAGAGGTGCTACCAGCACCTCTAGTCTGCCAGGACTATAAAGTGGTGATGATCAAATGTATTCTCTTTCTTTCCTTAGAATGATTTGGCATGTGGTCTAACAAAAGCACCAAAAAAGAAATCGAAAAATCGACTTTTCATAAAATGCAAAAAGTCAAAATGAGTAATAGTACCCAATATTTTAATCAGTTGTTCAGCCTATGTACTAAGAAAATTTTCCAATCATAGTAACTATCAGGCGAAACCTAGCTCTGTTGTTTTGGAAATCCGAGTTCAAAGTCTTTACACTTTCTTTGCCTCCATTTCAGCAGCTTTGGAATATAACCTATCGTATATCAATGCTCAATAATTGTACCCAATATTCCAATCAGTTGCTGAGTCTAAGCACTATGGAAGTTTTGTAATTATCTCAAATATCCGGCAAAACTCCAGTCTGTTGTTTTGCAAATTGTTTCGATATTATGATTTTATCTGCAGTCTTGGACGGACTCTTTAATTTCACAAGGGCGCAAGCTTTCTCAAGGGATCAGAATTAAAGCTATAACTCTTGTGGCACCAACTATTTCGGTGGACTTCACTTTGGATAACGACTTTTTGAGAATATTTAAGGAGTGAGATCGAAAAATTCTTAAGACACGTTTTTCATTACATTTTTTAACCAAAGTATTATTTGATTTTTTTTTTTTTTTTTTTTTTTGATCAAGTTACCTTTGAAAAACATGTCAGTTATTATGTGTAATGTCAATTATATTAATTTTTTTGTTAATCTGATTAAAATGAGTGACCAGAAAAAAGTGCGTACTGAAATTATTAAATATTTTCAACTAAACCCAACTTGGTCTTACAAATAGTTGGCCAAGCATACAAAGGTCTGCCGTCAAACTGTTTCCAATGTTATTAAACAGTACCGGGAGAACTTGTCAGTTGATAGAAAACCTGGTTCAGGTAGAAGGAATGGTCCACATGATGTTTCTAAAGCCAAAAAATAGAACGCATTTTCAAAAGAGCTCCCAACACATCCGGTAGGAAAGCAGCTCGGTTAGCTCAGTGCTCGGACTATTTGGTACGAAAAGTTAAAGCTAATGCAGGTTTAAAAACATACAAGGCTCAAAAAGTTCCTGACAGGAACGCTGCTAAAATTTAGAGGCCAAAAACAGAGCACGGAAATTGAAGTCAAGTTTTATAAAAAAATATTCTTGCTGCATAATGGATGACGAAACGTATATTCAGGCAGATTTTTCGCAACTTCCAGGTCAAAAGTTTTATGTTGCTGATGCTCGAGGGAATGTTGAAGAAAAGTTTAGGACCCAAAAGCAGACAAAATTTTCCAGAAAGTTCTTGGTATGGCAAGCAATATGCAGTTGCGGCAAAAGAAGCCAATCATTTGTTACAACGGGCTCTATAAATACCGAAATTTACATCAAGGAATGTTTATAAAAAAGGCTGCTTCCATTCATAAGACTTCATAATGTGTCCACTTATTTTTGGCCTGACTTGGCATCCTGTCACTATGGTAAACAAGCCCTTGAGTGGTACAAGAACAATAATGTGGTATTTGTACCAAGAGAGGCAAATCCTCCAAACTGCCCGGAGCTAAGGCCAGTGGAGAGATATTGGGCTCTTGTTAAAAGAGAATTGAAGAGTACAAAAAAGGTGTCCAATAGTGTGGTAGATTTTAAACGGAGATGGACTACATGTTCGAGCAAAGTGACAGAAAGCACTATAAAAACGTTAATGGAAGGGTTTCCGAAAAGGGTTCGAAATTTCGTTACTAGTGATTAAAACTATAAAAATATTTTTTTTGTAAATTGTAATAATAATTTGAATCAAATAAAAAAAAAATAAAGCTGTAAGTTTAGTGGTTTCTTTTTTATAAACATATATGTATGTTAAGAATTTTTCGATCTCACTCCTTAGTATCTCATGGAAATCGGTGATATATTCCACACTCATTGCTTTAGAAAGTTAGTTTGGTTTAACGCTTCAGTTTATTGGTATAAGATTATAAAAGTGAGTCATGTTCCAACAGTGTCCTTCTGCAGTCGTTTAGTTTGGAGTTTGCCAACCAACACCGTTTTTATAGAAAAAATAGGATCTATAATGCCGTCGGCAAAAATTCGCATCAATAAATAACTTGGTCTCTCTTAGTACTGGCGTTTTACGGAGTATCAGAAACATACTCCTTATAAAGATATCCAACATTGAGACCTTTAGATCTCTAAAGATAATTCCTCCACGTTTAAATAATGTCATAAACATAAACTGAAATATTGATGATAAATTTTTTTAAATTTTCAAACAAATATTTTTAAATCCCATATAATATTTTAAACACCAGAGTGCCTGCCATACGTAATTGTAAAGTTTATAAGTTAACTACTGGACAAAATTTAACAAAATATTATAAATAATAATTTTTCAACTTATAAACACGCCCCATATCATTTCAAAAATTTTATGTAAAATTTATTTTTTTGTTTTGCAATTGTTTCTTTCAAATCGACGCCAATCAGATATTGTCTGATTGTCGCCAATAAATCAATGTAACGAGTGTATTTAGAATAATTTTTATATAAATAATAATGTGATCATTCATACAATGTGTGTCTGTCCGAGCGAATGAACGAACGAACGAACGACCGACTGTCTAAACTTTGAATGTCTATAGACATACAAAAGAGTGAAATTGTGTGATATGTTACATGATTTTTATTGTGATTGTAGCAAACAAATCATGATTAATTGCAGGTTTATTTCAATTCTACTGGAATTGACAAACAGCAAACGATACCTAAGACTAGTCAGCCACAATAGAGCTCCTTTATAACCAAAAAACACAAACTCCTGCTATTCCAATTCGAGTGAAGTAAGTTAAGTAAAAGACCAAAGTCTGGTCAAATGTATGATATCATTTCTAAAAACAAATAAAAACCAAACTACCAAATCTAATAGAGAATTTATGGCAGCCAAACAATAAGAGACAACAACACAGCAACAATAAAAACAACGACAACAGGAGGCACAACTTAATAAAGTCACGACATTACACTCTCAGGTGTAATTACGATCATAATAAAATAAAATAAAATATTTATATAAAAACCAACTATAATAACTAAATGAAATCAGAGAAACAAATGAAAGACTTACAACACCAATAGACGAATAAAGGTTTACATATAATGCTTATAAGTATCTATAAACAGATACTTGGAAAGAGCAGTCCAAACCTCGAAAAGAAACCTAACAAAGACATGATTGTTTGGTGGGGAAAAATAATCACATAAAACTATAAAGCAAAAAATTAAGATCTAAGAACGTAAGAATATAATAATAAATAGTCGCATGACGATGTCACTCAAATGTCACCACGATCAAACTAATAGGTGACAATGGGTTTTGATTAAAAGATCGATAGGTTGCGATTTCAGAAAAGAGCAAATATATATAAAGAAATACATACATATAAACACAATTACCAAACTGCTATTGATTGAGTTGGGGATCGTGCTTTGGCTATGTAAGGTACAGTGGTTCAGTAAGCTTTTGAGGAATTAAATTTTAGACATTCGGATGATTATCATCTCTAATAAATTATTAGTTGATCTAGAGTTCTGTGCATCCAGATTCTTCTAAAACTGATCAAAAGTTCTTCGACTAAAATATAAGTCTACTTAAGTCTATTTAGTAATCTAATAATTTAGTCTGAACTGTAAATACTAATGGAAGGATAATGTATAGATCTTCTCAAACCAAAATTTTTTCACTTCAAGTCTGGAAGATCGTTGCTTGAAAGACTTTATGTTAATCTATTCTCCAATCCGTTGGGAGACAATTAAAACATTTTTGTTTTACAGTTTGAAGCAAATGTTTTTGGAACTTAACTGCCTAACGAAATTCTTACGATGACGTTTCGGAAACGGAACAGAATTCATCGGGAATGCCAAAGATCATTTCAAGTCGTTTCCTGAATTTAATATAGTCAATCATATCAACTCTCTGATTCATATTGTTTCATCGCTATGGCCAATATTACAATCAGTTGCTCAGCCTAAGTACTATGGAAGTTTTCCAATCATCTCAACTATCCGGCAAAACTTCACTCGGTGGTTTTGCAAATCCGCGTCGAAAGTTTCGACACTTCCTTTGTCCCCATTTCAGCAGCTTTGGATTATAACCTGTCGTATATCATTGTTCAATAATTATATCCATATTCCAATCAGTTGCTTAGCCTAAGTACTAAGGAAGATTTCCAATCATCTCAGTTATCCGGCAAAACTCCACTCTGTTGTTTTGCAAATCCGAGTCCAAAGTTTTTACACTTTCTTTGTAACCAATTTAACAGCTTTGGAATATAACATATCGTTCATCAATGTTCATTAATAGTACCGCATAATTCAATTAGTTGCTTAGCCTAAGTACTAAGGAAGTTTTCCAATCATCTTAACTATCCGCAAAACTTTACTCGGTTGTTTTGCAAATCCGCGTCCAAAGTTTTGACACTTTCTTTGCCCCCATTTCAGCAGCGTTGGAATATAACCTTTCGTATATCAATGTTCAATAATTGTACCCAATATTCCAATCAGTTGCTGAGTCTAATGGAAGTTTTCCAATTATTTCAACTACTCGGCAAAACTTCACTCGGTTGTTTTGCAAATCCGAGTCCAAATTTTCGACAGTTTCTTTGTCCCAATTTCAGCAGCGTTGGAAAATAACCTATCATATATCGGTGGTCAATAATTCTCGGATAAATTGACGCAACACTATCGTTCGAATCGATTAAGAACTCCGCAAACTTTCTAATCGTTTCCACTAGCTGAGAGAATTCCACATAGTAATTTTGGAAGACCAAGCCCAATATTTAGCCTCCATTTCAGCTTTCCTAAAAATAGCATTAGCTATTCCAGAAAGGGGTTCTATCTTTTTGTCAGCCATTAGAGATCGAGTAAGACAAAATATTGTACACACTTGCAAAAGTTCCCTGAACCAATTTGAACCTTTTTATATGCTTGATAAATAGCTATATCGCCTTGTTTCGATATTCAAATCAAAGTTCATCGCCTCAACCATTCCAGCATAACCGGTTTTTTTGTCAGTTTCAACTGTACTGAGAAAGATCTATCTATAAGGATATTACCCGATCAAACCTTGGAAGTTCCGCAAATAGTATTTAAACGTTTGAAAATTCCTAAATCTATTTATAAACATCTGATCGACCTTAAGGAGCACCTAGTTGGTGTTTAAGAATACCCTTAGTACAATTGAATATTTTGGCAATGTCTTTTTCATTACGAAAGATCCATCCAAGAAACGAATATGAACCTATCAATCCCAACTTTGTAAGGAAATGTGAAGCATAACGCCATCTTTAGATGTTCTAAAACCTTAAACCCCTCAATTGATCTAATATTGTGATATTACGAGATCATCGGAATCACATAGCAGTGGCGAAGATGGTTCCATCACTACCTCTTATGTAACATTATCTATCCGCTCTACAACTTTTAACGACTTTTACTTCCTCTGATGTTTCAATGAATGGAGTCTGGAAATGTTATAGAGAAGATTTTAAAACGATCCTTAAGATTCCTTAAACTAAACAAATAAAGAAATTCTCTTCTTATTAAAAAAAGTAAACTTCTGCCAAAACAAACCACAGTGAAATGTCAAAAACCACACCACGATCTTAGCGCAATCAAACAACCAAGCAAACAAACAAACCAACCAACTAAACATTAACAATAAATGTTTGATGTTGCAGTTGTTGGCGTATATTGATTTTTACCTCTTATGTAACATTATCTATCCGCTCTACAACTTTTAACGACTTTTACTTCCTCTGATGTTTCAATGAATGGAGTCTGGAAATGTTCTAAAACCTTAAAACGCGTCCGTTGATCTACTTCCGTCGCTACCTCTTATGTAACATTATCTGTATGCGCTCCAAAACTCTTAAAGCCTTTTACTTCATCTAATGTTTAGAGGTCAGGAGAGTCTTTTCAATAATTAATGAGTCAAATTTTTGAGACTAAACTTTCTTCTTTTCCCGATCATGTAGTTTCAGAATTCTAGATGTTCGGTAATAACTCCCTGAATCATTTTAAACCCAGAATACTAGTTGAAGATCAGACAAGATCATCTTTGCTTCTTCTTTGCAATTTAGAAATGTCAGAAATTGAATATTTGGAATCATGCAAATTTTCAGTAATCTGAATTCGTTAAAGCAAATTATACTAAATAAGAATCAGATAAGATCATCATTGCTTTTTATTTGCAACATAGAGGTGTCGAAATTTGATCTTTGGTATTAGGCACTTTCAAAATTTCAAATCTAGTGATCTGGATCTGGAATACAAAGACTTTGGTAATCACCAACGAAATATTAGAATTTGTTTATATAAAGGATATTAGATGAATATCAAGTAAGATTATCTTTGCTCTTAGAGATGTTATAGACTTCATTTTTGAAATCAGGCTGAGCTTCAGTAATGCAAAGACTTTGGTAATCCCCAACTAAAAATCTGAATTCGTTTAAGAAAATTATACTAAATGACGATCAGCTTAGATCATCTTTGCTTCCTATCTGCAACTTAGACATGTCATAAATTGAGCTTTGGAATCAGGCAGTTTCAAAATTTCAGATCTTCAGTAATAGGTACATAGACTTTGGGAGTCCATAACTAACCCTCTGTATTCGTTTAAGCAACGAATAATAGATGAAGTTCAAATAAAATCCTTGCTTTTAGAGATGTCAAAAATTGAACTTTGGAATCAGGCAGATTTGGATTAAAACATATTATTACTTTGAAGCTTATAGAAAAGATTTTAAAACGATCCTTAAGATTCCTCAAACTAAACAAATAAAGAAATTCTCCTCTTGTTAAAAAAGTAAACTTCTGCAAAACAAACCACAGTGCAATGTCAAAAACCACACCACGATCTTAGCGCAATCAAACAACCAAGCAAACAAACAAACCAACCAAGTAAACATTAACAATAAATGTTTGATGTTGCAGTTGTTGGCGTATATTGATTTTTACTGAAAGCAATAAATATCTCAATAAGATAGCATCTTAATGGACAGACAGACGACTCTATATAGATAGAGAAATAATCAACAGCAGACAACCAGCCTCAAAAAAAAAAGAAAAAATAGACACTGTGACTTAAAAGTGACACATGACTTTAATGTTCGTTTTATGTTTTTTTTCGTTTGTGGCGTTTTGTTTATTTTTCATTCATTCATTTGTAAAACTAAATGAGAATAAATTTGAAAAGTGGTGGGTGTGGAAACGAATTCAAATAGAAAATTATATTTTATGACAAATCCTAGATATTGTATATTCAACATGTTTGTATGTGCAGAGTATTTAATTAAAATGTAAGAAATTTACTTTTCTTTTCAACTAGAAGTCAGTCAGTCAGCCAGCTAGTTAGCTATTTAGCTTGAATGCCCAGTGTTAAATGGCATCTCGTCGTTAACTTGATATAAAAAAAATATTGATGATATTAAGCAAACTTAGATCTTTATGTGATCTTCAGATGGCTTTAAGCATTAAACCATTTAATATCAAAATCAAGACAACACCTTATTGGAATGTTTCAAATTATCGAATTGTGCAACACTGATCAGCATTTTAGGAATAGTTTAATCTTGTAGGAATAGTTTGATCGTCGCTGAATGTGATCGATACAAACAATACAAATGAATAATAATTCTAACAAAGGAGAAACTACGATATGTATAGTCGTAGATGGATCAGATATCTGTTCAAATGAGAAGTTCGCAACACCTCTAGAAAAGATCTTGACACAATACTTTTTCCAAGAGATTTAAAAAAATTATTGATGCAATTAAGCAATCTTCGATCTTTAAGCGATCTTCAGACACAGAAGGAACTACGAGCTATTTCCTCAATCTGAATAAAGTTAAAGATGTGTAACAGTTAAATTTCACATCTCTGTCCAACAGTGTGGTCTTTGATAAGTTAGTGTGCTAGTCTGTTAGACCGGATGTAATCCATCCTCCTTTCTAACTAATGTCCATCGATAAGCTCTTCGAAACATATGTAGAACAGGCAAGTATTCTAAAAGTTTCCATCTTGATGGCGAGAGGGCAACTTAAGTTTTGATTGAAATTTTTTACTTGATTCCAAAGGAATAGATGATCTTTTTTTGTAAAGACTACAGTGTTCCCGACGATCATCGACATTATAGAAGAAGTTTCCTCTACAACCCTATTATTTAAGAAAACGACGGAGAGAATTGCAACTTCATCTATGGATCAAGAAGAAGCTTTTGATGTAGATCTGAAAATTACAATATTGATCACAATGAAATTGTGAAAATTGATCTCAGTTGATGACTTCATTTTAAAATAGGAATAGTTAGATGGTCTTATATTGATAGGAATTAAGCTTAAGATCGAAATAAAGAGGTCCCTTTAAGAAGCATATGGACAGATGTGACGAATATATCATCCGAATTGTTGGTGGGAAATCAGCCTTAGAATTGTTAGACATTAAGCTCATGTTTCTTTGGAATAATTAAATAGTTTCTAATGAAGATTGAGGCGTTCTCGAAGATCATCACTCAATGTTATTAAGGAATACTAAGAAGGGACATTCCATCGATCTGAGTAGAAATAGCATTTTAGATCATAATCAAATTTCCAAAAAGAAGAACAGGAATAGTTTCTAAATCTCAATTAATGATTTAAAGTCAACTTTAGAATAGGAGTAATATGATCGTTTCTGATGAAGATTGAAGTGTTTCCGACGTTCATCGCTGTTATGGCAACAGCTTGTAATAAAGAGACTTGGAAATTTTTCAACAAATCTAAATGAAGCCTTAGATGGAGATCTGTAAATTACAATTCCGAACATAATAAACTTTCCGACTTCAAGATATACTTTTAAAACAGCTAAAGAACAGAATTGGCCTCTTTCCGATCACAATGATGTTAAGAAGGCATTAAGGCATTACAGCCTATTAAAGCTTAAGAAGGCATTATAGCCTTTTAAAATAGTTGGATCGTTGTTGATGTAAATCGTTCGGAATATCTTCTTGATCTCAATAAAGTTTCCAAGTTTCAGAAAGATTTTTTAACATCTGATGAACAGAATTGGTCTAAGTTGATATTTTTCAACTCTACTCAGATTAAGAAGGCATTATAGCCTATTAAAATAGATGGATCGTTGTTGATGTAGATCGTTCGGAATATCTTCGTAATTGATCAAAATTTAAAGATCTAAGAACTGGATCTATTGGCAAAGCTTTGAGAGAGGATGATTAAAAGATGGACGAATGCAAAGCGACTAAAATTTTTTCAGGATTTTGAATGGAAAGTAAAAATGATCACTGATTTCACTTGTTATTGAAAAAGCTCTTATAGCTTCTCAATAAAATGGAAGTCAGTTTTCAAGTGGAAAGTGGATTTTGAAGATTTTCACCCAAAAAATCGATTTTTTTGAGAAATAGAAGTAATCACCAATTTGGCTCTTTTCACTCTATCTCTCTTATAGCTTCCGAAGAGCCCTATTAAAATGAGATTAATATCACGTGACATCTAAAACTCCTCTTAATAAAGTAAAACTTCTTCTTCTTTTAAAAACCTTGATGTCAGTAAGTTACTTATATTTATTTGTCAATAAACAAAGTGGTTTGTTTAATTAACACCTTCGACTATAACAGATCTGTGGTGGAGGTAGTAACGTCTAGAAAACAGTAGCAAAACCTTAACCTCAACCATAGCCAACAGATGATCTTTATTAAACTTCTCTCTGAAGATAATCAATTAACATAATTCTAATTTTTCAGCAAGGTGTGACAATGACAATCTATCGAATGTTATTCGATATTAACAACTGATTTTCATTTAATAAATTGAGAAATAATAAAAAAACACTCAAAACTTCAAAGTCAATAATAGCAAAAACATTAGTTTTACTACTACTTAACTAACACTAAACGATTATCATTTAGTATTTGCCGCTGCTAACTAATATATACTGCTACTACTAATATATACATACACGTTTAATCCTATTTCAGCCTCTTCTCTACCACATTCGCAGTTAAGTTTAAAGTGTTTATTTAACGTTTAATTTAATTTATAAGTTTTTTTTTCGCATGCTTGTGTTCGTTTTATTTTTTGTTTCTTGTTTTTCTTATTACGACTATAAACAATATAAATAAATTTATTTAAAGTTGACTTTTCAATATTAATTTATTTTAACACATCTTTATATTTATTGTGCGAATGAGTGAGTGAGTGAGTGTCTGTGTGTGTTTGTTTTATAATTTTTTGCTTTCTGTTTTATTTGTTTTTTATGACACTTTTCGATAAATGTGTCATTTAAAAATTTCATTTAAATAAATTAATTTAACTAAGGAATGTGGGAGTATCAATAGTGTTTGGCGTATGTTTTAGTTTTTTTCTCATTGTCTTCTCTTTTTCCCGCTTTTTCGCTCTGCTTTATGTCTCGAAGGCGAGGGTAGTTTGAGAGGTAAAAAAATAAAATAAAATTTCAGCAAGAGGTAGAACAGAACTAGAAAAAAGCTAGAATAGAACTAGAATATAACTAGAAAAGAACTAAAACAGAACTAGAAGAAGACTAGAACATCATAGAATAGTACTAGAGCAGAACTAAAACAGAACTAGACAGAACCAGAACACAACTAGAATAGAACTAGAACAGAACTGAAACCGAACTAGAACAGAACTAGAACATAACTAGAACATAACTAGAACAGAACTAGAACATAACTAGAACAGAACTAGAACAGATCTATAACAGAACTAGAACAGAACTAGAACAGAACTAGAACAGAACTAGAACAGAACTAGAAGATAACCAGAACAGAACTAGAATATAACCAGAACAGAACTAGAGCTGAATTAGAACTGAACTAGCGCCGAACTAGAACAGAACTAGAACATAACTAGAACAGAACTAGATCAAAACTAGAACAGAACTAGAACAGAACTAGAACAGAACTAGAACAGAACTAGAACAGAACTGAACAGAACAAAACTAGAACAGAACTAGAACAGAACTAGAACAGAACTAGAACAGAACTAGAACAGAACTAGAACAGAACTAGAACTAGAACAGAACTTGAACAGAACTAGAACAGAACTAGAACAGAACTGGAACAGAACTAGAACAGAACTAGAACAGAACTAGAACAGAACTAGAGCAGAACTAGAACAGAACTAGAACAGAACTAGAACAGAACTAGAACAGAACTAGAACAGAACTAGAACAGAACTAGAACAGAACTAGAACAGAACTAGAACAGAACTAGAACAGAACTAGAACAGAACTAGAACAGATCTAGAACACTACTAGAACAGAACTAGAATGTACTAGAAAAGTTCAGATCTCAAATTTTTCTATTAAATTTAACAAACCACCCACGTATAAATATTATAGTAAAATGTTTTTTTTTATCATGTAGCATTTTGTGTTTACAGCGTTATGTTCGAATATGTTGTTGAATGAATAAGCTTGAATGTTGGATGAATACGAGTGGAGTCTGTCGATGGTATTTAGTTTCCCAGGAATATTTAATTGTTTATTTAGAATATTGTTTCGAAACAATGTTGTTAATTTTATATTAATGATCATACACAAGGTATTTTTCCAATATAAATCGTTTACTATTTATCAGGTGATTAAGAGTGGAAGTAACATTTTATTATGTTTATTGATGATATGTCTGGAAACTCTATTAGTTTTTTTGTTTATATCAAAAGATATCTGAATGTACATAATATATTAATATTTTAATTTGTTTGATGTTGTAGAGAAATAATCCGATAGATATGTTTTAAAACCAGATGTTTTGTTGCAACAATTGGGAATGAGAAAATATGAAGCACAGAATTATATACTGAACAATTTTGAAAATTGATCTTGGTGTACAATGATCTTTCAATATTTAGTTGATCAATTCAACGAACCTAAGACATTCGGTTATTTAATACACATGTACACATGTAATTAATTTACGGTTTATTTTGAAAACTAATCTTTAATGATCCACTAATGTTCTACTGATCAGTTCAACCACAGACCCCCAAAAAAAGCCCTTCGATTTCTTATTATAACAATTGTTTTACCATCTTTTCGTAGCCAAATAACCAAAAGTCTGCTGTTTATAACTTAAATACATTGTTTCCATTTGCTTCTTATACGCCAATAAAATATCAATTGATTTCTTCATTGTTCTATAAATAGCCTGCACATCTAATTACTAATTTTTAAAAATTTTAAAATTCAACATTGTCTTAATTCTGAAAAAAGAACATTTTATTGCTGACCTATTTCAATAAATAGATTGATTGTTGTCTGTTTTCTTTTAGATTTTTGTTGTTGTTTTCATTAATATTCTTTAAAGAGAATAAATTTTGTTTGCAATAAAAATTTAAAATTTAATTCCAATCACATTCGTTCAATTCAATTACTATATAATATGGCGAATACAAGTACATACGAGTATATAATTAAATATAATTAAATTTAATTTCGAAAATAATATAAAAAATATTTATTATTTTTTAATGCCTGATTGATATTAAATAATTATGTTAATAAATTGTTTTCACAATGGGCGATGTGAGGAGTTTTAATAGAGGAAGATTATTTCTGAAGTAAAACTAATCAAGAACCGAACTAGAACTGAACAGGAAATTAGCTAGAACGGAACCAAAACTGAACTAAAATAGAACTCAAATAGAACTGAACTAGAACTTAACTAAAACTGAACTAGTACTGAACTAAAAGTAAACTAGAACTGAACTAGAACTAAACGACAACTGATCTACAACTGAACAAGAACTGAACTAAAACCGAACTAGAACTGTGCTACAACACAACTAGAGCTGAACCATAACTTAAACTTGAAACGGACCTAGAACTAAATTGGAACTGGAACTCAACCAGAACTAAACTAGAACTGAACTAGAACTAAACTAGAACTCAACTAGAACTGAACTAGATCCGAACTAGAACTGAACTAGAACTGAACTAGAACTGAACTAGATCCGAACTAGAACTGAACTAGAACTAAACTAGAACTGAACTAGAACTGAACTAGAACTGAACTAGAACTGAACTAGAACTTAACTAGAACTGAACTAGAACTGAACTAGAACTGAACTAGAACTGAACTAGATCCGAACTAGAACTGAACTAGAACTGAACTAGAACTGATCTAGAACTGAACCAAAACTGAAATAGAACTGAACTAGAACTGAACTAGAACTGAACTAGAACTGAACTAGAACTGAACTAGAACTGAACTAGAACTGAACTAGAACTGAACTATAACTGAACTAGAACTGAACTAGAACTGAACTAGAACTGAACTAGAACTGAACTAGAACTGAACTAGAACTGAACTAGAACTGAACTAGAACTGAACTAGAACTGAACTAGAACTGAACTAGAACTGAACTAGAACTGAACTAGAACTGAACTAGAACTGAACTAGAACTGAACTAGAACTGAACTAAAACTAGAACTAGAACTAGAACTGAACTAGAACTGAACTAGAACTGAACTAGAACTGAACTAGAACTGAACTAGAACTGAACTAGAACTGAACTAGAACTGAACTAGAACTGAACTAGAACTGAACTAGAACTGAACTAGAACTGAACTAGAACTGAACTAGAACTGAACTAGAACTGAACTAGAACTGAACTAGAACTGAACTAGAACTGAACTAGAACTGAACTAGAACTGAACTAGAACTGAACTAGAACAACTAGAACTGAACTAGAACTGAACTAGAACTGAACTAGAACTGAACTAGAACTGAACTAGAACTGAACTAGAACTGAACTAGAACTGAACTAGAACTGAACTAGAACTGAACTAGAACTGAACTAGAACTGAACTAGAACTGAACTAGAACTGAACTAGAACTGAACTAGAACTGAACTAGAACTGAACTAGAACTGAACTAGAACTGAACTAGAACTGAACTAGAACTGAACTAGAACTGAACTGAACTAGAACTGAACTAGAACTGAACTAGAACTGAACTAGAACTGAACTAGAACTGAACTAGAACTGAACTAGAACTGAACTAGAACTGAACTAGAACTGAACTAGAACTGAACTAGAACTGAACTAGAACTGAACTAGAACTGAACTAGAACTGAACTAGAACTGAACTAGAACTGAACTAGAACTGAACTAGAACTGAACTAGAACTGAACTAGAACTGAACTAGAACTGAACTAGAACTGAACTAGAACTGAACTAGAACTGAACTAGAACTGAAGTAGAACTGAACTAGAACTGAACTAGAACTGAACTAGAACTGAACTAGAACTGAACTAGAACTGAAGTAGAACTGAACTAGAACTGAACTAGAACTGAACTAGAACTGAACTAGAACTGAACTAGAACTGAACTAAAACTGAATTAGAACTAAACTATAACTGAACTAGAACTGAACTAGAACAGAACTAAAACTGAATTAGAACTAAACTATAACTGAACTAGAACTGAACTAGAACTGAACTAGAACTGAACTACAACTGAACTAGAACTGAACTAGAACTGAACTACAACTGAACTACAACTGAACTACAACTGAACTACAACTGAACTAGAACTGAACTAGAACTGAACTAGTACTGAACGACATCTGGTCTAGATATGAACCACACTAGAACTAGAACCGAACGGCAACTGAACTAGAACTGAACTAAAACTGAACTAGAACTTAACTAGAACTTAAATAAAGCTGAACTAGAACTAAACTAGAATTGAACTAGAACTGAACTAGAACTAAACTAGAACTAAACTAGAACTAAACTAGAACTGAATGAGAACTTGAAGAGAACTAAACTAGAACTAATCTAAAATTAAAGTAGAACTGAACAAGAAACGAATTAGAACTGATCTAGAACTAAACTTAAAATATCGTTTTTAAAATTACATTTTCTTTAGATTTATTTCCTTTCATCTAATACCAATTTGAACTAAGTTAGTCATAAAATAAATCGATCATTTGATTAATGCTTACGGGTGTAAACATTAATAATAATCTTAAAGCATTAACTGTTATTTTTATAAACCGTTAATTGTCATACACTTAGACACTCCTATAACAGTAATATTTTTAGAAGGTTATACGTATGCACTTAGAAAACTGATTACTTACTTAATCCTGTTTACAATTGTGGATTTAATAACAAAATTTTTAAAGTTGTAATTGTAAATTTTAAATTTGGGACGACTATATGAATGCTTTACTTCAGAAACTGAATAAGAGACTATATAATAAATATTATAAATAATTTCGAATATGTACTTTATGTTTTAAATCCCCATAGATTTTTTACTATCTGTAGTTCATATATCGAAATTGGAAAACTTTTTCCCTGTACTTGTCCGATTTTCCAGATAAGAACCCAAAATTTAGATTTAACAACCATTTTACCACCATGTTTACTGATTCATAGATTTTTTGAAAAAAAAAAATTAAAACTATTAAAGTTTTTCTATCTAAAGTCTAAGTCAGAATACTGTCTGTAGGGTGACACCTAAAAATACTCAATTTAAATTCTTAAAGAATAAAAGACCCATTTTACAATTAGTAAATAATAAAATAGTAACTTTTCAAAACTAAATACAATAATAATTCAACATTCAATTTATATAAATGGCACAAATCATAATCACTTGATTAATCGCCCGATCAATTGACAAACGTAAAACGTGGGTTTGGTACCTGCTATAGCTTTAGAAAAAAGAACAAATCATATCAAATCGAATCAAATCAATAGTACAAATGAAATAAAAAAAATCAAAGTGTAAAGTGGTAAACAACCTTCATTATTGTTGTGACATTAAATTAAAAAAGCAAAAAATAGGATTTAATCGACAACTTGCAACTACGTAGTACTTTACTACATATAATATCAACATACAAACAAACAGACTTACAACAACGTGTTTTTTTTAATAGTAATTTACGACAATACAACTACAGCAAAATTGTCTTGCTCGTGCTAAACAAATTCAAGTGTTTAGGAAACTAATAAATGCTCGTAATAAACTCTGGTTTATAAATGCAACAAAAAAATAAAAATAAAATAATGAATCGTGTTTTAAAACACAGCACAGCACAGAAAGCGTTTAAGCGCCAAATGTAATGTCAAGTTAGTATTTTATTTATTTTTATTAACACTAATTGGAGCATTTGTTAAATGCCGCATTTATTTAGTTTAGTCTGTCTGTATGTCTGTCTTTCTATCTATCTTTATGTTTGTATTTATGTTTGACTCTAGGTTTTCATGGGTCTTTCTTAGTCAGTAGGTCCATCGTTTTGTATAGAGTTTAAGCATTGAGCTGAGCCTGCCAACGTTACCAACACTATCACTTTGTTAAAATGTTTCGCATTTTATACGACACAATACACGCAACATCAACAGCAACAACAAGTGGAATAAATATTTGTTACAAGAACTAATTTGAAATGAGCAATAAATTTTTGAAATGTTGTAACACCTTTAGTAGAAATTGTCTTCAGATTTTTTTAAAATTCTATAAGTTTTCCGGAAAAAAAAACTGATGAAGGCCTCTGGGTAGATTAGTGTACAGAGGGAAAACTGGTAGGAAATTTCCGAAATTATTGAAGTCCTTTGTTAAAAGTGAGCTTAGCAAGTTTGTGAACATTTGGATGAAGGATATGTAAAATTTAAATAACACCCAGTTATCATTTTGACAGGCACCGTTGTTATTGTGACAATGCATAGTTGTTATTTGAACCACGAATTGTTGCATTTCAACAACGAATTGTCTCGATTATGTTTTGTGTGAAATTTGTGAAAGATCGGGAATGTATCCATATATTGGTAATTAGTACTGATATAGTATGCCTTTTTACGCTTCGAGGAAGTTTCTCGGTACTGTTTGCCATCTTAACAGGTTATATTGATTCATGTTACGCGACTAATTGTCGGGACAATTCCTACATCCTTTGTCACGTAGATCAGTTCATAAAAGAAGGATCCTGATTAATTTTGTTCGCATTTTCGGACTAACAAATACATCTCTAAGTGCTGTTGCCAAAACAACAGAGCCATTTCATTTAAGGAATGCACTGGAATGGGACATTACATGATAGGAATTTCATTTTAAATAAAGCAATCATTCATGGCATCATAAGGGTCCCCAATATAAACGGAAGATTTTTTCACCTGATGTTGGGGTTTGACTTCTATTAACTTTAGACCAGTTATTGCTTTTTCCTTGTCGGGATGTGCATTGACTTTGAGCCTATGCTGCTTGTTGTATAAAAATTATCTACAATTTTTTTAAAAAACTTTATGGAAATTTTCCACCAACTATTCCCAGTCATCGGGTGTATTACCATTTCTTTGCCAATGTCTGTCCGTCCACGTGCCTATCTAACCATTTGTGTACTTTATTTATTTATTCTTGTTTTGTTGTTGCTTTTTGTTTCATTTAACATGAACTAATGATTGTGTGGTGGGATCATAAACTATTTTAAATCAAATTGAAATTTCTCAAGAAGTTGTTTTTATTTGTAGTTTAGTTTATTTATTTTTTTATTTTTTTTTTTTTTTGCAATCATGGTTTAATTTATTTTATTTTCCCTCATTTATTGGCCTGTTTCTGTTGTTGTTTAGTTGTAATTAATGACCTAAATGAGGTAATCAATTTGTAATTTAATTGTTGCTGCTGATTTGCATGGCAATTGATTTGAATTGGGTATTAAACTTGTTGTTCTGTGTATTGGATATGATTTTTTCTTGTTGTTCACTTAATTAGAATATTTTTTCTATTTAGTTCAATTTTAGCCTTAGGGAATATAAATATAAAAACATTTTGCATATCTTAGGCATATTAACAACAATATGTTTAAATACTTATTAAATTCAAATTGATGTCAAATGATAAATGATTTAATTATATAGATGGATAAAAGACAGTAATAAATAAAATGGAGTAAAATAAGGTGGTCAAGTGTTCAAAAGAATTAAATACGCTTTAACATCGTTAAACAAAAAATTTGCTAATTATGTTGAACTAGAACTGAACTAGATCTGAACAGAACTAGAAAAGAGCTATAACCGAACTAAAACAGAACTACAGCAGAACTAGAACAGAATGAAAAATAAACTAGAAGAGAACTAGAGCTGCTGACCTGGAACTGAACTAGGACTGATCTCCAACTGATCTAGAACTGAACTAGAACTGAAATATAACTAAACAGGAGCTGAACTGTAAATGAACTAGAACTGAACTAGAACTAAACTAGTACTGAACTAGAACTGAACTAGTTAACTAAAACTGAAATAGAACTGACCTGGAACTGAACTATAATTGACCTGACTGAACTGAACTAGATCTGAACTAAAACTGAACTAGAACACTGAACTAGAACACTGAACTACAACACTGAACTAAAACACTGAACTAGAACACTGAACTAGAACTGAACTAGAACTGAACTAGAACTGAACTAGAACTGAACTAGAACTGAACTAGAACTGAACTAGAACTGAACTAGAACTGAACTAGAACTGAACTACAACTGAACTAGAACTGAACTAGAATTGAACTAGAACTGAACTAGAATTGAACTAGAACTAAACTAGTACTGAACTAGAACTGAACTAGAACTGAACTAAAACTGAACTAGAACTGAACTAGTTAAGAAAAAGTGAAATAGAACTGACCTGGAACTGAACTATAATTGACCTGGCTGAACTAGATACTGAACTGAACTGAACTAGAACTGAACTAGAACTGAACTAGAACTGAACTAGAACTGAACTAGAACTGAACTAGAACTGAACTAGAACTGAACTAGAACTGAACTAGAACTGAACTAGAACTGAACTAGAACTGAACTAGAACTGAACTAGAACTGAACTAGAACTGAACTAGAACTGAACTAGAACTGAACTAGAACTGAACTAGAACTGAACTAGAACTGAACTAGAACTGAACTAGAACTGAACTAGAACTGAACTAGAACTGAATTAGAACTGAACTAGAACAGAACTAGAACTGAACTAGAACTGAACTAGAACTGAACTAGAATTGAACTAGAATTGAACTAGAACTGAACTAGAACTGAACTAGAACTGAGCTAGAACTGAACTAGAACGGAACTAGAACTGAACTAAAACCGAACAAGAACTGAACTAGAACTATACTTTTAAAACTGAACTGAACTATAACTGAACTATAACTGAACTAGAACTGAACTAGAGCTGAACTAGAACTGAATTAAATCCGAACAAGAACTGAACTAGAACTGAACTAGAACTGAACTAGAACTAGAACTGAACTAGAACTGAACTAGAACCGAACTAGAACTAAACTAGAACTATACTAGAACTAAACTAGAACTAAACTAGAACTAAACTAGAACTAAACTAGAACTAAACTAGAACTAAACTAAAACTAAACTAGAACTAAACTAGAACTAAACTAGAACTAAACTAGAAATAAACTAGAACTGAACTAGAACTGATCTCCAACTGAACTAGAACTGAAATATAACTGAACTAGAACTGAACTTGAACTGAACTAGAACTGAACTAGAACTGACTAGAACTGAACTTGAACTGAACTAGAACTGAACTAGAACTGAACAAGAACTGAACTAGAACTCAACTAGAACTTAACTAGAACTGAACTAGAACTGAACTAGAACTGAACTAGAACTGAACTAGAACTGAACTAGAACTGAACTAGAACTGAACTAGAACTGAACTAGAACTGAACTAGAACTGAACTAGAACTGAACTAGAACTGAACTAGAACTGAACTAGAACTGAACTAGAACTGAACTAGAACTGAACTAGAACTGAACTAGAACTGAACTAGAACTGAACTAGAACTGAACTAGAACTGAACTAGAACTGAACTAGAACTGAACTAGAACTGAACTTGAACTGAACTAGAACTGAACTAGAACTGAACTAGAACTGAACTAGAACTGAACTAGAACTATACTAGAACTATACTAGAACTATACTAGAACTATACTAGAACTATACTAGAACTAAACTGGAACTAAACTAGAACTAAACTAGAACTAAACTAGAACTAAACTAAAACTAAACTAGAACTAAATTAGAACTAAACTAGAACTAATCTAGAACTGAACTAGAACTGAAAAATTTTAAAATTTAAAACAAAATGCTTCTATTAGAATTGGCTTTGTTCTAGAAAAATATTCACGCCTCACTGAAAACCAAAAAACCCCGACATTGACCTGGTCACTTTAGAAACCACATATTTATAATGTGTTTTATCAATATATTAAATGATTTTTTGTTTAGTGGCATTTAAATGAAGGTGTTAATAAATTTACATCATCGATTTTATTAGCAGCACTTAAGACAGTTTATAATTCAATTAAAATTGTTTACATTCAACGCGTTTTCTTGTTGTACAACAACTGGTCTCTGGTGTTGTATGTATGTTGTTCTTGTTTAAATTAAATGTTAAAAAAACAATAAACCACCATTAAAACAAATTAAAATTAAAATAAAAAAATGTTAAAACCTCAAGAAACGAGAACAATAAATACTTCAATATAAATCGATTCGAAAAACCATCATTATTAACAACAACAACAAAAAACCAACGGTTTTATAACACAACACCGACAACAACATTGTTAAATATATTATTTACACCAAAAATCAACAACAACAAAAAATATGAAAAATTAAAAGGTGTTAATCATACGCCACCGTGCCAACGCAAATAAATAAATTAATTTAAATTACATGTATTTAAATTTTTATTGTAGATTTATTTATTGTTTATTATTTTAATATTTTTTCAATATTTTTTTGTTCACTTGTTTCTTTTTACTAAATGCTAAAAAAATTCTACCCACGTTTCTAAAGAAAAAACGTTAATAAAATATTAAAAATCAAATTACAAAAACATAAATGTTTATAAAAAAACAATAAGTTATAACAACAAATACAGTTTAAATGCTAGAAATCTCCACCCCAAAGTGGCATCAAGTAAAAAAAAACGAAAACAAACGGTGCCAAAACACAAACAACACTGTTGTTAGATTTTCATGTAATTAATCATTTTACATTTGTAAATGAAACGCAAAAAGTGACAGGCCCACTTCAAACACAAACACACACATACAAATACTCTCATTTCCATATACAGACGTATATGTAAATAGATATATATTGATATATGTACGTGTAAAATACGTAATCCGTCATATAACGACATTATTGTTTAAAGACAGATAATGAAAAGAGTACAATATCTAATACTCTGAGGAAGAAATCTTAGTATGCCACCTGTATCTCATTAGACATTAGAAGGGAACTGGAACTTGAACATGAACTGAACTTGATCTGAACTGGAATTGAACTAGAACTGAACTAGAACTGAACTAGAACTGAACTAGAACTGAACTAGAACTGAACTAGAACTGAACTAGAACTGAACTAGAACTGAACTAGAACTGAACTAGAACTGAACTAGAACTGAACTAGAACTGAACTAGAACTGAACTAGAACTGAACTAAAACTGAACTAGAACTGAACAAGAACTGAACTAGAACTAACCTAAAACTGAACTAGAACTGAACTAAAACTGGAACTAAACTAGAACCTAGCTAGAACTGAAGTTGATCTGAACCTGAAATGAACAAGATCTGAACTAAAACTAAACTAGAACTTTCTTTCCTCTTCCTGCCAAGTGGATTTGCGTGTTAGCATAGCATCCAATGCCCTGTTATATCCAAGTTATAAGCTGCTTAGGGTTTTTCAATGACAGTTGGTCCATCTATATGGACCAACTGTCCATCTATTATCAGCCTTCTATATAGCTCATCTGCATATTCATTACCACAGGGAATCATATTAGGATAATGTCAGACGTGCTACCCAATCTTAACAGATACTTCTGGCATTGACTGACTGATGTAAAAAGTTTCGAATTTTGAGATCATATAGTGTGCAACAGGCTGACAACCGTAACCTGAACCCCAACAGAAACTGAACTTGAAGTTTTTAAAAAATGAATTTATTTCTTAAAAATAAATGAATAAATTCTATTACATTCTGCTATTTATCATTCATACATCTCTCAATCTTTACATTAAGATGTAAAATTTAAACAGAAATAAAAATATTACAATGAATATAAATATAAAAAACGTAAATTCTTTTTTCTTTATTATTATTATTGCAGCTAAAACATTTATACAATTAAATAAAACGCACATGCATGCATGAATGCTGTGGTAGACAACAACAAAAACTAAATACAACATCAACTAACGACAATCATCATGCCTCTTCCCTCAAGTCATTCAGTCTGTCATGCAGTTACACAAAACCAAAAAGAAATGAAACAGCAGTCAACATCACATGTCCGCATGTGTGACTTTTATGAAAATTGTATGAATTGTGCGCCTGCGCCACAGTTTTATAGACATTTAAGACGCTAATGGTAATTGTTTTGTTTTTATTGTTATTACATGTAGTAGTAGTTCGTACGTACGTAGTGTTTTTTTTCTATCAACTCATAATTGTTGTACAATTACAATTCCACATTGTAAATACGTCGAGGAACGAGTAGAGTAGTACAACAAGTTTACTAATGTAAGACGAATGTCAATTTCATATGTAAATACAATTACGAGTATAATTCAACACAATTATATCATGTAATTTAATATTATTGAACACTGTTTCCTCGTATGATGACGATAATAATTAATGAAGGTGGAACAACATTGCAATGCGAAGATACTGTTTTGTATTGAAACAACATCTAATTATTAGAAGAATTAATGATAATATCTACAACTAAGGAATGATGGAAGTATCGAATGCTTTTATTCTAGTTAGATATAAGACTCAGTTTTAGTTCTAGTTTAGTTCTAATTCAATTCAAGCACAGTTCTAGTTCAGTTCTAGTTCAGTTCTAGTTCAGTTCTAGTTAAGTTCTAGTTCTGTTCTAGTTCAGTTCTAGTTCAGTTCTAGTTCTATTCTAATTCTATTCTAGTTCTGTTCTAGTTCTGTTCTAGTTCTGTTCTAGTTCTGTTCTAGTTCTGTTCTAGTTCTGTTCTAGTTCTGTTCTAGTTCTGTTCTAGTTCTGTTCTAGTTCTGTTCTAGTTCTGTTCTAGTTCTGTTCTAGTTCTGTTCTAGTTCTGTTCTAGTTCTGTTCTAGTTCTGTTCTAGTTCTGTTCTAGTTCTGTTCTAGTTCTGTTCTGGTTCAGTTCTAGTTCAGTTTTAGTTCAGTTCTAGTTCAGTTATAATTCAGTTCTATTTTAGTTGTAGTTCCGTTCTAATTCAGTTCTACTCTATTTGTTGTACAGTTCTAAAGGAAATTTACGACTTGAAAAACGCTGCCACAAAATTTAATTAATTAAATTAATTTTTAAATAGCTGCTCAGATTGTCGTCGTATTGACAAAAAATCAAATTAAATTAAAACATTTTTCATTTCTAAACGCCCTCTGGCGGTAAGTTTACAAACATGTAAGTTCTTTAACATGATTCAGCCTAAAAATATGCAACAAATCTGATCTTAAAATGTAGCTAATTAGAAAAATATTATTCTAACAATTGAACACATGTTATCTCTACAATAAAACGATTGATAAGACAAACATCAGACAGTACAGTAAAACCTTAATAAAAGTTACAAAACATAATACATTTAAGAACACTTTTAAAGAAAAAAAGTTTAAAATGAAAAAAAATTAAAGGAATTAAAAACTTAAGTTTTTTGGACAACCCAACTCTTAAAAAAGTTATACTTCTCAAGTGTTTACTGTCTGATGTCAGCATTCAATGCGTCATAAAACAATTTTTGCTCATTGTCGGTGTCTCAGTTTTGCGGACGAAGTAAACGCTACAATAACGTGTTTAGTGTGTTGTTGATGGGAGCGGACGAAGACGATACTTTTGCTGATCGGTCAAATAAACAGTCTGGCGGTGATGTTGTAGACCATTTACAGAATTTAAAAACATTTAAACTTTTTTCGTGAAATATTTTTTGATGACAAAGTTTTAATAACGATCTTTTAATAAAATAAACAAACTTTGATGACATTGCTTGCTGCTGTTGTATTAACCAAGAAAAGACCTTGAGGTCATTAACGTGAAATAATAAACGACAACAAATAAAAAAGTAAAAAAAAATGTCTACAAATAAAATAAATAATAGTGCAAAATTACCCCGTGCAAATTGTGAAAAATAAGAGAGAAAAAAGAAAAATAATAAAGAAAATAATTGAAATAATTTGCATAAATTATCCAAAAAAATTAAATAATAAATAAATAAAAAAAGTATTTTTTAAAAGAAGGTACTAACAACAAAACATAAAGTGTAAAATTCTTTTTACACTCAAATGAGCAAAAATTCAAATAGGGAAAAGAAGGAAAGAAAGAAAAACATGAAGAAGATACATACATAAAGTGAAATGGCCAAATATTTCTGAATGAAAAAAAGAGAGTGGAAAAATTTAATAAACATAAACGAAAGAGAGAGGAATTAAGAATGAGAGTCTGCTCTCTCAAGAGTTTCAAGATCATTGATAAATGAGGGAATAACTAAGTTATATCCTAAATTGATAGAATTTATAAATTTAATAGACTCTGTGCTGCTTTTTTACAATAAGAAGGCATCAAATTATTATGACGCTAATAAGAATTTGAGCAATGGTTATTCAGTTATTTAAACAAAATATTAGTTAAATTTTATAGTGGGGTGTTTTGTTTCAAAGTCCGTTGATTTTAACGACTCAATAATAAAGCTAAAAAAATAGTCTTTGCTAAAATAAAAAACTAAAACGAGTGTACAGAGTGTGAAGTACAAACATGTGTTCTGTAATTAAATTGAGTTACACTGTGATGCGGATAGATACATGATCTTCTCTTTTTAAGAGTTGCCAAATAATTAAGAATTATGGTTTACAAGGAAAAACATAAAATATATATATTAAAAAATCAAGAACTGAAATAATGCAGAATTTGAACAGAACTAGAACTGAACTAGAACTGATCTAGAGCTGAACTAGAACTGAACTAGTACTGATTTAGAACAGAACTAAAAAAGGACTAGAACTGAACCAGATTTGAACCAGATCTGAACTTAAACTGAACTAGAACTTAAACTGAACTAGAACTGAACTAGAACTGAACTAGAACTGAACTAGAACTGAACTAGAACTGAACTAGAACTGAACTAGAACTGAACTAGAACTGAACTAGAACTGAACTAGATCTGAACTAGAACTGAACTAGAACTGAACTAGAACTGAACTATAACTGAACTAGAACTAAACTAGAACTGAACTAGAACAAGAACGGAACTAGAACTGAACTAGAACTGAACTAAAACTGAACTAAAACCAAACTAGAAATAAACTAGAACTGAACTAGAACATGAACATGTAATCCATAATTTCAGTAAAAACACCTCTGATATACTAAGAACATAAAATGGAGTCTTAATTGGAAATTTGAGTAAAATTTCAAAAATTGTCAAGTGTCACTGTTGGTAAATCCATAATTGAGAAAAACCCTATGCCCCAAAAACAAAACTCAAAACTTGGTAACCCTTACTTTGCTACCGCTAATCATACTCATCTAATTGATTTTTCATACAACAATTTATGACGTCTGGGCACATTACTCATTTATTTTTTTTTTACTTTAATATACAAAAATAAAGGAAGAACAACAGAATGAGTACTAATACAAAACAAATACAAGTAATACCATCAATAAAACGTGTCTTTCACGATCACTTCCACCGAAAACTACCCAATAAAACGCTCTTCATTACAACCTAACAGATACTCCATGACAAGTAACTATAAAATACAAAAATTACTCATGCAGATAGTACCTTCTCTTAATGAAATGTTCCCTCAATGAGCACTAACCTATAGTCTCCGCTCTTATTTGAAAATAACAACAAAACTAATGTTTAGTAGCTCTTAATTAAAACGAACATTTTGAAAAGTATTGTATGCAAAAGCTAAAGGTTCCACAACAAAGAGTTCAGTTAAACGAGTCTATTCATGGGAATTTGACGTGCGTGTTTTTTATTTATTTATTTTTAATGTTTTTTTAAATTTTATTTATTTAATGGTAAAAAAAAGTGATTGATCAAAAAAAGAATTTTTAACATTAAATGCAATAATAAAAATAACAAAATATATTTGTGGCTTGTGGTAATTTAAAGAAAATCTTTTAAATTGTTTAAAGGAAAATGTCAAAAAATGTGTTTAGAAAAAGAAGCCCCTCAATACATTACATTTCTCAAGATTATTTTGTGGTCTTTTTGAAGATTTTGTGTCATTTTTTACTTTGTTTGTGTTAATTATTTTTTCCTTTTTTTTGTTTATTTTTGGTGTTAATTTTTGTTTAGCATAATTTTCTTTATTAGAACTACATAAAAATTAGAAGATTTTATATATATAAAAATATTTACTTAATGAAACTTAAAATTTTAAAATATTGAACGGAAAAGAAAACGCTTATATGTAATTTGAGAATTAACTAAAAAGTCATTAACCTGCCAGAAGACGTTCTACACAAGAGACTTCCACCCGGTTCAACATTATGCAAATACCACAGAAATTTCATTGGAAATAATCAGCAAAATGCAAGAGTATTAATAAATGTAAGTATAGAAAAACAATTTTAAAAAAATTTAGTTAACATTCAACAGGGTATTTCAAGTAATGGAGTTATTTTGTGATCTTTTATGAAAATAGTAATAACTCGCGAACTGAACTAGAACTGAACTAGAACTTAACTAGAACTGAACTAGAACTGAACTAGAACTGAACTAGAACTGAACTAGAACTGAACTAGAACTGAACTAGAACTAAACTAGAACTGAACTAGAACTGATCTAGAACTGAACTAGAACTGAACTAGAACTGAACTAGAACTGAACTAGAACTGAACTAGAACTGAACTGAACTAGAACTGAACTAGAACTGAACTAGAACTGAACTAGAACTGAACTAGAACTGAACTAGAACTGAACTAGAACTGAACTAGAACTGAACTAGAACTGAACTAGAACTAAACTAGAACTGAACTAGAACTGAACTAGAAATGAACTGGAACTGAACTAGAACTGAACTAGAACTGAACTAGAACTGAACAAGAACTAAACAAGAACTGAACTAGAACTGAACTAGAACTGAACTAGAACTGAACAAGAACTGAACTAGAACTGAACTAGAACTGAACAAGAACTGAACTAGATCTGAACTAGAACTGAACTAGAACTGAACTAGAACTGAACTAGAACTGAACTAGAACTGAACTAGAACTGAACTAAAGCTGAACTAGAACTGAACTAGAACTGAACTAGAACTGAACTAGAACTGAACTAGAACTAAACTAGAACTGAACTAGAACTAAACTAGAACTGAACTTGAACTAAACTAAAACAGTTAAACTAGGATTGAACTAGAACCGAACTAGGGTTAAACTAGGATTAAACTAGAACTGAACTAAAACAGATGATTAAACTAGAAGTAAACTAAATTTGAACTAGGAGTAAATTTGAACTGCATTGAAATTGAACTAAACTAGAACTGAACTACAAGAGAACTAAAATTGAGGTAGAGCTAATCTAGAACTAAACTAGAATTGAACTAAAACTAAACAAATCGCAGAAATCTGAAAACTAATTAAACCTATATTTTATATTTTTTTAAGGATTTAAATTAATTATCAAAAGTTAGTTTCAAAAAATCTAAGAAAAAAACCATTTCCCAGATTAAAGTATATAAAAAAGAAATTAAAATTAATTAACTTATATACTTTGCAATTATAACTGAATTGCTCTATTTAATAATTATAATTATTGATTATGAAATTTTTAAGATAATAATTTTGTTTGTTATCTATGCAAACAAATAAACAGAAAAAAAGTCACTTTTCTTCTCTTTCTATTAAATAATTTCATTCATTAAATAATTTATTTAGCAATGGAAGCACATAAATACAAAATGAAAGAAAAAAATTATGACATTTCATATCACACGTTATGTTTTCATACGTAATTTACGCCAGTATAAATATTTTGTTATTGTTTTTGTATATTATTTTTTTAACTTAGTGATAAAATATACAAAAATATATATAAAATAGTATTCCTCCATAACCAAGTTAAAACGAAAAACTTGTCTTGTTATAAACAAATAAATTGCGAAAAGTCAATTAAAAAAACTTTAAGTTAAGATAAAATAAAATTGAAATGAGTGTTTGTTGGGGTCAAATTTTAAATACTGCATTAGTTGGTACTACTAAGTACAAGTGTAGTAGGTAAATATAAAAATAGTAATTAAAGAAAAAACAAATAAGAAATTATAGTCGGACGAAGACGACCATATAATAACCGACATCAGTTACAAAAATTAAAAATGTAATTTAGTTTTTATAATATAGCATTTAAATCGGATTGTACCTTGCCTCAGATATACTTAAACCATTTATTTTTGAATAATTTTGTGGACATGTAAGTCAAATTTTGAAGTGGGCTTTTTATAGCGTCCAATGAGGTCCTATAATTATAAAACTCATGAGGATCATTAAGGCTAGTAAATAATTTCGTTGTGCAGCTTTTTGTCGAGATACGAGTATATTAAACATAATTATGAACTAAAAAGCCCTATTCGTCGGGTTTAGTTATATGGGGCTAGGTAAAATAATGGACCTATATTAACCATTTTCAAAATTCTTCGTCACTGGTACTATAGAAGATCATGAGCACGAAAATTTCATTGAATTACATCTAAAATTGCGACCTGTACGTTGATTACAAGGTTTACAAGCCCTATTCGGGAGTTCAGTTGTATGTGGACTAGGTTGATTACAAGGTTTACATGGACGGACAGACGGGCAGACATGGGACTAGGTAAAATAATGAACCGATCTTAACCATCTTCCCAGGGACACCCCTGCGATAATAGAAGATCATGTACCAAATTTCATGGAATTATCTTTAAAATTGCGATCTGTAGTTTGATTACAAGGTTTACATGGACGGACGGACAGACATGGGACTACGTAAAATAATGCACCGATCTTAACCATTTTCTTAACCATCGACTCAGAAAATGATTATGAGCCGATTGATGGATATAGGACCAACATTATTGTGCGTTACAAATATCAGCATAAACCTAAACTGGCGTAGGGTACAAATAGTAGCACAGTGGATTTTAATAAGAATTAAGCAATACTCTATTACGATTATAAACCCCTTTGAATTTTTGCCGACCCTAACAAAAGTAGGGGATTTAAACTTATTACAATTTGTTATCTATAAAATAAGAATATTTATGATCTCTTTTTACATTCCAAATAACCGTATAAAGTGATAACACGATCCCCGTAAAATGCATAAGATCGGGGCTAAAATGGTAAAAATGTTAATTAAGAGCATGTAACATCTACATAATCGATATGTTATGACATCGATATTGCTATTATATTTAACACCAATAAATGACTTGGCCTAATCGTTAGCCGATTAAACTACTTAGTTCATCGAATTTTGGGGATAAAACTTAGCTCCACAGTTTCAAAAGTAAGCTGCCCACCATAGAATCTGGATGAAAACTATGCAGATAAAATGCATGTAAAGAACTGAACTGACCCCACTCGCCAAATCTAGTGGGGGGAAATTATGAATACAACCAACAGTGACTTCAAAGAATATCCAATGTAGCAGACTTGAACCCTCATATAGATTACAGACGGACTCTTACTCCAGGCAAACTCGTATTCAAAGAATAACAACTCTAGCAGACACGGCCACTCGTAAAAATTTCAGATTGGTAGAATAAAGACGGAAGTACCTGTAGATCAATTTAAATTGTTACGCGATCCATTAAGGATCCAGGCCAGAATCTGGTGGAAAAATTTAAAGGCAGAAAGGCAAGTAAAGCCAATGGAAAAGGGATAGATTCAAAGAATAATCAGTATAGCAATGTTGGACATTCGTAAAAATGTCAGACCTTAGTTTCACCAGTTTAACGAAGGGAGCAGTAAATGCAATTTAACATAGACATTTAATTGCACACGATCAAGTAAGGATTCAAAACCAATTGGCAGCAACCACATAACAAATGGCGTCGTAGAGCAAGTTCCCATCAGTAACAATTCATTCACAATAGTTGATTTTGTATGGAATGTTTACAAAATTTCATCAACAAATTTCACAGCAGGGGAATTTTTCACGACAAAAAAGTTAGTGAACGAAAAAAGTGATACATATTTCACGTTTTATGATGATTCTCGATAGGGGTAATTAACTTTCTTAGTTCAAGACACCGAAATCAAATTCAAATTGCGAAGTAGTAACAGCAGGATCATGAATACAAAATTGCCCGGTCAGTTGTTAAGCTGCCTACCAGGGAAAGAAACCCAAAATCCTTCTGGTATGACATAAACAAAGTCGAATGAAATCAACTTCTACTGATTCTAGCTTGTGGTCAAGAAGATTATAATCTTTATTGCTAACATATTATGCGATCCAACAACAATGATCCAACAAAATTTTTCAAATATGCCGGAAAGATGACAAGGAAGGAATAGGAAGATTAAATTTGCGATAAAAAGTTTATGTAGAAGAACATTTGAAAGTGGAAGTAGAAAGTTTTTACAACAAACGGACTTTGAAAATAACGATCATGGAAGTCTTTGGTATGTTCCAGAGAGAAGTCGCAGAATAGTCCGATCAAACCTGAGAAGAAAAGATCATGTAGAGGAACATTTAAAAGAGGAAGTAGAAAATTCTTACAAGAAACGGACTTTGAAAATAACGATCATTGAGGAATAGGATCGAGGTAGGAATAGGAAGATTAAATTTGCGATAAAAAGATCATGTAGAAGAACGTTTGTAAGAGGAAGTAGAAAGTTGTTACAAAAAACGGACTTTGAAAATAACGATCATGGCAGTCTTTGGTATGTTCCAGAGAGAAGTCGTAAAATAGTGCGATCAAATTTGAGAAGAAAAGATCATGTGGAGGAACATTTAAAAGAGAAAGTAGAAAGTTCTTACAAGAAACAGACTTTGAAAATAACGATCATTGGAATAGGAATAGGATCAAGGGAGGAATAGGAAGATTAAATTTGCTATAAAAAGATCATGTAGAAGAACGTTTGAAAGAGGAAGTAGAAAGTTGTTACAAAAAACGGACTTTGAAAATAACGATCATGGCAGTCTTTGGTATGTTCCAGAGAGAAGTCGTAGAATAGTGCGATCAAATTTGAGAAGAAAAGATCATGTAGAGGAACATTTAAAAGAGGAAGTAGAAAGTTTTTACAAAAAACGAACTTTGAAAATAACGATCACTGAGGAATAGGATCAAGGGAGGAATAGGAAGATTAAATTTGCGATAAAAAGATCATATAGAAGAACATTTGAAAGAGGAAGTAGAAAGTTGTTACAAGAAACTGACTTTTAAAATATGTATGTTCCAGAGGGAAGACGCAGAATAGTGCTATCAAATCTGAAAAGAAAAGATCATGTAAAGGAACATTTGAAAGAGAAAGTAGAAAGTTGTTACACGAAACGGACTTAGAAAATATCGAATATCATGGAAGTCTTCTGTATACCACAGAGGGAAGACGCAGAATAGTGCGATCAAATTTGAGAAGAAAGGATCATGTAGCGGAATATTTGAAAGAGGAAGTACAAGAAAAGGACTTAGAAAATAACAACCATGGAAATCTTTTTTCTCTACAGCTTATAAGAAGAATCGGTCCCTGTTTAACAGAATTAACGAGTATTAAAAAATGGATCATGGTTTATTCGTTATTTAAAAGATCAATTTGACTGGATATTTCTTCAACAATGAATAAACAACAAAAAATTGTTTTTTTTACGATTAAAAAATTGCGCAAAAGTTTATCTTATGAATTAACTTTTGAAATGATCTGTAGACATGAAATTTGACTTAAAAACTTTTGCACATGATCGGTTTTTTTACCCCTAAAAATTTGTTAATGAACTATAAATGACGTTTTGAATTTCAAATATTTAAAAATTCTGTACAATGTTATCCAAAAAGTAAATTAATCTCTTTTTAAGAAAAACTAAAACATTTTGAAAAGTTTTCTTTAATTAAAGAAAATCAAAATGATTCAATTATTTAAAGATAAATGGATGATAAATTTATATAAATCTTCCTTCATTGAACATACAAACAAAAATGATTAAACAACAATTTTCAATTGAATTTTAGTTTTTAGAAAACTATTTTTCTTAATTGTTTATAATCTCTGCTACAATGTTTAAGAATTAAAAAAATATATAAATTTTGCAAAAAAAAATTAACAAAAAATGTTTACGCAATTAACGCATAATAAATATAAACAAAATAACTTAATTTTTGCTCATCTTCTACACACACATACTAAATAAAAAGTTTTAGTTTTAATGTAAACGAGAAAAAAAAAAGAAAACTAAATCATCAAATGTTTCATTTTGTTGTGGAAACATGTGCTCCGGTGACCATATACATATAATGCACACATTACACTCTGGTTGTATCATGTGTGCGAGGTTTTAACCCAAATTGACGGCGCGAAATATTGTATGTTTAAAATAGTTTATGTGTGTTTTATCTATTTTTTTTTCTATGCGAATGAGTGAATATTTATATTAGACATGAAAACGATATAAATTTGCAATGGAAGATAATAAAAAAATAATAAACAAATAAATCAACTTAAGAAAAACTATACATATTCAAATAATTTAATAGAGGAATGTTAGAAAAAATATTTGAACAAAAAGTGGGCAAAAAAAGTGCACATTTTAATTATAAGTCGTATAATGTTAAATTTAGTTTTATTGCAATATTAACGATGAAAATAAAGCATTTTTATAACTACTGAATTCTTTGATTTAAATCTATTTTTTTATATTTTCAGTTTGTTCTGAATCAGAAAAGTTAATGCTTTTTAATGACAAAGAAGAATTCTCATTTACGTTCGAATCTCTTTCAGGTTTTAGCGATTTATTTCGAATTTTTCCAAGTATATGATCTACAGCCTAGTATAGTATAGTCAATAGTACAATCTGTAGTCTAGCTATAGTCTTGTCTATAGTATAGCCTAGTCTACGGTCGATTGTATTTCCTAACCTACATTCTAGCATACTGTATACTCAAGTCTTCAGTGTAATCTATAACCTAGTCAACAGCTTATATACAACAGTATAGACTAGTCTGTTGAATAGACTATAGTCTATAATCTAGCCTAGATTATAGGCTATAGTCTTACAGTCTTTCCTAGTCTATAGTTTGGTCCCGAACTCAGTTGTGCCAGCGCGGCAGATTCTTCTCAATTTCTGCTATAGGCGGTGGGCGACCTAAAAGCACGACATTCATTGGGCAACCTGAAACCCGGTATTAATGGCGTCTCTATAAATTTCGTTCAAAGTTGTCTAGTCTATAGTCTAGTCTATAGTCTAGTCTATAGTCTAGTCTATAGTCTAGTCTATAGTCTAGTCTATAGTCTAGTCTATAGTCTAGTCTATAGTCTAGTCTATAGTCTAGTCTATAGTCTAGTCTATAGTCTAGTCTATAGTCTAGTCTATAGTCTAGTCTATAGTCTAGTCTATAGTCTAGTCTATAGTCTAGTCTATAGTCTAGTCTATAGTCTAGTCTATAGTCTAGTCTATAGTCAACAGTTGGTATAGTTTATTGTCTAGTCTATACTCTAGCATAGACTAGAACAGAATAGTCTGATCTATGGTCTAACAACATTACCACGTTTTCTATTTCTTACTTTTTTCGTTTCTATTCCCTATCACTTAGATTGTTAACTCATAGTTTTTATTATATAAAACATATAATTTAGTTTTCTTTTTGTGAAATTATAGCTGCATTTAAATTGAAAACTCTTCAATCTATAAACATATTTCCCATTTGAAAATAGTTTCATGAATGACAATCATTTTGATAAGTGTTCTTCAGACACTTAAGTTTGTTTATTTGATATTTGTGTAGTTGGTTTTTCTTTATTAGATAATCCTTTCCGGGTGATTTGCATTAGTCGTGTTGCCGTTAGACAGTCATAATATGCAGGCAGGTATGTGTGTATGTGTGTATGTGTGTAACAGCATATTAAATGTTCTAGTTTCAATGTATTTCTAATACCCTTCACTATAAACAAGAAAGAAATTTGTCCGTCATTCATTTGTAACTATTTCTTTAAACTTAGGTCATGGCAGCTCTTTCTAATTCACATTTCTTAAGAATCACTTCGGGAACGAAAAACTTATTATCTTTAGGAATAAACTAAAGCAAAACTAGTTTAGTGAAGAGTACTTGTGGAGTTCAGATCTTTCTTTCGACCATGTTTTTGGAATTCAAATACTTTTAAGAGATTTTAAAATAATTTACAACGTTGCCAACTCAAATTTTAATTGCTTATATGTAGTCTGCTTTAAGATCGTTCTTGACCGACAATAATCTATTTTAAATTCTTATAAAAAAAAAAATGTTTAATATTTTTCATATATTTAGACCCACATGTTGCATTAGTTTGTCTTCTATCTAACTGTCTGTTGAATGTTCAGTCAGTCATATGCATGATTACTATTGCATGTTAATGAATGAATTTCTTTATTCTATTC
Organism: Lucilia cuprina; assembly: GCF_022045245.1. NCBI lineage: Eukaryota > Metazoa > Arthropoda > Insecta > Diptera > Calliphoridae > Lucilia > Lucilia cuprina. Next base: position 36,676,368 of record NC_060951.1, on the reverse strand, counting down.
GCAAACAGATTATTTTAGTTTTTCTAAAACGTTTCGCTTGAGTTTTTTTGCATTCAACCATTCATTTGTTCATTCATGAAATTGATTTCATTTCTTGCCTTCTATGAAATTTGACTTTTAAATAAGGCATGAACTATTATTAATAAGCTTTATTTAGAAGGGCAATTGGTGGAAAAATAATTTATACTTTGATGAAATATTATAGAATATAATAAAAATGTTTAATACATATACCCCCGTATTTATAAAGACATTAATCGCTTATTCTAGGTTTATTATGTACTTTTTCTACGCAAAATTCTAGTGATAGTGTTTAAATTTTGATTGTTAAAATATGAAAAATATTAAAGTTATAATCTAGTCAGTATTGTAGTCTATAGTCTAGTCTTTGATCTATATGGTATAGTCTATAATCTACTATATAGTATAGTGTACAGTCTAGTGGATAATCTAGTATATAGTATGGTCTATAGTAAAGTATATAATCTACTCTACAGTCTTATCTATAGTATGACGCATAGTTCAGTCTATATGTTTATAGTCTAGTCTATAGTCTAATCTTCAGTCTAGTGTGGAACTGAACTAGAACAGAACTACATCAGAACTAGAACTGATCTACAACTGAACTACAACTGAACTACAACTGAACTACAACTGAACTAGAGCTGAACTAGAACTGTACTAGAAATGAACTAGAACTGAACTAGAACTGAACTAGAACTGAACTAGAACTGAACTAGAACTGAACTAGAACTGAACTAGAACTGAACTAGAACTGAACTAGAACTGAACTAGAACTGAACTAGAACTGAACTAGAACTGAACTAGAACTGAACTAGAACTGAACTAGAACTGAACTAGAACTGAACTAGAACTGAACTAGAACTGAACTAGAACTGAACTAGAACTTAGTTTATAGTCGAGTCTAAAGACTTATCTATAGTCGATTCTTAAGTTCAGTTCATTGTTCAGTTTATTTCAAATAAACAATCTAAATGTATACTTAAAGAACAATAGAAAATCTCGCTTTTTATTTACACAACACTGTAAACTAGTCTTAAGTATACAAATATGAAATTCTTTGCAAACAAAGTTTACAAGCACCCAATTCAAATTTGTTTTTGTCTGTATTATTTAAAACTATATTTGAACAAAAATTTGTAAATTAAGAAAGACACACGCGCGACATGATGCCACGGATACAATCAACATCATATATTTACTCTTAAAAAGGGGAATTTTAAATAAAAACTAAATTTAAATTTGTCTTTTTTCAGTTTTTCTATTTTTTTTTTTTTTTTTTGCATCCATATATGTATATAAAAGAACAAACAGTAGCATAAGATTGCGTATATTGGCGATAAACATGTGCAGATTTGATATTCTTCAACTTTTACTAATTTATTTCTATTTTAAACTTTTTCTCTTTGCAGTTATCAAATGTCTTAATGAAAGTGAAATACAAACAATTTAAGAAGCGAAAGAATAGCAAGACAAAAATATGTTTGCCAAAAATAATATGACAAAGCGTAAAACGCTTATATTTGCCTGTTTTGGCATTGCCATTGGCCTTTGCATTGGTACAGTATTAAAAAATTATCGCGCCTTGGAAATAGTTAAACGTTGTAGTATGAAGCCGACCAATCAGAAGACACCCTTTGAGATTATCGGTCTTAAACCGGAAGATAATATACAAAATTCACAAAAGAATTTAGTATTTGTGGGTGTGATGACAGCAAAAAATTTCATAGAAGGAAGAGCGAGAGCAGTCTATGATACTTGGGGCAAAGAAGTGCCGGGGCGTATAGCTTTCTTTAGTTCAGAGGGTTCTTATTCAGATGAAATGCCTGTGATAGGTTTGAAAAATGTTGATGATCGTTATCCACCACAAAAGAAATCCTTTATGATGCTGTACTATATGTATGAAAATTATATTGATAAATTTGAATGGTTTATACGTGCCGATGATGATGTCTATATAGAACCTCAGAAATTGGAAAAATTTTTAAGATCTATAGACAGTTCAAAGCCTCAATTTATAGGTGAGTAAGGGAATGCATTTATATTTTGTGAATTGTTAATTCTTATAACATTTGTATGTAGGACAAGCTGGCAAGGGCAATAGTGAGGAATTTGGTTTATTATCTTTGGAATTTGATGAGAATTTTTGCATGGGCGGTCCGGGTGTCATTCTCAGTAGTGAAACCTTGAGAAGAGGTAAATTTTTTTCTCACATACAATTTTTTTAAAAATCTCTTCTAATGTTTTCTATTTACATTTTAGTTGCACCCCATATACCCACTTGTTTAAAAAACCTATACAGCACTCATGAGGATGTGGAAGTTGGTAGATGTGTTCAGAAATTTGCCGGCATACCTTGTACTTGGAATTATGAGGTTTGTTCTTTCACCATTACTTTTAATTGTTTTATTATTTATATTTACAAAAAAATCTTATTTTTAGATGCAATATATATTACGCCATAATTCCAGTGGTCGTGCTGCCTTTACGGGCAAACTTAAACGCAAAGAAATTCATAATGCCATTTCTTTGCATCCCATTAAACAGGCACCTCTTATGTATCGTTTACATTCCTATATTCAGGGTTTAAAGGCTGAGGAAATGCGCCAGGAATCTTTATTACTACATCGTGATATTAAACGTATGGCAAAATATTTGGAAGTTCCCGATGATAGTCGTTATTTGGTGCCGGGTATTCCTTTGATTCCGGAAGAAGAGAATAGCAAACGTCATTTTGAGGATCATAATATATTAGGTAAAGATGAATAGTATAAGGGTCACACAACGCAGATAAATGAGATCGAAGATCTTAGCAAATATACCTTTACAATATCTGCCATTCCGGAAACAATAGGATGGTTAGCAAAATAACCAAAGACATATGTTCAAACTTTCATACAAAAACAACCAGATTTGTAATTAAATTGGATGGAACTTTGATAGGCGTAATAACAACAGATCAATGTTCAATCTATCTAAATGGGACTACAACACGTCAGATTTTTGTAGGTTGTCTGAGGTTATCAAATAATTAAGAGAATAGATCAAAATTTCTAAGACAAAACAGTTAAACGATAGTTCTATCACAGGAATAAAATCGGATATATACGTTTATTTTTTATAAGATATATTTGTAATCTTAATCAATTTTGTCTTGACAGAAGTCAGATTAAGATTTGGAACTCAAGGGGTGATAATTTTAACATTAAACGTTTCTTCATAAACATCTGTCAATTAATACTCTTATATTAGTCACAAAGTGGATGATGGTAGACATTTTTAATACATCAATAGCTTTAATAGATAAACATCTACTCGATTTTGTAGAATTACATATAAGGGTTCTATAGTTGAAACTTATTGCATTTAGGTTAAAGTCGACTTTTCGACTTTTTGCATTTTATGCAAAGATGATTTTCGACTTTTTGCATTTTATGCAAAGTCGATTTTTCGACTTTTAGTATTTTATAAATAGTCAACTTTTTCATTTTTTTCGACTTTTTGACTTTTTCCGACTTTGTGACTATTTTCGACATTTCCCGACTTTTTGACCATTTCAGACTAGTCGACGATTTTCGTATTTTTTTTTTTTATTTTCAACAATTTTCGACTGTTTGACTTTTTTCGACTTTTTCCTATTTTTTTTTTACTTTTTTCGACAATTTTCCACTTTTGCCGACTTTTCGACAATTTTTGACTTTTTCCGACTATTTTTGACTTTTCCGACTTTTTTTTCGAATTTTTCCGACTTTTTTTCGAATTTTTCCGACTTTTTTTTACAGACGATCGTCGAGTTATCGACTTTTTTGGAACAAAATAGTCGACTTCGATTTTTCAACTTTTTTCGACAAAAAGTCGATTGTTCGATTATTCTGAAGTCGATTTATAGAACCCTATTACATATTATCCCTTTGTGGAATTACATATCATAAAAATACAACTGCGAACTTCGAGGAAACATCTCAAATGGAATTTACAACCGAAAACGATTGGCTAGTATTCGACAGAGAATTTCTACCGATAGGTCAAGCAAGCAAAGATCATAGCGGAAAGCCTCGGAGCAGATATGGAATGTCGATTTAGGGTTGGTTGGGACAACTTTATGCAGATAGTCAAGCTGCTTTAAAGGAACTGACATGTCATACGTTACATCACCAGGTTGAAGATTGTAGATATGCTCCTAGGGTCATTATGATACTACAGGCCTAAATTATATATTCCCGGGCAGTTTGTTCCCTCTCCTATACATAATGCACGCAGTATTTAATAAATTCCCGGGAAATTATTGTTGATGTTTGGCCAGTATTAGAAAGTGTGAAGAAATTAAGATGAGTAAGAACTAGCTAGATTAGATTCGATCCCTGTCATATTTGATAGAAATAGAAGAGTGGAACCACTATTATTGGTTGATTTTCGAAAGAATTTGTGAAATCGTCAACCACGCCTTTAATAGTAGATAATGAATAGTAATTTTTAAAGGCCTTATGGTCAAAATTTTAAGTGAGAGTTTTCATGATACTTTTAGAATCAGATACTCGCAGTCTAAGTATTCTATGCAAATGTCTGCAGGAACTAGAGACAATTGAACACAAAATTTGACACTACTGTCCTAGAATACAGACCCTAAGTTTAAAATGGCTAAGAAATAGATTTCATTACGAACTGGCGGAAATTGAAGGACTGAATGCACGCATTCAGATCAGTTATTTCAGATTATCTCACAATTTTTTCTTAGGGAATCGATTTAGTAAATCTTTCAGGTCGAAAACCTTTTGTTTCTCTTCCATATGGATCTTAACACTCTACGAAGGAAATCTCAATGAACCTTATAATGTCCGAGGGAAGTTGCGTTTTTTTATGGTACATAACCCTTCTTAAGCTAAACCTAAACTGATTTTGCCAATTTTGAATAACTACATCCATACGGAATAATTTGTAGCATCGATCGGTTCAATCTTATCTTCCTTTCAAAAAAGACACAAAAGAGAAGACAGACATAAAAATGGTAGGGAGGACATGGCTAGATCGGCTGAGACTAAATTAGGCGAAAATCCAACTTAAATGAAGTGAAAATATCGTTATGCGCACTTTTATTTTATCATCATCATGTTAAAGTCTTACAAAAAAAACGTCAATTAAAATTTAACTTTTTAAAATTTTTATTTAGTATAAATAAATTGTTCCTTAAACCTAATTTCATAGTTGATGTCGTAAAAATCCCAACTTCCACTCTAACTATTCCTCACACAACTTGGCACCTTTACCTATACAAGCAGCATAGGCCATTAAATGGGGTATAACATTTTGTTCCATAGTGCCGCTGAATAAATGCGATTGTGGACCTCGAGCAAAAATGGCAACATCCTCGCCAGCATGATGACCAGATAGTTTCTTAATGTAACTGGGTTTAACTATAACTTTAGCAAAAATACAATAATTTCAAATATTCATCAATTTTAACATAATTCCTCCCACTTACAATCATGAGTTTCTTCCGTTAAATCTATACGCTTCCAGGTATTGTCCTTTACCTCTATGTACTGTTTAGGTCCCACAGCATAATTTAATACACTATACGGTACACCATCCATATCTAAATCATATTCATTTAATCCTAAAATAGGATTACCACGACCTGGATAACCAGCCATTGACATGGTATGTGAATGATCGGCAGTTACTACGATTAGAGTATCCTCATCATTGGTCATTTCTAAGGCAGTTTGAATAGCTTCATCAAATTCTATAGTTTCATCTAAAGCATAACCAGCACTATTTTGATGATGACCATGATCTATGCGACCACCTTCTATGAAGACGTAGTAACCTTTAGGATTTCTCTGCAACATTTTTATAGCACTAGCTGTCATATCTTTAAGTCTTGGTTGTGAGGGATTTAAGACTTTCTTACGAGCATTATAGTCCAAATGGGAAGAATGAAAGAGTCCGAAAACCTTTTTAGTGTTATTGTAATCCAAATTGTTTAGTTCCTCTAAGTTGGAGACAAAAACACCTTCCGGATTTTCTGTTTTCCATTTTTGTATTAAATCTTTACCATCTCGCCGTTCACCCTTTGAACCAAAGGTGTCATTTTGTGTGAAGGGTATAAATTTAGTTTGACCACCTCCCATCATAACATCAAAGTGTTTACCCGGTTCATTTTCTATCAACTGAGTGGCAATATCCAAACAATCCTTTGGATTTAGTACACCGGCTTTAATTATATCAAAATCACTTTCAAAATGACGACTAGGGACATGGGCATAATTTCCTGAAGGACTGGCATGTGTGATAGTAGTGGTGGTTACAATCCCTGTTGATTTACCCGCCTGCTGAGCCCATAAAGCTATCGATTCTACATGATTGTCAAGATCTTTAGAAGCAAGACAATTTAAATAATCTACTTTAGCATTGACGCCTATTAAACGTAAATTAGTCTTGACTCCAGTCAAATAAGCCGTAGCGCTACAAGCAGAATCGGCCGTCTGAGCATTGGTACAGTAGGTCTATAGATTGAAATGTAGTGGGGAGGAGGTGGGTTCATTTTTAACAATTAGTTCAATTCATTATATAAAGAAATTAAGTTGCTACCTTGCTCAGTCCTGTGTGAGGAAATTTTTCCATAGTTAATACCGCTTCTTCACCACTTAAGCCATTACGTTGTCCTTTAAGTATTCGTGCAGCTGTTAGCGTTGCAATTGACATACCATCTCCCAAAAAGAATATAATATTTTTAGCTTTTCCATTATTTTGTTTTTGATTCACACGTTTTTTCAAACAGTTCTGAGCCTTTTCAAACCAATATTCCGTTTTCATTTCTTGTTCAGGAGTTATTCGCTCTTTAATAAAACTTCGTCCATTGCTATTTAGCTCATTTTCTAATGTTCCATGATAAGGATCCGAACATTTTGCAGATTTAATTAAATAATTTACAATAAAAACTATTACAAAACCCACTAGTTTATTGGAAGTCATAGTTGTGTAAAAGTTCACGTTAATCTTTTCCCTTGATATTTAAAACAATGAAACAGATTTGTACCAATCGTACTTATTTATATAGGAACTTATACTTCATTTAAGTTTTTTTTTTTTTTTCAAAATTAACTTGTATTTTAACTATTGTAATCTGCATATGTAAATTCAAACTGTGAGACCTATTTAGTAATTGTTCACGTTGTGTACAGGGCCCAAATATTTGAGTTACAATGTTTAATTGCTTTCACACGTTTGATGGACTTTCATTAACATTAAAAATTTAATTTTTTTTATTGCCACATCTGGTTTGTTTGGCAATGGAGTATAATATAGACAATTACCCCATATAAGAATAAAAGCTACTCTAGGTGATACGCAAAGACGACCACTATACAATAGGGCTAATCAACTAGTGTTCTATTTTGTGCACAGTGGGATCGATAACAAAAGCAAGTGGTAATGTAAATTTTGTGTGGTTTTGAAGTTTTAGTTTTTTTTTTGGAGATTGTTCGTTCAGTAGTTTTCGGATTTTAAAGGGTAGTTCAACAAGTTGTTGAACCTTCAAGATGATTTATAAATCACAAAAACGATGTAATTTATGCAAACGAAACGTTTGTTATTTTCAACATAATCTTTTTAATAAGCGTTTGAATAAAGTTTTTAATCTCCGGGATCGAAATTTTTTCAGTTCACAGCTGAATTCTTATTAAGTATACTTCAAGTGTGTCAGAGGTTGAAACATTTTAAGCAAATAGAAACGCTTTGAAAAGGATTTTGACCCTCTCAATGTATCTCATAAGAAACCATCAAACATTTCATCTAATATCAACCCTTTTAATTAACTTAATCGAACTGTACACATTTTCGAAACTGATCACATTTTCAATTACGACCCCTTTATTATGTGCAGTTGATGAAGGGGAAACTAATCTTTAGACCAAAACCTACTTATAACCATACATATCAAGTATTAGTTCTTCCATTTCCCCAAAACCAAAACCTACTTATAACCATACACATCAAGTATTAGTTCTCCACTTCCCCCTAGTTTTCATCTTACAAGTCATTGATCTCTTTACTTAGTTTCTTAGACACTTAGACTAATCCCCCATATTTATAAAAAAAAAATTATTTTATAAACGATTTATAAAACAAATTTCGTATGGAAATTTTGTTTTATAGACCTTTTATAAAATAAAATGCTGTTTATGAATAAGGATGAAGAGTTTCTATTTGAGTTAGGTTGGGAAGGGTTATACACAGTAAAAACGCCGTATATCCACTCTGATTCCCTTCAAAAAGTGAAGATTTAAAACAGAGAAGACAAAAACGCTACAACAACACAAGAGAGAAAGAGAATAGATAAAGAGGATATGTGGATAGATAATAACAAAACAGAGACATAAATAACCATAAATACTAAAGAAATTCCTTGCCCTCCTATAAAACCCAGTCAAAGAAGTGACTAAATCCCTTGACAAAACCTAGTAGGTGCGAGGGTTAAGTCCCACAATTTTCCCCATTTTTTTCTATTTGAGAAATCAGTATTTAAAAGTTATCAACTTCTGGACTATAATTACATTCTTATCTACCGATGATCTTAATGGTCAGTTGTGAATGGTAAATCTGCAGTATTAGCTTCTAAACAAAATAATGCCAAACATTGAAGGACCAGATTCCTATCCCCTAATATATAAGCAGCAGTTATCTGTTTTGTCTCAAAAAAGTCGATAACTCGACTAATGTCTGTGAAAAGAGTCGAAAAGTCGACTTAGTTAATAAAAGTCGATAAGTCGAAAAAAGTCAGAAAAAGTCGAAAATTTGAAAATTGTAGAAACAAGTCAAAAAATAATCGAAAATTTAAAAAAAAGTAGAAAAGAAGTCAAAAACTCTAGTCGGAAAAAAGTCGAAAGAAGTCGAAAATCGTCAAAAAGTCGAAAAATCTAAAAGCCGAAAAAAGTCGGATAAAGTCGAAAACTTGAAAATTGTAGAAACAAGTCAAAAATAGTCGAAAATTTTAAAAAAGTGGAAAATGAGTCAAAAACTCTAAAATAAAAAAATAGTCGGAAAAAATCGAAAGAAGTCGAAAATAGTCAAAAAGTTGGAAAAAGTCAAAAACTCTAAAATAGTCGGAAAAACTCAAAAAAAGTTAAAAATAGTTGGAAAAAAGTCGAAAGAAGTCAAAAAGTCTAAAAAATCGAAAAGTCGGAAAAAGTCGAAAAGTAGATAAAAGTCGGAAAAAGTCGACTATTTATAAAATACTTATAGTCGAAAAGTCTAAAAGTCGACTTTTAACTAAATGAAAAAAGTCGAAAAGTCGACTTTTCGTTTCAATTATAGAACCCTACTGTAAAATCTAAAGGATCCTGCACATGCCTTCGTATGCTTTCCCCGTATACACGAAGGTCTTTCCTGACATGCTTCCGGAAAGCATCCAACTGGGTGACGTTCCTTCGTTTCCTCGTGTAGATAGTGGTCTGAGGTTATTTGCATACAGCCCGTTACAAGAACAGGAAAGTCATTGCGATAGAAAACTTATGTTATATTGGCAAAGAAGATGAGAAAATAAATCTTAAGGAAGGTGGACATTATGTATGACCCCCATCATAATTAAATGGTTTGAAAAGAAGCACGATGATGTCAACTACCACATAAAACAGTTCCTAGCAGGCGACGGACGATATTGAAATTATACGTATAAAGTCATAGCGATAGAAAAATTATGTCATAATGGCAAAAAAGATGAGAAAATGCATCTTAAGCAGGATGGATATTAAGTTTGATCCCAATCATAATTAAATGGAAACACGGTGAAGTCAACTACCACATAAAACAGTTCCTAAATGTATAAAGTCATAGCGATAGAAAAATTATGTCATATAAGATTAGAAAATTCATCTTTAAGAGGATGAACATTAAGTACGATCGAAATCATACATAAATAAATGGTTAGATCGAAAGCACGGTGAAGTCAACTAACACAACACACAGTTCCTAACAGGCGACGGAGGATATCGAAGTTATATGTTTAAAATTTAAAATTTTAAACTTTAAATTCAAACACAATTACTCGCGAAATGGTTCTAGCTGTTCGGTCACATTGGATGTTGTCTAAAAATATCCTAGATTTGAGGATATTAAACATGTCGTAAGGTTATATATGGGACATACAAGCAATTCCGATAACAAAGCATTGGGAATTTGTCTCAAAGTTTATAATTGTCGTGAGTCTTCGACTAAACTGCGAGGAAAAGGAAAGTAGCGTCAAAGTAATATCTATGACGATTCCGCACTTCATGTCAATGAAATAAAAATATAATTAATTTCTTAGAAAGTATACTTCGACTGAAATAGGGAGTATTATTGTCATTTAAGATATATACAGAATTTTTGTATCTCCGAGGTAAAGGTAATTATTAACAAACGTTAATTACTTTCAAATATAGTCAGAGGATTAGCTAGGTGATGTTTTTACATTATAGAGCTCGTACTCTCTCTCCACCAAAAAGTATAGAGTTTGCGAAGCTGTGATTTTAATGGATTTTAGTCAATTCCATAAAAACTACGTATCATCTTTGTTATGGACTTATTTGTATGACAGTACGTTTATGAAAGTGCGCATAGTGCCTTAAGATGCGAATGATTCCACTTAAAATTAAGTCAGAATCTAAACATTTTTTGCTCTAGTCTTTTTTTGTTCGAAGTTTCGTTTATTTGTATTCTAATAAAAAAATGTATACATTTCCCTTCCAGGCATTAGTCCCGATCTTAATAAATTCGCTCCCAAAACAAGAGATGATCTTCTTGAATGGTCCTTTTTAGCAAGAAGTCTTTATTCTACCGATCATTCGAATCCTAAACATAAAATCGATTCAGCAATGAGAGAAGGACTTGAAGATGTCATTACCGAAGTAATGGAAAATATCAATAACTATTCACGACAACGTGGTAGAGTTATTGAATTTCGTGAATTATTATATGGTTATACAAGATTAAATGCTTTACATGGACAAGATCTTATATTGGATTTATTGTTGATTTATAAGAAATATCGAGGTAAAAAGATGACGGTACCAGTAAGAAGACATTTATATGTACAGAGAGCTTTTACGGGTATATTTATAAAGGAATTTGAAGAGGATTTCTATAATACCACATTGCAGAAGAGTAAGTTTTGTGGGGAATTTGAAAATTTATATTTTAATGTGATGTTTTTTTTTTTTTTTTTTTGTTGCAGGTTTCTTTAAGAACATTTTAAATCAAGGAGTAGAAAGTTTATCAAATCATTTCTCTATACCGGGTTTATTAGCAGCCGGTAATCCTTCGGGTAGTGGCAATTCTAAAATTGTATTCGTTTTGCCTATTGCAGGACGTTTAAGTACATTTAAACGTTTTCTGGCTACTTATGAAAGTGTGGCCATTGAAGAGGATAAAAATTGTGATTTACTAGTGGTTATCTTTGGCTCTTTGGTGGATATACAAGATCATTTGGCCGAAATAAGAAGTTTAAAATATAAACATGTCTATCAACAAATCAATTATATACACCGCCAAGAGGATTTCTCTAGAGGAGTGGCTTTAGATACAGCAGCTCGATCTTCTTATATACAGGAAGATAATATAATACTTTTCATAGATGTGGATATGGTTTTTAAAGTGGAAACCTTACAACGTATACGCATGAATACTTTACAAGGCAAACAGGTTTATTTGCCTATTGTATTTTCCCAATACGATCCTAAAAGGCAGCAACAACAACAAATACCAGCCGATGAAATAACCAATGAATCGGGTTATTTTCGACAATTTGGTTTTGGTATTTGTGCCATTTATAAATCAGATATTTTAGATGAAAATATTAATGGTTTCGATAAAGATATAACCGGTTGGGGTTTAGAAGATGTTAAATTTCTAGAGAAAATTGTTAAAAATGGTAATCGCCAGAATTCATTTATGATCAATACCGCCGAACTTTCAGAAGATTATAATTTAAAAGCCTCACAAATGCGTAGACTGACAATATTTCGTGCACCCGATCCTAGTTTAGTGCATATTTATCATGATATTAGTTGTGATATTAACTTAGAGACTGCTCAGTATAATATGTGTTTGGGCACAAAAGCCAATTCATTGGGTAGTACACGTCTTATGGAACACTTATTTTATAATAATCCCGATAATATAGAATTTATTAAAGAATTTAATCGTAAAAAAGAAATTAGATAGTAAGAGGAGGGAGGCGGTGGTGTTTGTAATAGAGATTATTTGCACAATTCTTTTTGTTTTCCAATTAAACTGAAAATAACGGTTAAGTTCCCAAGAGAAGAGAAAAAAAAGTATTTTTAAAGGAGTGAAAGAAAAAAAGGAAAAACAATGAATTCTTCTAAAGAAAACTAGTCTCCCCACAAATGTTCTAACCAATTTATCTAAAAGATTTCACACTTCTAAAAACTTTACTAAAGAACACTTTGTATTCCGACAAAATTTGTCTATCAGGAGATTAACTAATTTCAAATAATCATAAGGCGTTAAAAAGCCTGCCTTTGATGATTTCCTCAACTCTCCCACGCCTTTCGCAAAATACACAATATAAAAAAGTATTAAATTAATCATAAATTAAACATTAAACTTATACCTTAACTTATACCTTAAGTTTGCAAAAAAAAAAAAAGAAAAAGAGAAAAAAATTATTTGTATTTTAAAGCCAAACTTTTTTTTATTGCCTTATTTATGAAAATTTAATTTAAAAAGTAACGAAAAAGTAATAAAACTTATTAAATAAGTTTAATGTGTGTTTAGCAAATAAGTAAAGAAAATTCATATTTTAAGTTAAAACCTAAAAACGGAATTGCATTTTTTTTATACAAAACCATGTACAAGCAACGTACGGGTTTCATATTATCATTAAAAAAATAATAATTTAATTATTTAAGTTTAAAAAAAAATGAAAAAAAAATCAACATAAGTTTAATGTGATATGTTAATTGTTAAAAAAATAAAATAAATTTAAACAAAGGACAAAAAGACAATTCAATAAACGAAAAATTGGAAAAAAAACACAAACAGTAAGTAAAATGCAGATTTACTTTTTACATATCTTACATAAATTCAACTGGTTCGATATCTAATAAAGCCAATGTTTTATTAAGTACTTCACGTACAGCTTTAATTAGATAAATACGAGCATAAACGTAGGGCATCAAGTGATCACGTTTTTCCTAATAATAAGATATTGTTGTTGTTTTAACATTGTCATTTGCCAGAGTTTTGTACTTAAGAATAGTGTAAATTAAATGTAAATTAGACTTACCGTTAAAATTCGTATTCTTCGATAGTAAACACTGAAGATGGCAACCAGGCCATGTAGAAAATGTATTATTAAGTGGGTGGAACATAAACCACGTTCTAGTTGTTCCAGGCAACGATCTATGAGATTAGGAAAACCAGCTAAGTAAGCATAAACTAATTGCCATTCTTCCTGGAAAAGAGAATGTGGAAAGATGATAAAGTGGTGTCTGAAAATCAATCAATTTTTATAAAGAACTTGTTTCTCAACAAATTTTTTAAAGAAAACTTGTTTCTCAACAAATTTTCTAAAGAAAACTTGTTTCTCAACAAATTTTCTAAAGAAAACTTGTTTCTCAACAAATTTTCTAAAGAAAACTTGTTTCTCAACAAATTTTCTAAAGAAAACTTGTTTCTCAACAAATTTTCTAAAGAAAACTTGTTTCTCAACAAATTTTCTAAAGAAAACTTGTTTCTCAACAAATTTTCTAAAGAAAACTTGTTTCTCAAAAATTTTCTAAAAAAAAACTTGTTTCTCAACAAATTTTCTGAAAAAAAAAACTTGTTTCTCAACAAAATTTTCTATTGAGACTTGATCTGATAAACGATTTACGATAATTTAATTAAAAATGAATTGATCTTCCCAAGATCACAAGGTTTTAATATTTTAGAACTATTTTCTATAAAAATATAAGTCTAGCCGACAATTTTGTATAGAAAGGTAATCTTGTGAACAACTTGAGAACGACTGAGAACGAAAATTCTGATATTGATACATGATCTTGCAAACAATTTTGTATAGAATATTAATCTTACGAAAAATATTAAAATTAGTAGAAGTGTTCTGTTGTACAAATTTTTAGAGAAAGTTAATTTAGTAAAGAATTTTGTATAAAAAATGAATCTCGTGAATAAATTATCATAGAAAGTTGAGACGAAAATTAACTTTCACTTACCTCTTCAATAAGCAACTCCCATTGTATACTATCAATCGGTGGTAAAGGTTCATATTCTCCTTCTTCGATTCTTTCTTGGAAAGTTCTTAAAATTGTCTCCAATCTTGCCGAGTTATATAAAATAAATGAAGCACCTTTTGTGCTGCCCTGGCCATTGAGTATAATTTGCACAGGACTAGTATGTTTGACTTCCAAGAGATCTACGGTGGCAGCAGCAGAACCTAAACGTTCCATTAAGGCACAAAAGCGAGCATCCTGTTTCACACGTATCCCATATTTATGTAAAGCCATTAATGTCATGTCATTCGAGCGAATACTGAAGAAAAAACAATTTCAAATTAGAATTTTAACATTTTCCAACTAGAATGAATAAAAAAAAAACAAACCTCAAATAATCATTTGTTGACAACAAACAGCGTTTACCATTGTTGCTGGGATCGGTTACTAAACCACACTTGATAATAACACAATTGTTTTCGACCATTTTCGAGGCAACACTTTGAACTTGTACATAAATAATGGAGTTGTTTTCGATGTTTTCTTCTTTATTGTCCACTTGATGCCACCTGGAGTATTGAAGTAGCTTTTGCAATACATTGTGCATTAATTTGCTTCTATAAAATGATAAATCATCTTGCGTACAATTTTCCAACAGTTGATTGAGATAAACTTTCTTATTGGCCAATTTTTGCAGCTGACCATAATTGTCACTTGTTAAGACATCAGGCACTAAACGGGCTACAATAACACTCCTATGCAAATGCAGATGTATCCTTTCCTGCCTCACTACTAATTTCGCTACCGGGAAGAGCCATTCTTTGGCTGCCTCCAAAAACTTAATTTTTTCTTGTTCGGCAACTTCATCTTCGACTTTTGCGAGTTGGAAAGCACTTTCATTTAGTTTTCTACTGCAGTCGGGAAAATAATTTAGCCAAATTTCTGTTTTACAAGGAAAACTTACATCTCCAGATTGCTGCAATTTTTCACTATGAATTCTTATTAAAGTTGCTATTTTTCCATAATTTTCATATTCCACCTCATGAGAGGAAGGCACAAAGTAACTTTTTATATTTATTAATAAGTTATTTAAAGGATTATCCATTTTTTCACAATTAAATACCACAAATAAACGAAGCGCAATTTTTAAGCGTCACTATGCAAGTGAGTCCCGTTATTTTATTTTACTGTTATATTTGTTGCAACTTGTTTGAATGTGGTTGTTGTTTATTTGACGTTTTTGTTTTGACAATGAAATTCGCCACACGTGTATGAATGAAGTTAATAAACTGAAACTTTGTGGAATGAAATAGTTTATTAAATAGTTTATTACAATTTTCTATAGAATATATTTTAATATAGAAAACTTTTATTCCAAACAATTACCTATAGAAAATTTGTCTATAGAAATCAATTTTTAATAAAAAATTAATCTAGTGAGCAATTTTTTTTTTTTGGAGAAAATTAATCTAAAGTTATGTTGGAAATTATTTTCTTTAGAAATTATGTGTTGTGAATAATTTTCATTAGAAATTTTGTGTTGCAAATAATTTTCTATATAGAAAATTTGTCTTGTTTCTGTAAGTTCCGGTTAACACAGGGAAACTTGATTTTTGTGTTTTCGACTTTTTTCATTTATTTAAAAGTCGATTTTTCGACTTTTAATATTTTATAAATAGTCGACTTTTTCCGACTTTTCTACTATTTTCGATTTTTTCCGACTATTTTCGACTCTTTCCGATTTTTTTCGACTTCTTTCGACTTTTTCCGACTTTTTTTCGACTTTTCGTCCTTTTTCGTCTTTTTTCGAATCTTTCGACTTTTTTCGACTTTCCGACTTTTCGACTTTTATTTAAAAAGTCGACTTTTCGAGTTTTTTCATAGACGATAGTCGAGTTATCGACTTTTTTGAAAAAAAATAGTCGACTTCGACTTTTCGACTTTTTTCGACAATAGTCGATTGTTCGATTATTCGAAAGTCGATTTATAGAACCCAGTGTACACTTAATAAGGTAGCCTCGTCCGCACAGCTGATCATCAGCTTTTACAATCTTATCTGTCAAAATTCATGTTTGTTTACATAGAAAAAAAATGGCAAAAGGTGTAAAAATTTTAAAAAGTGAAGAAAATTATAGTTTTAAAGGAGTTTTCTAGGTCAATCGTGATTATCCTTCTCTCTTGATAAAAAAAGAAAATCTTTAGCTCCGGCATACGTTCCAAATCAGTTTCAACTATTTTTAACACGACCAATCACTTTTCACAAAAAACACGTTTAATTCGGAAAATTGGTCTTCCCAATAGATATAGTTATGATTTTCAGACATTCCACGTTTAATTAATATAATATATTAATATTAATAGTTAAAAATTTAAATAATTGCTAAAAACTCATATTTTTATTGTGTTTATTTGTTGCTTTTTCATTCTGCACACACAGCTTTTTTTGACAGATGGGATTATTCTACAATAACAAATCGCCTGTTGATTTTGTATTGTTGTATTTGTTGTAGCGACGAGGCTACCTTATTAAGTGTACACTGATAGAACCCTAATTCTTATAGTCACAAATTTAAGATTGGCAACGCTAAAACACTTTGCTGTCAGATTAACACACTTCATTAAGGTGATAACAGTATAAAGTCTATTATTGTTTTCTATTTTTTTAATATGAAGCTTGACATTTATAGCAACTAAAAATAACTTACTTTATATAGGATTTGACAATTACAAGAGATGTAAACAACTATTTTATGAACAAGTGATGACATCTTTAAATAATATATTTTTCAAAGAAAAAAATTAAAGTTTTTCTTTTTTGGAAATATTGTTGTTAATAAAATAAGAAAGAATTGGAAAGAAAATCCTTAACTAAAACATTAATAAATACAACTAAATTCTGTTGATACAAAAATAATTCGGTAGATTGCAACATGTGTGTTGTTATAGATTTAGATGCGGTCTGTTTGATTTGTTTACAGCCCAACAAGGAGATGCAGCCAATTTTTTCAACAATCGGAGATAATGCAGAACTACAAATTGCCCAGCAGATATCAATATTATCAGAATTGAAAATTGATCAGCATAATAAAACATTGCCACGAAAGATTTGTGGTAAATGTTTGCAAGATTTACGAGCGGCCTGGCGTTTTCGTAAAAATTGTCAAGCAGCTGTTACCATATTCCAGACCATAGTCAGATTGGGTGGTAATCAAACAGCAGAGGATGAAATAGAAGCCAAAGAGTTGCCGGTACAAGAGGTCAAGGTGCCGCAGGAGTTACAAATAAAATGTATAAATAATGAAGATAATGTGGCTGATGAGGTTGACAATAAAGCTAGTGAATCTCTGATACAAAAGAAATCAGCTGCCGTAGAAGCATTTGTATTAAATAATACTAAGGAAAATTCTACCTTATATGAAGAACTAGTGCCACATGATTATGTAGAAGATCAAGATAATCAAAACGAGGAGTTTCATAATCTGCAACAAGAAATTAATGAGTCAAATATGGAGGAAGTAGATGAAGTAGAGGAAAATGAAAGTGATCAGATATTACAGGAAGAGCAGGAGGAGGGTAATAATGTAGTGGAATATTATTTAACTGAAGAAGCCTTAACGGATGACAGCACCATAAAATTTCATAACAAATTGGCGTCTAAAGGCAAAATCCAACTGGAAACCAAACAGTTGAAGCTAAATAAACAAACCACTGCCACAGACGAAAGACAGATGAAGCTTACAGAGTATTTGGAAAAGGTAAATAAGCCAACTGCAAGAGTTCGCACCAGAGGACAAAATGTACAAAAAGTAGTAGCTAATGCGAGACCACAAACAAAAACAATAGTTATAGAAGATTCCAATAGCGCAGAGGATTCGCAACATTTACCAGCGCAGCCCGAAGTTCGACAGGTGAAAACACGTAAACGTCGAACACAATCGCCCGAAATAAAAAAACTCAAAGTTTGTGAGTTATGTGGTAATTCGTATCGTTTTCAACATGCCTTAAATGCTCATATGCGGCGCCATTACAATGAAAAACCATTCCCTTGTGATTTCTGCGACAAGGCGTTCGTATCTAATGTCGAACTGAGACGTCATATGCGTGTGCATACGGGCCAAAAACCCTATGCTTGCCAATATTGTGAACGACGTTTCTCTGACTTTGGCTCACGCATTAAACATGAACGCACCCATACCGGTGAACGGCCCTATCACTGTGTTACTTGTGGCAAATCGTTTGCCTATCCTCATGTCCTATCCGTGCATGTGCTTACTCATACGGGAGAAAAACGATTTCGATGTGAATATTGCAGTAAAGGATTTACGAAAAAAATATATTTACAATCACATGTCGAACAGCATCATAATATTGGAGCAGATTTTCAGGTTGTCATTGATGAAAGTAGCCAAAATCAAGGGGATAACAACAGCATGAAGGGTGAAAATTTTCAAGATTGTATTTTTACTACCGAATACGTTAACGAAGAGGCAATAGAGGAAGCTGATGGTGAGTACGAAGAAGAAAATGAACAAGATCCGGGAAAAATTATGATAACGCAAACGTTAATGCACTCGAAAATCGAAGCGGATGACGATGATGATGTAGGAGAAATGCATGAAATTGTAGAAGTGGAACCGGAAGAAGAATATTCATAAATTGTTTAAATAAATTATAGATTTAATTCTTGTTTAATTTTTATTTTTTTTTAGATTTTACTTTTTTAAGGAAATATATTTTCATTGAATATAATACTTGTAATAAAAAGCATTATTAAGCTAAAATGTAATAGCTTATTCTATAAATAAAAAACATTTTTAATATTCGGTAATTTCTTGGTCCTTTAAAAAACATCGTTTTTACGCATTTTGAATAAAATCCCAAATTCTCAAAAATTTCGTTTTAATTAAAAAAGTATGTAATTTTACATTTATTTAAATTTATTAACTATATTATGCATTCTTTTGCATAAACAGATTTCTTTCCTTTCGCAAAAAACTTAAAAACTAAATTTCATTAAAATCTATATGAAAATTTTAACAAAACTAAGTAAAAAACTATAAAGACATAGCAGGGGCGGCTGTCTTCTTCTTTTGAGCCAAACGTTGTTCGCGCAACATTTGATAGGAAACACCAGGATCCTTGTGTGAACTGCGTGGGAAACGTTTGACCTTGGGTGCCTTCTGCTTGCCAGTAGCCACACTGACGGGCAGAATATTGCGTTTTTGGAAATTTTTGAAACGATCCACCAATAAACTGGATTCTTGTTTAATATTACGCATATTACCGGCTAAATCTTCGGGCATGGTAAGATCTTGATCGGGCTCAACATACTTGAGGCGACCCAAACGTTTAGGTTCAAATTTCTTTTTAAACGCGGTCTTCTTACGTCTCTTTTTCAATTCATTGAGTTCTTCCTCTTCGGCTAATACCTCGGCCTTCAAAGACTTAATGCGATTGAGGTCTGCAATTTGTTTTTTCAATGCCCTCTTCTCTTCCAGCTTCTTTTGTAGTTCTTTTTGTTTGAGTTCTTTATTGCGTGCTGTCTTGGATTTCTTTTTATTTTCTACTGGTGGATTTATAGTACGATAGGGTGCATCTTCATCTTCTGCTGCCGGTTTTGTATTTTCATTTTCCTGTTCCTCATCGTCATCATCCATACCAGACCTCATTTCTTTGAGTCTCAAACGTTCACTTTCTTCGGGCGTTACTTTAGAGAACATTTTTGTGGTGACACGTTTCAAATGTTTATTTTCTTTAATAATCTTTTCTTCTTTTTCGACTACAGCGGCAATAAGTTTTCGGTGATCTTCTAAAGAAGGATTATAACTTATGCCCGGATGAGGAGGTTCAAAGTTCCTATTGAAAAACGAAATAATTTAATTAAGTTTGAAAATATTGTGAATTTCATTTATCAACTTACTTGGCTTTTGTGGTTCTATGTCTAATGCTATCATGTACTTTAAATACTGGCAAACCCAACTGTTGAGCATGATAAACACTAAGTTCTTTAGAAATCCAACCCTTCTCATCTTTAAGACCAGGGATTTTATCACGAAAATCTTCCTCAACCCATAAATCTTTAGTATTATCCAATACCTTGGCCGCTTTCTTTTGCAATTTAGCTTCTACTTTAGCGTAAGTTTTCAAACGATCCTGGGTAGCTTTAATGTCCCTAGGTTTCTTGGGATTATAAACCTCTTCCTCAATATTGCGGCCAGCCTTTTTCTGGTTTTTAATAATGTTTCTAAATAAAAAAATTTCAAATAAAATCTTTCCTTTTGTTGAATTAATAGCCAAATTACCTTTTTACTATGGGATCTTGTACTTTAGAAGTGTTTTCCAATGCCTGATAAGATTTCATAGGCTTTTTGGCATTGAGTTTTCTCTTTTGTTTTTCGGTTAAAAGTTTCTTTTTATTAGCTTCTGAAGGAGCTACATCAACCTGAAAGAGTTCCTGATCGGCTTTATCCTCGAAGGTGCTGGTAATTCGTACACAAAAAAATTAATTTCAATTTGATTTTTTATAGTGGAGAAATCTACCTACCCAATTCTTTCCTCTTGACGCTGTTCTTCTAGGTATTCTTCTACATCTTTTATATCAGTTTTACGCCAGGCGGATTTATTTTTCTTTGAAATACGTTTTTTCTTTTGTATTTCAGACATTTCACTTGAAATTTTTTGATAAAATTTCTTAGTTTCCACAATTTTTTGTAGAAAACAATGCACGTGTTGTCTTAAAAAAACTGATGAAAACAATGAAGAACTGTCAAGGCGAATTCAATGTGTCAACGTTTTTTTATTTTTCTCAATAGTGTTGCCAATCAGTATAAGTAAATATATATTCTCATATTAAAATTGTAAAATATTAACTATAATTAAAATTTTATAACAGCAGTAGGTGATAAATATTTATTGTAATTTTTTTTAACAAATTATATACAAATTAAAGAGTTTGGAAGTGTTTCTTTTAAATGCATGTAGTAGAAAAATTACAGGAAAAATCGCTTTTTAATCTTAAATAATCTTTCCCCGCTGAAATGGCTTTTAATTCTCTTAAAAAACTACAATGGCAACGCTGTCATTTAGCAAAATAAAATAAAGTCGGATTAATATCAGGTGGCAGCAAGTGCAAGTTAAGACGAATTCTTGCTTTTTGTTTACATAAAGTTTGACAGATTTAAAAGTGGCAGAAATCGTTTTTATACATAAAGTTTGACAGTTTAGGTGCAAATAATCATAAACAAAATATAATTTTATGTTTCTATGGCATCATTTACTTAAAATTCAGCTTGAAAGAAAGTGTTTCAGCAAATGAGTGTTTTCTTTTTTTTATTAACCAGGAATCAGAGGTGTTATAACAAAAACTAAATACAAAAATAACATTAGCAGCTGCTAGGCTAGAACTTTCATGAGGTCAACAAGCTGAGAAGAGTTTTTAAAGAAGATGTGTAATTATAATCAAAAGCTTTAAGATAACATCATTTAGTAAACGGTAAGCAACAAGTTGACGTCGCTAACGCAACTTGAAGAAGAAAAAGAAAAGAACCCAAAAAAAGTAGCAACAACCACAACGACCGGGTTCTAACATAATAATACCAAAAAGAAAACTAAATCAAAACGTGGCATTTAAAGCGGAACTTAATATAGTTTGCAATCAATGTTTTTTCAATTAAAATTTCAATAAAAACAAATAAACAAACGTTGGAAACAAAATGTTAGTGCAATGTTATCAAAGATGGCTAATGAGCCTATTATTTTTAATGGTATTACCCACCTTATGTTGGGGACTTTTGGATGGTTTGTATTGTGGCAAACAAAATTGTTACGATGTCTTGGGTGTAACGCGTGATAATACTAAATCGGAAATTGCCAAAGCTTATCGTCTGTTGGCAAGGAAACATCATCCTGATTTGCATCGTACAGAAGAGGCTAAAAAGGAAGCAGAAACACAATTCAAATTAATAGCTACTGCCTATGAAATTCTAAAGGATGATGAATCACGTAATGATTATGACTACATGTTGGATAATCCAGATGAATACTATGCCCATTACTATCGTTACTATCGGCGAAGAGTGGCACCCAAAGTGGATGTACGTATAGTTATCATTGCCACTCTCACCATTATATCCATCATACAATACTACTCCGGATGGCAGCGTTACGATTCGGCCATTAAATACTTTGCTACTGTTCCTAAATACCGCAACAAGGCCTTAGAAATAGCCAAGGATGAGATTAATGAAAAAATCAACAATAAAAAGGGCAAAAATCGCCTATCCAAGGCTGAACAAAAAGAAGAATTGGAAAAGATTATACGCAAGGTGGTGGAAGAGAAAATGGATGTTAAGGGTGCTTATGCCAAACCCTCAGTGTGGGATGTCTTATGGGTACAAATCATTATTTTCCCTTATACTCTAGTAAGATGGCTTTGCTGGCAGGCCAATTGGTTTAGGAGATTTAACATTTGCAAACAGCCTTACGGACGTGAAGAGCAGTTGTACTTAATTAGGCGTCATATGAAAATGGGACAACATCAATTCGATGCCCAGGAAGACAAGCAAATTGAGGAATATTTACATTTGGAATTATGGGAAAAGGATAATTTTGATGTTTGGAAAATGGAGCAAGAGGAGGAAATGAAAAAGAAAATGGCAGAAAATCCACGTTATAAGGCGTATCGTCGTTATATGAAAAATCATGGTCCTGGTCGTATAACTTTTGAAGATTAGATTTAGATCGATTGCTAAATAGAGGAATTTTATTTATAATTTTTAATTTAATTAAAGTTTTATACATTTTTTTACATAAAATAATACTTAATTGTTTTTGTGTTGTGTTGTGTGTGTTCATCAAGTCAGAGTCCAGTACTTGTTTAGCCATAATTTTGAACATGTATTTTCTAACGTTTGTTTATTGTGTTAAATGCTTTTGAAAAAAATTTAGAAAGTTATACAACTGTCAAATAATTAAAAAATATCGTATAATCTAAGTTAATTATTTTTCCATTTATATTATGTATTTTTTTTTAATTAAAAACAATCCCCCTAATAATTCCATTGTTGAAACTAAAACAAACTATAGTTTTTTAATAAAAAAAATAAACTTTGTGTTTTCTGAGATTAAAAACTTTTATAAACAAGTTGTAAATCTGATATTTCCTACAGCTAAACTTATTATATATATTTTCTTTATTTTTACGAAAATCTGTTATACAGTATTTTAATAAATCTTCCAAAATTGAAAAAAAGTAAACAATAAAAATAAAATTTTTAATAGAAAATTATTATTTTTCAAATTATTTAAGACTTAAATAAGTAAATTTATAATATTGGACTCGAATGAAACTAAAATAAAAATTCAAAGATCGAATCTTAAAACTCGATTTTTTATAAAAAAACACATTTGCAAAAACTATTATTTTTTGTGAGTTTTTTTTTTCAAAAAATTTGACTTTTAAACGAAATTATGATTTTAAACTATAAAATGGACTTTCCACCGAAAATTGGACTTTTCAACTGAAAATCAAATTTTTCACCAGAACATCAACTTCTACAATTAAATTTTTCAATTGGATTAAAAAAAATCGATTTTTCAGGAACAAATCGATTTTTTAATAGAAAAACATAAATTTTCCAGTAGAAAATCTGGTTTTATCAAAAATTCGATCACGAAATCGATTTTTCAAAATTCTATTTTTACAAAATTCTATTTTTACTATAAAATTGATTTTTTCATCATAAAATGAAAATTCCAATAAAAAGAAACACGACTTTTCACCGGAAAAAACCCAATTTTTTTTTTTAGTTTTAGTCATAAGTTGGACTTTTCACTGAAACTTTAAAAATTACTTTTCGTAAAAAAATCTTCTTTTCTTCAAAATTTGATATTTTTTAATAAAGTTAAAGTTTTCTCTAAAAATATTCAGAAAATATGAAGAAATCAACTTTTCTCCAGAAAAACTTTTTTTAAACTCCATTTTTCAACTGAAAACTGATTTTCACTAAAACTCGAATTTTAATTAGAAAATTTATCTTTTTGTTTACTGAAAAATTTCTTGGAAATCTTGATTTCACCAGAATAATTCGAATAAAAAGAACACGACTTTTCTCCGGAAAAACATCAAAAAAAAATTTCGATTGTTTACTAAAAAATTCAGTTTTAGTCTAAAATTGGACTTTTTTACTGAAAATTTAAAAATGGCTTTTTTCAAAAAAAAAAAAAAAACTTCTTTTCTTCAAAATTTAATATTTTTTAATAAATTTATAGTTTTATCTAAAAATATTCAGAAAATATCTTTAAAAAATCGCAAAGTAAAATCTATTTAAAGTTTTTGTTTTTTCACAAGAAATCAGCTTTTCTCCAGAAAAACATTTTTTTTATAAAAAACTCCACTTTTCATCAAAAAAAAAAAAAAATCACTAAAACTCAAATTTTAATTAGAAAATCATTCTTTTTGTTTACTGAAAAATTTTTAGGAAATCTTTATTTCATCAGAATAGCCGAAGAAGTTTCGCTATCGAAAACACTTTGTGTTATCGAAATTAAGCTAAAATGTATTAGATTTCTTGTTCGTTATCGAATGCCCTTATCGAAAACACATTACGTTATCGAAATTAAACTAAAATGTATTAGATTTCTTGTTCGTTCTGCAATGTCCTCATTTCGAAGAGAAAAATTATGATTAAATTTACTCCAACACCTTGAACTATTATGTCTTAAAGAATCTGAGGAATTAGACATAGATCTTGAAGAATCTTAAAAGTATTTGTGAATTGCTAAAGGATAAATGCAAACCATATAAGCGAAAAGAAGATATTTTTCTTTTGTCCTCGAAAAATTTAACGTTTTTTTAAATACTTATGTTTTTTTCCCCAGTAGTCCCCTATAGTTTACATATTTTACTTTTATACATAATTAATTCACATTAGAAAAAGTATTAGTTCAAAATCTTTAATATTAAAGCTTTTTCTCCATAATTAACATATTTTTTGTTAACATATTGAAAGAAAAAAACATACTCAAACGTTTATTGACCTTTTTTCTTCTTGTTATACTTAGTGGCCAGCAAAATTATTAAATTTTTTTGTAAAACTAATAAAGCTTAATCATTTTTTTCTAACACTTGAGTTCGATTTGAATTAAAAACGTTTCTAATTTACTGCTTTAAAACCGGTTAATGATGATTTAGTTCTAGCACATGTTTAACTCTGTATTAATTATTATATTTTTTTAAATTTTGTTTTGTTTATAAAGAAATTTATTTATAAATAACTTGTACTATTTACTTCTTTTATGTTTATACAATTGTTATTTCGTTTTTTAGTTTTTGTTTCAAAAAATCAACAATGTAATAAATAATAGGTATAGTTTTTGGATAAAAATAGTTTATTTAAACAGTTGTTATTTCGGTTATAGTAGTGGCTTTCTTAATAAACAATTAATCTTAAAGAAATGTTTACTTTAGAATAATTATTTTAATAATATTTTGGTGTTTAAAGAAAACACTGTGAAAAGTTTTTTTCAACACAGACAGTTTTTTATGAAAATATAAGCGTGCAAGATATCGAGGACTTGTTAAGCTAATATTTAAACTTTTTCAAAAAACATTGACTTATTTAAAACTAACAAACTAAAGTATTACTCTGTTACTAATTGTAGAAACAAAAATGTTTGAATTTATGGTTTCGAGGGCATTCTCACCTCTATTCTGTATGACCTGGTTCACACTGGGAAACTTTTGTAGAGATATTTTTGATTTTATGTGTGAGAGAAATAGATGATTGATATTTCTTTCTCTCACACACAAAAATCTAAAGTTTCTCTACAAAAGTTTCCCAGTGTGAACCAGGTCATACAGAATAGGGGTGCGAATGTCCAGTGTGAACCAGGTCTATTTTGATTACGTTTACGCAATGATTGATAAAAGGTATTCCAACAAAAAAAATCTGAATCGTAACAAAAATAAGAAGCAATTCCATTTCGTTTGAATGCTTTATGATTGTGTGTATTCTGCATTTCGATCGTAATTACATTTTTGTAAGACCTGGGTCACACTGGGAAACTTTTGTAGAGAAACTTTTGATTTTTGTGTTTGAGAGAAAGAAATATCAACCTTCTTTTTCTCTCACACACAAAATCAAAAGTTTCTCTACAAAATTTTCCCAGTGTGAACCAGGTCTAAGTTGTTGTTTATGTGGCGGAGAGTCGAATCGAAATGCAAAATACCAAAGTTGCCAAACGGAGAAAATATCGATTCAAATTGAAATGTAGAATAGGGGCCTCTATTTTTAGCAGTATTTGCTAAAATTTTGATCGAATACTGAAGATTTTGTTTAAGAAAATTTTAAGAAATTCGTAGTCATAAAGTTTCTAACGTTTTTAACAATATTAAAAAAAAATTGTTAAAATATTGGGTTGCAATTTAGAATATTGACAAAATTATAAAAAATACATATTTCCATGCTTTTTTATATTTTATTGCTTTTATTTTTTTTTTTTTTTAATTTAATTTAATAAACTACTAACTATTTATAAATGATTACTATAAATATCATCATCATACATAATAATAATGGCTGAAAAAAATATCAATGTTATTTTGTTTTGAATTATACAACATATGTGATGTATTTGAAACTATAGATAATTTGCATTAAACAGAATAAAATTTCGAACACTTCAAAGAGATACATACAATACAAATAAAATATTAAATGGCAAGTGAAAAAACTATAAATAAATTATTATAAAAAGTACCTTTAAACTAAATAAATACAAAAGTTTTTAGTTTAAAATTTTGAATACAATAAATATTTCAATCCCTGACTTGTTTAAATTTTTTTTGTTGTTTTTGTTAAATATAAATCTTTGGTTTAAAGTGGTTTAAAGGAAAAATGTAAAGGATTAATTATGGCAATTTAGTTATAGACGTGGGTTTAATTACGAGGACAATGCGCGCTTATTACAAAAACAAAATCTCGTTGTAACAGTTTTGTTAATAAATTCAATAGAAAACATTTGAAATTAATCTTTCACAGACGTAGCTTTTGCCAAACTTTACTCATGCGTGTATTGGTATCGAATATACTGCGTACTAGGAAGACTTGTAAAAGGCCCACTGCCACCATGGCACAAATTTGAAAGAGAGACCAGGTGTTGACTTTACTGAAATTACTTTCAGCTAAATTACGATCTCTGGCCTCATGAGATCTAAGCATATCCTGTATTTGTCTAGCTTTGGTCATTTGCATGCGTATGCGACCCACATAGTCCATAATATCCTGTACTTTCATTTCATAATACTCTTCGGGCGTTAAACCTTCTAGCACATCATTCCACTGATCATCGCCTAAATTCTGTTCACCTTCCTTCTCTACTATCAGTTCAAAGAATACCGTCTTACGGTTAAATGTACTGAAAGTGTTATCAAAACAGAATCTATAATCCCCCTCTTTTTGTACGTCATGACGGTGTATATTTTCTGGCTTCTTAAAGTCGGTGACAATTATTAAGCCTATGGGATCGGCCAATGAAAAACTGATATCTAAATCACCATGACCACCGTCTATCACTTGATATTCTATATCTATGGTTTCGCCAAGTTTAACATTGTGAAAGAAACATTCTTTTTTGCCCGCATCGACATGCACCGTCATTTCTTTGTCATAGGCCTGCACTTTGACCAGCAACATCAGCAGCAGGCTAAATGTTACAAGTTTGTTTATATGTACTTTCCGCATGTTATACTGTAATTTTTAAATTAAAGTTTAATTGATAATTTTCGTTTTTTTTCTACAATTTTCTATGAAATTTACCATTATTACGAATTTCCAAACAAAGAACGACTACAACAAAAAGGAATAATTTATTGAAATGTCAAACAAATGAATTAAGAAAAAAACTGATAAACAACTAAACACAAGCACACATATCAGGTTTGTTATAAATAGTAGTATAAAAAAGTACTATAGTTTTAGAGTTAATGATTTATGTACACATAAAAAAACTCGCCTAAATCACAAAAATGCCATTTTATTTCATTAGCATGTGGCATCTCTTTTAAATTTTTTTCCTCTATTATTTTAAATTACTCTCACAGCTGATTGTCAAAGTCATCAGAATAGTTTTTTGCAGCTGAAGCAATAGAAATTGGTGCCGGAAAATCTTGGATAGGAAGGTATATTCAATTAAAATTGTTAAAAAAGGCTGCAAGAATGATTAACGAACTGCAATATGAATAAATAATTAAGTATTTTGTCTGTGCAAACAAAATAAAAAAAACACATTTTTAAAACTACAAACATAAGAAAACTAAGTGGATTCCAAGGGTAAATAAAATCTAAATAGGAAAAAAGTGAAAAGTTGCACAAATATGAAGGAAACAAAACTTGTTTTAATGCTGGCCCAATCATTTATAGGTAACTTGCATACTTTTTCACTAGACAAACAATGAAAATAATTGTTATTTTATTAATTTCTAGGTACTGGCTTCTTTTTTCTGTACGTTCATCATGTAAGATGTCTATTTGAAAGTCGCACTAATGTGGCTCACTTGACACAATTGGAACGTGAATCGTTATTTCGGCGTGAAGATGCTTTATACTATAGTTTCTATAAAACATTAACAGACGCCCCCGACTTTTGGTCTGGCATAGATCAATTGTCTAATCTAACCACCATAGAATATCCACACAGTGTTAATGTCTTGAGTAGATTTCATGTATTACCAGAGATAACAATAGGGTAAGTATCTTCACTTAAACACGTTAACCCCACCCCCATGTACATGTGTATGTAGATATCTTTTAATGATATGATAATCCATAAAATAATTATTGTTTTTTATGTGTTCTTCTACTTATATTTTTAATGTTTTCTTTTTATTTAGATTCTTTTATCATGTTCTACGCTCCCATAGCAAATTGGGTCTTTTCTCTTTGCTTAGCTGCTGGCGTTCCGATGATATACGTTTGACCCTAGACTATGGCCGTTGTGAGGGACAAAATTTGCAATTCTATTTGGAGTGTGTTTGGATGTTGGGTGGTGTTACCATTTTAACTATTTATATGTATGGTCTGCTATTAAGTCGTAATATATTTGGTGGCATTTATGCAGTGGCTTCGTATATTATGTTTCATAGTTTCGCCTCGAAAATCTACGAAAGGCCAATGGCACGTGAAAATTTTGCATTTCCAGCCATATATTTGCAAATGTTTTACTTGTGCGTTTGCATTAATCGTGTTTCGGAGAAGAAAACTCTTACTATGTCCATAGTGCCGGTAAGTAATGTTATTTGGATTACAACAAATTAAAATAGACAACGTTAATATGTAGATTGAAAAGAGTTCAGAGGTTTAGTTCAGTTCAAGATCAGTTCTGGTTTAGTTCTACTTCATTTCTAGTTTATTTTCAGTTCAGTTCTATGTCAGTTCTAGTTTATTTCTAGTTCAGTTCTAGTTAAGATCTAGTTCAGTTCTAGTTCAGTTCTAGTTCAGTCTAGTTCAGTTCTAGTTCAGTTCTAGTTCAGTTCTAGTTCAGTTCTAGTTCAGTTCTAGTTCAGTTTTAGTTCAGTTCTAGTTCAGTTCTAGTACAGTTCTAGTTCAGTCCTAGTTCAGTTCTAGTTCAGTTCTAGTTCAGTTCTAGTTCAGTTCTAGTTCAATTCTAGTTCAGTTCAAGTTCAGTTCCAGTTCAGTTCAAGTTCAGTTCTAGTTCAGTTCTAGTTTAGTTTTAGTTTAGTTTTAGTTCAGTTCTAGTTCAGTTCTACTTCAGTTCTAGTTCAGTTCTAGTTAATTCAGTTCTAGTTTAGTTTACAATATTTGGAAAAGTATACAATTCATTCCTAACAATCTTATTTTCTTTATTTCAGACCTTAAAACTTACCTATTTCACAACCATGGCTCTATTGTGTTGGCAATTTTCTGCCATAATATTCGCCAGTCAAATTCTTATACTTATGCTACCATGGTCTATAAGTTCGGTACCCAATCGTGTGGTTGGAATGTTTACAGTTGATTATGTCTCGTCACAACTAATGGCAAATTGGATAGCTTATTATTACTCTCAAGGAAACCGTCGTTATTTCTTTGGTTGGCAGCTAGGTCCACTAATCGGTCTGTCATTAATAACAGCAATACGTTTGTATAAACAAACACCCGCAGCATCAACAAATAGTACATCATCAACTAGCGCTACACAACAAAAGGAGACAGAATCTAGTATAACTGAAAATACAGCAGAATTTTTGTTCAAAACCATACCTCTGGGAGTGTTACTTTCAATTTGTTCGCAAAGTACCATCAATGATCTGCTTGAATTATCCGGCTTAGCTAAACCGATAGAAAATACATATGCTCTCTACCGGGATCTTATCATACATTGGGGTTTACAGGCTAAAGTTAACTTTGTTACCAGTTTATCGGCCTGTAATCCCGATTACGCACGCATGGAGTTGTCTGAACTTTGGGGCTTTATAAAGAATTTAGTGGTTAAACCTTATTGCCTATATGGTGTTGTTATAATGGCAAAATTCTTTCGTAAATGGCGTAAAACTACTGAACCCAAAGAACCAAATTCTGAAGTGGTTGAACGAGCTAAAAATTATATTTTAGAAGATTTTCTCGAAGAGCATCACGTCAGTATGTCGGATATGACAAAAAAAGAAACCGAAGCCATGTTTAATGAATGCATGGAACTATTTGCTAAATGTGACTATGATTATGATCGTTATAAAAAAGAAAAATTGAAATTGAAAAAAGAAAACCCCGATGAACATTTGAAATTTATGAATGACATTAAAAAACTAAAAGAACAAATTAATGAAATACGCGAACACAAAGATAAAAAGTCAACGCAAAATAAAGAAAATCAAACTCAAAATGAAAATGAAAAGAAAGATGAAGATAAAGAGAAAGATGATGAACAAACTGATAATGATCACTCAAATGAACAAGACAAAGATTCTTCTTCATCATCATCAGCATCTGATAGAACAAATAAACCGTCCATAAATGGTAAAAAATCATCTTCCGAAAACACATCATCATCCTCCTCATCACAACAGAAGCCTACTGGTAAGAAAACAACCGATCTCAATGGCACTGAAAGTGATGCTGATATAGATGACGATGATAATACCTGCAATTATCGTAGTTTTCACTATTTATACAGTTTTCTACAAATGGCTGTATTCGCTTTTATAGGCCTCAGTATTAGAAAATTATTTTTCTTATGTTTTACACAAGGTTGTGTTCTTGGTTCTACAATATGTTCCTCATTTATGTCTAAGAAAAATCGTCGCATTTTTTGGACTGCCTATTTGTCAGTGTTTTTAACGAGTATTATTAATCCGGGAATAAGGGTGAGTAGTTTTGGAATTTTTATTATTATTTTAATCCACGTACCGTTGATCAAGTTCTATTTCATTTTTAATTTATATGTAGTTTAGTTCTAGTTCAGTTCTAGATCAGTTCTAGTTCAGTTCTAGTTCAGTTTCAGTTCTTGTTTAGTTCTAGTTCAGTTCTAGTTCACTTCTAGTTAAGTTCTAGTTCAGTTCTAGTTCAGTTCTAGTTCAGTTCTAGTTCAGTTCTAGTTCAGTTCTAGTTCAGTTCTAGTTCAGTTCTAATTCAGTTTTAGTTCAGTTCTAGTTCAGTTCTAGTTCAGTTCTAGTTCAGTTCTAGTTCAGTTCTAGTTCAGTTCTAGTTCAGTTCTAGTTCAGTTCTAGTTCAGTTCTAGTTCAGTTCTAGTTCAGTTCTAGTTCAGTTCTAGTTCTTTTCTAGTTCAGTTCTAGTTCAGTTCTAGTTCAGTTCTAGTTCAGTTCTAGTTCAGTTCTAGTTCAGTTCTAGTACAGTTCTAGTTCAGTTCTAGTTCAGTTCTAGTTCAGTTCTAGTTTAATTCTAGTTTAGTTCTAGTTCAATTCTAGTTCAGATCTAGTTCAGTTCTAGTTCAGTTCTAGTTCAGTTCTAGTTCAGTCCTAGTTCAGTTCTCGTTTAGTTATAGTTTAGTTCTAGTTCTTGTTCAGTTTTAGTTTTATTTTTATACTTTTTTATTTTTTTTTTAGAATATCCAAGAAGAGTATTTTCCATCTAACGAACTTAAATTGGGACATGATGATTTAGACACCATGTTGGAATGGATTAAAATGAATACCGAAAGAGATGCAGTATTTGCCGGTATAATATAAAAATTAAAAAATATTTACAGTATTAGTCTAATAAAGTAAATCTGTAATTACAGGACCTATTGATATAATTGGCACTGTTCACCTATCAACCAGGAGGCCAATAGTTAATCATGCTCATTTAGAAATGAGACAAATAAGGTAAGTAAAATAACATACATTTGTGCAATACATATTTAAATAAAATTGTTTATACATTTTCAAATAGTGAACGAACTGAACATGTTTATAGTATATTTAGTCGTCAACAATCATCAGATATTTACAATCAATGTTCTCAATTAAAAATACAATATTTAATTGTGACATTAAGTGACTGTAACAATGAAACTAGGTAAATACTTGCTTTTATTATTTAGTTTGTTTATAAATTTCATTATGTGTTTTTTATTTCATTTAGAGATGAATGTGATTTATTAACAATATGGGATGATATGCAACCAGCATATCGTAAATATCCACAATTTTGTTCAGAATTAGCAGTTAAGAATATACCGAGCTTTTTAAAAGTATTTACCAGCGATTATTATGCTATTATTAAAATGTTTTCGCAAAGTGTACAAATTAATTTGAAATTTAATAAAATGCCTGAAAAACAAATGTGAGTGAAACTATTATAAAAATACAAAAACAAAAAAAAAATATATATATTAATATATAAAAGAATGTTTTTATTAAAATGGTTGAAAATTTATAAAATTCTAAAAAACACATAAAATACAATATAATTATTATCAAAAAAAGTCAATTGCTTGCAAAACACTTTAAAGCTTCTTTGAGCATCAAATGAAAAAAATGAAAATAAAACACAAATAAAAAGGAATACAATACAATAAATGCAATTATTTTATACACAAAACAAAAGAATAAAAAAAAAAAAACAAAACAAAAAAGTGCAACAAAACAAATCACATTAATAAACCAAATACCAATCCTATATTGAATTTATTTTCTGAAACAAAAATCCTATTTTAAAAGCTTGAAATATGTAAGTGAATAAAACTATTAAAAGAAAACCTAAATAATATTTTTAAAACATTTTGAAGAGACTTGAGTTTTGTTCTTTCCCTGTTACAAAAAAACATAAATATTTAACTGATTTCATTTTTATGATCTATATTAAGTATAAACTTTTGTATAAATTTATAAAATTAAACTTGAAAAAAATAAGTAAAATACCAGCCAACTTAGTTTTTAAGTTCACTTATGAAACTCTAAAAAAACAAAAAAATGATTATAAATATTAGTGTTAAACACTTATTTTCTACTTTACTATTATTATTATCATTATTATTGCTATTATAATGAGTATATTTAATAATAAATACATTTGTAGTTTTTAAAATTAAATCATTTTTCTTAATTGCATACATAGAAACACATATACATACGTATGTATAAATACATACACATTCACTTTATTAAGATTATTACTACTTATACGTTTCTTTCCTTTTCTTTGTATTTTAAAAATAAATAATTAATTAGTTATACTTAGTATGCATTCCCAGTTACTTTAAGGAATGAAAAAAAGAGACACACATAATATGATTTCGTCATTTTGGTATTTTTTTTAAACAAAAACAAAAATGTATTTCAAAAATATGAGTGATAAATTTTAAATTATATGTGAAAAAAAAACAAATATTAAAACTTTAAAAAATAAATATTTTTAGGTGAAATTAAAAGTTTAAAGATAAAAAATAAAAAAAATATATAAAAAAATCAAATAAAAGAAATGTGTTTTGATCCACTAACTAACTAGCTAACTAACTAACTAACTAACTAACTAACTAACTAACTAACTAACTAACTAACTAACTAACTAACTAACTAACTAACTAACTAACTAACTAACTAACTAACTAACTAACTAACTAACTAACTAACTAACTATTTAACTAACTAACTAACTAACTAACTAACTAACTAACTAACTAACTACCTAATTACCTAATTACCTAACTATACAATGAAACATGCTAATGTTGCTACTACTTTTATAAAAATCTAAAATTTTTCAGATTCCAAATACAGCTATTGAGAAGCTGAACTGCTTAGCTTTCACATGCAGAAAGTTTCATATAAATATCCCAAATGGTTGCCGAGATATAATCATTGAAACTTTACCTTGAAGTGGCAAATTATCACAAAATAAGACTACACAAGGTTTGACAAATTGTACCATATCTCTAAAACTTTTTAGAGATATTTAAATAAAACTTTGTAGGTTAATGAAATAGGAATTCCAGATTCCTATAAGCTATGAAAATTTTTCATAAGTTCAGTATTTAGCGAGATATAAGTGTTTAAAATTTAGTTAGAATTTTTAGCTGTTGAATTATAGTGTCAGGCGGGCCAAAGGTTGCACATCATTTAGCCAATATTCCAAACTATCATATGGTGAAACATTTATTTAAAAATCTCTTATGGTTCCCGAGTTATAGCAATTTAAAGAAAATGCTGAACGGGAATCCACCTACTAACAAATTCTGGTGACCTGGTGTTTTACCAAATTTTTTGAAATTTTTGTTTTTCGTTTTTTTGTGGCGTAAAACTAATTTTGGTTTTTACTTAATATCTCCGGTGATCTTAAAGATAATTGAATGAAATTTGGCTAGTAAATAGATTATGATATCAGCTTTCATTTTTCGAAAAATAAAAATACTGCCACGCCCACTTACAGTGAAAAAAGTGGGCGTAAACTAAAAACTACTATTTTCTTGCAAATTATGTTGTTTTTTGGGAAAAAATATGTATCAAGGAGAAGCTGAATTCCTTAGCTTTCATGTGTAGAAAGTTTCATGTAAATATTCCAAACGGTTGTCGAGATATGATCATTGAAACTTTACCTTTAAGTGGTAAATTATCACAAAATAAGACTACACAAGGTTTGACAAATTGTATAATATCTCTAAAAATTTAAGAGATATTCAAATAAAACTAGGTAGGTTAATGAAATAAGAATTCTAGATTCCCAAAAGCTATGAAAAATTACCATAAGTTCAATATTTAGCAAGATATAAGTGTTAAAAATTTAGTTAGCATTGTTAGCTGTTGAATTATAGTGTCAGGCGGGCCAAAGGTTGCACATCATTTAGCCAATATTCTAAACTATCATATGGTGAAACATTTATTTTAATACCTCTTAAGGTTTCCGAGTTATAGCAATTTAAAGAAAATGCTGAACGGGAATCCACCTACTAACAAATTCTGGTGACCTGGTGTTTTACTAAATTTTTTGAAATTTTTGTTTTTCGTTTTTTTTGTGGCGTAAAACTAATTTTGGTTTTTGCTTAATAACTCCGATGATCTTATAGATAATTGAATGAAATTTGGCTGGTAGATAGATTAAGATATGAGCTTTTCGAAAAAGTAAAAATAGTGCCACGCCCATTTACAGTGAAAAAAGTGGGCGTAAACTAAAAACTACTATTTTCTTGCAAATTATGTTGTTTTTTGTGAAACAATATGTATCGAGGAGAAGCTGAATTCCTTAGCTTTCATATGCAGAAAGTTTTATGAAAATATTCCAAACGGTTGCCGAGATATAATCATTGAAACTTTACCTTTAAGTGGTAAATTATCACAAAATAAGACTACACAAGGTTTGACAAATTGTACCATATCTCTAAAAATTTTAGAGATATTTAAATAAAACTTTGTAGGTTAATGAAATAGGAATTCCAGATTCCTATAAGCTATGAAAATTTTTCATAAGTTCAGTATTTAGCGAGATATAAGTGTTTAAAATTTAGACAGCATTTTTAGCAATTGAATTGTAATGCCAGGCGGGCCAAAGGTTGCACATCATTTAGCCAATATTCCAAACTATCATATGGTGAAACACTTATTTAAATATCTCTTATGGTTCCCGAGTTATAGCAATTTAAAGAAAATGCTGAACGGGAATCCACCTACTAACAAATTCTGGTGACCTGGTGTTTTACCAAATTTTTTGAAATTTTTGTTTTTCGTTTTTTTGTGGCGTAAAACTAAATTTGGTTTTTGCTTAATAACTCCGATGATCTTATAGATAATTGAATGAAATTTGGCTGGTAGATAGATTAAGATATGAGCTTTAATTTTCGAAAAAATAAAAATAGTGCCACGCCCATTTACAGTGAAAAAAGTGGGCGTAAACTAAAAACTACTATTTCTTGCAAATTATGTTGTTTTTTGGGAGATAAAATGTATCGAGGAGAAGCTGAATTCCTTAGCTTTCATATGCAGAAAGTTTTATGAAAATATTCCAAACGGTTGGCGAGATATAATCATTGAAACTTTACCTTGAAGTGGTAAATTATCACAAAATAAGACTACACAAGGTTTGACAAATTGTACAATATCTCTAAAAATTTAAGAGATATTCAAATAGAACTGGGTAGGTTAATGAAATAGGAATTCCAGATTCCTATAAGCTATGAAAATTTTTCATAAGTTCAGTATTTAGCGAGATATAAGTGTTTAAAATTTAGTTAGAGTTTTTAGCTGTTGAATTATAGTGTCAGGCGGGCCAAAGGTTGCACATCATTTAGCCAATATTCCAAACTATCATATGGTGAAACAATTATTTAAATATCTCTTATGGTTCCCGAGTTATAGCAATTTAAAGAAAATGCTGTACGGGAATCCACCTACTAACAAATTCTGGTGACCTGGTGTTTTACCAAATTTTTTGAAATTTTAGTTTTTCGTTTTTTTGTGGCGTAAAACTAAATTTGGTTTTTGCTTAATAACTCCGATGATCTTATAGATAATTGAACGAAATTTGGCTGGTAGATAGATTAAGATATGAGCTTTAATTTTCGAAAAAATAAAAATGGTGCCACGCCCATTTACAGTGAAAAAAGTGGGCGTAAACTAAAAACTACTATTTTCTTGCAAATTATGTTGTTTTTTGGGAGATAAAATGTATCGAGGAGAAGCTGAATTCCTTAGCTTTCATATGCAGAAAGTTTTATGAAAATATTCCAAACGGTTGCCGAGATATAGTTATTGAAACTTTACCTTGAAGTGTCACATTATCACAAAATAAGACTACACAAGGTTTGCCAGATTGTTCCATATATCTAACACTTTTAGAGATATTGTAATAAAACTTGCTAGGTGAATGAAATAAGAATTCTAGATTCCGATAAGCTATGAAGAATTTCCATAAGTTGAATATTTAGCGAGATATAAGTGTTTAAAATTTAGTTAACATTTCTGGCTATATATGAACATTGTCAGGCGGACCAAAGATTGCCCCTTGTCTTATCTAGCTTTCAATCAATCATATAGTGAAAAATTAGAAATATTTGTTATCTTTTTCAAGATAAAGCAATAACATTTTATATTAAACGAAATAAATATTACTCATACGTCACTTTTATAAATTAATATTAATAAAATTATATTACTCATACGTTACCTTTATTTCAAATTTCTTTGAATTTTTTCTTTAAATCAAACACAATTTTATAAAAACATTTTTGTATAAATTTCTTTATTATTTATATATATAATTTTGTTTTTGTTTTTATTTTATTAATTTTAGCATTTTACAAAAAGCTTATAAGCTTTAAAGTTTTGTTTTATAAACAAATTAAAATTGAATATTTTTTAATAATTTTATTAATTAATTTTATTTCAGCGTGTTGTTTTTTTGTTTTGTAATATTTTTGTTTATAAATTCTTATTAAATTTTATTTAAAAACTAAAATAAAAAATTCTAAATAATTTCTTTTTATAAATATTTTTTTAAATTTTATTACATAAACTAAGTGCACTATGCGTTTTTTTAATATTTATATTTCAATTTTTAATTTTGTTTTGATGCAAAAGGCTTTAGTTTTAATTATTTAATTATTTATTTTTACTTTTTGTTTTTAAAAAATAATAATAAAGCGTTTTATTTTTTACAAATAATTTAAACAACAAAATGGAGTTATTTTTAATTTTATATTAAGTTTCTGATTAATTAAAAAAACACATATAACAAAAAAGTTCAACTACAGTCTTTGTTTTAATTTTTATGCCATATTATTTAGTTTTTTTTTAATTATAATTTTTTCTCAAAATAAGGTTTTTAAAAATTAAATTTTTTTTGTATTTTTGATTTAAGTTGTTGTTTATTAAATAAAAAAAATATTTATAGTTGGGTTCATTTATGAGTGTGTCATCATATTTTTTATAAGTGGAAGCAGATTTTTGTTTTTGTTAATTTTAATTTATTATGTTTACGTATAATTTCTGTACATTAGGGCAGTACTGCGCTAGAAAAGAAAAAAAAAACATATTAATAAAGTTCAATACTAAGCTAATAGTTTAGTTTATCTCCTATGAATTTTTCTCAAATATTTATTTGTAACAGCTTGCTCCTTGCACCGCACCACCCTAATATATCATAAATCATTTAGTTATCTATATTTGTTGATTATTATTTTAATTAGCTTTGAATTAATTTCTGTTTGTTAATTATTATTATATTTTGTTTATTAATTAATGTGCGCTAATTTGTGCTTAAATTAAATACTCTTTATGATCTTTAAATTAAGTCATTAAATAAACAGAAACTTTGGGATTTTAAGACTGCAAATTAAATTTTAAACAATAATAGCGTTATTTATTCGAATTTCTTGAATAGATATAGAATCTAGAATATTGAGTGTAAAATTTCTTTAAAGGAGGACATTGGTCACTACACTGTAGTCTATAGTATAGTCTATAGTGTAGTATATAGTCTAGTCTATAGTCATGTCTATAGTCCATCATATAGGCTAGTCTATAGTCTAGTCTGTAATTAAGTCCATAGTTTAGTATATAGTCTAGTCTATAGTCTAGTCTATAGTCTAGTCTATACTCTAGCCTATAGTCTAGTTTATAGTCTAGTCTATAGTCTAATCTATAGTCTAATCTATAGTCTAATCTATAGTCTATTCTATAGCCTAGTCTATAGTCTAGTCTATAGTCTTGTCTATAGTCTAGTCTATAGTCTAGTCTATAGTCTAGTCTATAGTATTGTCTATAGTCTTGTTTATAGTCTTGTCTATAGTCTTGTCTATAGTCTAGTCTATAGTCTTTTCTAAAGTCTTGTCTACAGTCCATCATATAGCATAGTCTATAGTCTAGTCTTTAATTAAGTCTGTAGTTTAGTCTATAGTTTAGTATATACTCCAGTCTATAGTCTAATGTATAGTCTAGTCTATAGTCTAGAGTCTAGTCCATAGTCTTGCCTATAGTCTTGTCTATAGTCTTGTCTATTGTCTAGTCTATAGTCTAGTCTATAGTCTAGTCTATAGTCTAGTCTAAAGTCTAGTCTATAGTCTTGTCTATAGTCTAGTCTATAGTCTAGTCTATAGTCTAGTTTACAGTATTGTCTATAGTATTGTCTATATTCTTGTCTATAGTCTAGTATATAGTCTTCTCTATAGTCCATCATATAGCCTAGTCTATAGTCTAGTCAATAGTCTAGTCAATAGTCTAGTCAATAGTCTAGTCAATAGTCTAGTCAATAGTCTAGTCTATAGTCTAGCCTACAGTCTAGTCTATAGTCTAGTCTATAGTCTAGTATATAGTCTAGTCTATAGTCTAGTCTATAGTCTAGTCTATAGTCTAGTCTATAGTCTAGTCTATAGTCTAGTCTAT
>NC_060951.1:36629507-36636227 GCF_022045245.1 Lucilia cuprina | reverse complement strand
GACTATAGTCCAGACTATAGTTAAGACTATAGTCCAGACTATAGTTAAGACTATAGTCCAGACTATAGTTAAGACTATAGTCCAGACTATAGTTAAGACTATAGTCCATACTATAGTTAAGACTATAGTCCAGACTATAGTTAAGACTATAGTCCAGACTATAGTTAAGACTATAGTCCAGACTATAGTTAAGACTATAGTCTAGACTATAGTTAAGACTATAGTCCAGACTATAGTTAAGACTATAGTCCAGACTATTATAATCCAGAAATTTTAACTACACAATTTTTTTATAAAATTTTTCCAAAAGAAAGGCTTTTTTTAACCGAAACTTATTGCTGGGTAATATATTGCAAAATTATTGTTTTTTTTTTTTTTTTTGTAAAACCCTTATTGTTTCTTTGTGTATGTGTTATTGTGAAATTTTATTTTTTGTTAAACCAAAAAAGCTTTGATGTTAAATGTGTTTTTGCAACAGCAACTGAAAAAAACATTTTTTTGCTTTTAAAAGGTTTTTAGAAACAAACGTTTTTATGAAAATGTTTGAAGATAAAATTTTATGTGAAATATTGTATGTGTAAATATGTTTGTTTTTTGTTACATACACAAAAAATGTATAAAAATATTTTGCCAAATGTATCGGTTTCACACTTTAAGTAAAAAAGAAAAAAGACAATCATTTTAATTTTCCAAAAAAAAGTTGTATTTTTTTACATCCACAACAACAATTATCACACAAAATATTCCAAAATTTTTCATTCATTAAATTAAGACAAATTTACATTTAAATTTAAGAACTATGACCAAAAATTACTAAATTTTCTTAAGAGAACATTTTAAATTTTTTTTATTATTAGGATCAAAATTTATAAGATTTTATTGAAATGTTTGTCGGCAAAGTTTTTTTAGAGAAAACATTGTCGACAAAGTTTTCTTATAGAAAACATTGTCGATAAAATTTCCTTATAGAAAACTTTGTTGTTTAAGTTTTCTTTTGTAGCCTCCGTTAGGATAGTGTTCTACTCTAGTAGACCGGAGGTAGTAGGGCTCTGATTAAGGAGTGGCCAATAAAGGCGACGTTTTGTTATAGAAAACTTTTTTGGTAAAGTTTTTTTAAACAAAACTTTCTCCATAAAGTTTTCTTATACAAAACAAAACAACTTTTTTAATCAATTCTTCTTATAGAAAATCTTGTCGTTAAAGTTTATATATAGAAAGCTTTGTCGATCAAGTTTTTCTAAAGTTAACTTTTTTAACAATGACAATTGTTAATATGTTTTGTATTCAAAATATATTTTATTAATTTCGTTCTTTAAGAAACTTTTAAAAACCTCGAAATCGACAAAACTTTTTCGTACATATACTCTAGACAATATATACACAGATTCATAACATTTTAACGCTTATAGATATTACAACATTATTAGATTATAGAATATTTGCTTTTTATTCATAACACATACACTGCACGAAAGTATTGTATATATCAAGAGAAGAAATTTTACAGGGTGTGTGCAAAATGGATGCGATATTTTTCATAAAATATAACGTTAAAATTCAAACATCTTAAAACAATATTAATTTATTTAAAAAACAAGAGGAATTTCTGCTTTAGTCATATAAGCTTTATTTATCTTCTTCATGTATTTCAATAACCAAGTAATGAGCAGATTTAGAATGATTTAAAATTTTATAAAAAGCTTTTTTAAGTAATGCTACTTAAAAAAGCTTTTTGATTTAAAATGTTAATACCCTAAAAGTTTTCCAAAGCTTTTTTACAACATGCCAAATAACTTATAGTAATAAAACATATAAATATATATTATATTTAGACTGAAAAAACTATAGTAAAAGAAAAAGCTTTTTTAACGCCTAAACAGAATTTTTAATTAAAATTCTTTCTTTTTTAATGCTTTATGAAAAGCCTTTTAATTAATCGCATGAACTTGGAAGTTTGATCTCAAAAAGTCGTAAAAATTTTGTAAAAGCTTTCGGTAAAGCTTATCTAAAGTAATAAAACTTAGATAAAGCTTTGAGCTTAAATATTATATTTTTAACTATTATAACCATAAAGGGTCTTTTGAGTTGTTGTGGGGCAACATTTTTGTATATTTTACGACAAAATGAAAAAGAAAGCTTTTTAAGTAGTTTAATCTTAAATTTATGAATGATTTAAAATTAAAGCTTTTTTAAAGCTTTACAAATAGTTTATTATTAGTAATATATTAAAGTAATGCCACCTAGTTAAAGATAAAAACTGATTGTTTAAGAATTAAGCTTTTTTGTTTTTGTTGGGCAAAAGAAAACTTTGTTAGTTATGCATACTTATAAAGAACTTTTACGGCAAGGTTTTCTTAATACAACTTTGTTAATCGAGCTTTTTTTTACAAATTTGAATAATAAGCTTTTTACAGCTTTTTAAACTTTTACGACAAGATGAAACTTATTTTGCAATAATTTACGAAAAATTTTAATAAAAAGCTTTTTATAGCATTTTACGACACGAATTTAAAACGAAAACTTTTTAGAGCTTTTTATGTACTTTAATATCAAATTGTGAATGTGAAAGTAAAACAATTTGACTATTAGAGCTTTTGAAACATTTAACATAACAAACTTTTTGCCACACCCTGTAAATATTAACATTCTATCATCAACATCATTGTCATGAACTTATGAATATAACTTCACCAAATATTATAATAATAATAAATACTTTAAAAATACTTAAGTTTTACTTTTTATGTTTTTCTTTGCAATTATATAAATATTATAAAAAAATAGATATATTCAATAAAATGATTCAATTTATTTAAATGAATAAAAACTCTATTTAGAAGAGAAAAAAACGCTTTTTTATGTGTTCAATGTTTGTGTTGTGTGTGTTTAAAAGTTCTATACAGAAACAAATCGTATAAATAAAGAAACTTTATAATAAACTATAACTACATATGTACTATATATCTTTCTCTATCTATAACTATCCGTCTTTTTCTTCCTATTTCTTTTTTATCTTTCTCTATCCAAATGTTAAATGATATTTTGGCTTTGAAAATTTTAAACACAATTTAACAATTAAATTTGAAAATTTGTAAAAACCAAAAACATATTTATTCCATCCTACTACCAACACCACCCCAATAAACACCTCCATCCAAATTCCCCCCCAAAATCAACAATGTTTTTTCTTTCATTCTTTCCAATCACCACCCCATCTGTTAACAGAATTTGAGGATGGTTGGGATAGCATCGAATTGATACCGAATATTATATTAAATCCTGGTTTCTGTGAAACAGATGGTCAAACAGCCGCACCACGTACCGTTATCTTTGGCGGAGACGATGACAGCGATGACAGTTGTGAATCAGAATCGGACCATGAGCCACGCATGGA
This sequence comes from Lucilia cuprina, assembly GCF_022045245.1. Taxonomy (NCBI): domain Eukaryota; kingdom Metazoa; phylum Arthropoda; class Insecta; order Diptera; family Calliphoridae; genus Lucilia; species Lucilia cuprina. The sequence continues at coordinate 36,632,833 of NC_060951.1, read as the reverse complement.
AAAATTCAAACGTAAATTATCGGTATTCTTTACAGATCCCACCATTTATCGTTCGCATATTTGAGAAGAGTACAAAAAAATGATTTTATTTTGTAAAGAATTTTATTTATTTATTTAGTTTAGTAAGATTTATTAAATTGTTTTTTTTTTAAGATTTGTTGGACTTTTTAAAATTTTTGATTTAGGATATTTTTTTATTTAAAATTTAAAATTAATGTATAAAAAATATATCAAAAATGTGCTTATGGTTAAACCTGTTAAATAAAAAACAAATTAAATTAAATTTAAGAAATTGTTGAGTATAAAATAAAAACGAGCTTTTGTTACAATGAAAAAAAACTAAAAATTTAAATTAAGTGAACCTAAAGTTAAATTAAAAGTCAGAAAAGAGAAATATAAAGTTTATAGTGCAGAATATAGACAAATCAGCTTATAGTCCAAACTATATTGCAAACTGTAATTTAGTTAAGTCTAGTCCAGAGCTAAATATCGTCCAGTAATATAGCGTAGTCTATAGTCCAATCTAAATTTTAGTCTATAGTACAGACTACAGTCTAATTTGCTCTATAAAGTCTAATTTACTCTATAGTTTATATTATAGTTCATATATTATAGTTTATAGTCAAGTCTATAGTCCAGTCTATATATAGTCTAGCCTACAGTCAATTCTGTAGCCCAGACTATAGTCAAGTCTATAGTCCAGTCTATAGTTAAGACTATAGTCTAGCCTATAGTCAAATGTAAAGTCCAGACTATAGTCAAGTCTGTAGGCAGGTCAAGTCAATAGTCTAGGCTATAGTCTAGGCTATAGTCAAGTCTATAGGCTGGTAGGGTCAATAGTCTAGGCTATGCTATAGTATACACTATAGTCTAGGCTATAGTCAAGTCTATAGTCTAGACTATAGTCAAGTCTAGACTATAGTCTAGTCAAGTCTATAATAGAAACTATACTATAGTCTATAGTCTAGACTATAGTCAAGTCTATAGTTTAGACTATAGTCAAGTCTATAGTTTAGACTATAGTCTAGCCTATAGTCAAATGTAAAGTCCAGACTATAGTCTCGGCTATAGTCTATACTATAGTCTAGGCTATAGTCTATACTATAGTCTAGGCTATAGTCTATACTATAGTCTAGGCTATAGTTTATACTATAGTCTAGGCTATAATCTATACTATAGTCTATACAATAGTCTAGGCTACAGTCTACACTATACTATAGTCTAGGCTATAGTCTATACTATACTATCGTCTAGGCTATAGTCTATACTATAGTCTACACTATAGTCTAGGCTATAGTCTATACTATAGTCTAGGCTATAATCTATACTATAGTCTATAGTCTAGGCTATAGTCTAGGCTATAGTCTATACTATAGTCTAGGCTATAGTCTAGGCTATAGTCTATACTATAGTCTACACTATAGTCTAGGCTATAGTCTATACTATAGTCTAGGCTATAATCTATACTATAGTCTAGGCTATAGTCTATACTATAGTCTAGGCTATAATCTATACTATAGTCTAGGCTATAGTCTACACTATAGTCTACACTATAGCCTACACTATAGTCTAGGCTACAGTCAAGTCTATAGTCTAGACTCTAGTCAAGTCTATAGTCTAGACTATAGTCAAGGCTATAGTCTAGACTATAGTCAAGTATATAGTCTAGACTATAGTCTAGTTAAGTCTATAGTGAAGACTTTAGTCTAGACTATAGTCAAGTCTACAGTCAAGACTATAGTCAAGTATATAGTCTAGACTATAGTCAAGTCTATAGTCTAGACTGTAGTCAAGTCTATAGTCTAGACTATAGTCAAGTATATAGTCTAGATTATAGTCAAGTATATAGTCCGGACTATAGTCAACTCTGTAGACCAATTTCTACTCAATTCAATAGTCCAGTCTAGTCTACACTCAAGTCTAATCCAGACTATAATGAAGTACACTGTTTATAATATAGTCAAGTCAGGTGTATAATTCAGACTATAGTCATGTCTACAGTCCAGACAAGTCAAGTATATAGTCTAGACTATAGTCAAGGTTGTAGTTTCAATTATAGTCTAGGCTATAGTGGAATCTATAGTCAAATCTGTAGTTAAGTCTATATTCCAGACAATAGTCAAGTCTATAGTCCAGAATATAATCAAGTCTATAGTAAAGACTATAATCAAGTCTATAGTTCAGAATATATTCAAGGCTATAATCCATATTTTAGTCTATAGTACAGATTATTCATACTCCAGCCAGTAGTCTAGCCTAAAGTGCAGACTGTAGTCGAGTGAAAAAAAGTGAAGACAACCCGACTCAATATATATTTCTCTTTTCTGACCTTTAACCCCAAAATGACTACAATAAGAAATTAAGAAAAAAAAACACTTCATACATTAAAACATTAAATTAAAACAAAAAAGCTTTTTTTAATGCATAACAAAACTGCATTGTTGTTGATTAATTTTTAGGTCTTGAATACTTTTGTTGACATTTTGATAAAAAAAAATGTTTAAAAAACACTGCCAATTGTTTAATATTCTAAAAAGTTGGCATATACTAATATTAAATTACATATATTATTTCTTAATTATTTTACTTTTATATAATTTACGGGTTGTTCTAAAAATAATTTATTATTACCAAAGTAAATATTACATGAATAAATAATTGGCTTAAAAGCAGAAATTTTGCAAAAAAAATAAAAATAAATAAAACTTCCAAAACATAATAAATGCATTATTGATGATAATAAATAAACATATAATTATAATATAAAGAAAATGAATAATTGTACATTTTAAAATAAAAAAGAAATAATTAAATAATATAATAATAATCTTAATATATATAAAGCGTTTGATAACATTATTAAGAAATTAAATAATTATAATTATTGCTGTGATAACAAAAAGTAATTTTCAATTGATAACAATTTATAAAATAAGAGGAAAATTAATACAATTTAAAACAAACGCTACTAAAATTACTTCAATTCTCATAATAAATATTGCTTTTAAATGTTTTTAAAACTTTTAATTTTAAATTAAAATATTATTGCTTTGTTATATTAAATATATAAACTTTTTATTACTTAGAGACATCTAAGTCACCAATTCTAGAATTCTTTCTTTGGAAGCAAATTGTGACCAGACTAGACTATAGGTCTACATATAGACTAGACTATAGACTAGAGTATAGACTTGACTATAGACTAGACTATAGACTAGAGTATAGACTTGACTATAGACTAGACTATAGACTAGACTATAGACTAGACTATAGACTAGACTATAGACTAGACTATAGACTAGACTATAGACTAGACTATAGACTAG
>NC_060951.1:36627027-36629407 GCF_022045245.1 Lucilia cuprina | reverse complement strand
TTGCTATAGTCTGGACTATAGTCTTTGCTATAGTCTGGACTATAGTCTTTGCTATAGTCTGGACTATAGTCTTTGCTATAGTCTGGACTATAGTCTTTGCTATAGTCTTTACTATAGCCTGGACTATAGTCTATTATATAAACTATAGGTCTTCACTGTAGTCAGGACTATATATGTGGTAATAACTATTGTCTGGACTATAGCCTTAACTACAGTATGGACTATAGCTTTAACTATAGTCCTAACTGTAGTCTGGATTGTAGTCTTAAATATAGTCGTGGACATAGTTTTAACTAAAGTCTAGGCTATAGACTCACTATAGACTGGACTAAAGTGACACTATAATCAGGATTATAGTGTTGACATAAATCGGTATTATAGAGTTAATTATATTTTTAACTATAGTCTTAGCTATAGTCTGAACTATCGTCATGGCAATAGTCTCAATAGAAAATTAAAAAAAAAAAAAATATATTGCTGGTTATAAATGCATCTATAAGTTTCACATTATTTTTGTAAATAACTGTAAACACACAAAAAAACTATTTACAGCCAAAAAATTAACCAAAAAAACACATAAAATTTTAAGTTAAGCATTAACAACATCCACAATAATATGTTGATGCTGCTGATGATGGAGATTCTCGAGATCATGATTATGATCACCACCACTATCATCATCGACAACAACAATAATATTATTTGAAACATCACTACTACCATGTCTAGTATTATTAAAATATGAAATTTTTTGATTATTTTGATTACTATTAATACAAATAGAATTTGTTTCAGTACCCGCTTGAGATGATTGATAGCACTCTTTGGTTAGAACTATACATAATCCAATAGCTAATATCACAAATGTTCCAAGTACTATACTGACAGCAACAATCCATATACGTGGATCAAAATTATCTAAATCTGGTTGTATAAGGCGTATTAAATCTAAAAACGTTTATTATATTAAGTATAAAAGGGAAATGTGCGAGAAAGAGAGATATAATGTAACGAAAAGGGAGAAAAATTAGAAAGTAAGAAATAGATGGGTGATGATTATTAAGTAGAGTTATTAAAAAAAGGTGCCATGAAGTTTCAAAGATAACGAGTTATGATTTGAAAAGATAAGTATATATGAAGAATGAATTTATATACGAGGGACACAATAATAATTCGAATAAAAAGGATTAATTAAGATAGGAAAGGAGATATCCAAATTAGGAATATGAAGAAAAGAGAATAAAGGAAATAAAATACATTTATAACATTAATTTTAATAGTAGTAATAGTTACACCAAATATATAAACACCATTTCCAAAGAAAATATACAATTATCAATTTCATCATCTTTTGCGGATTTCAAAATATTCACAACTTATTTTTTATAAATTATTCACTCTATAAGTTAAGAGTAAAGTTTAACTAATTGTATTCTGTAAAATTTAATTTCCTTTACGAAATGGTGTTTTTTACAACTTATATAAAATAATATTACAATACAATAATTATACTTAAATAATAGTATTTTTTTTAACTAAAACATCGATACAACATTTAAACAAAATTTTTTTGAAATAAATACAATAATTACTCTAAATGAAGATTATGTTTTTTAAAATTAAGTTTCAATGAAATTTTAAATACTGCGGGTTTCTCTTTTTTTTTTAAACATGTAAAATTTCCCAAATAGCTTTATAATACTTAAATAACTTTAACACTTTCGGTTTTTTACTTTTGGTTTAAACTCTCTTTTTTGTACTCAAATATTTTAAAAGTAAAACTAACGTTCGAAAAATATTTATAACGTTTTAAAAATATTAACTCACCTTCTTCTTTTGTTTCCGGTAATGTTGTAACATTTGTTGTAACAACTTCACCACTTCCTAATTGATTGTTGGCCCATATTCGAAATTCATATGTGGTATTGGGTTCCAAACGATAAACTTCCATTTGTCGCTGAAAAAATTGTGTAAAAATGTCAAATGGAAAAATTAAATATTTATAAAACACAATAAAATTGAAAAACAATCACGATGCCACAACTGGTTATAGATAGATTGGTTAATAGATAGATAGATAGATAGATAGATAGATAGATAGATAGATAGATAGATAGATAGATAGACAGATAGATAGATAGATAGATAGATAGATAGATAGATAGATAGATAGATAGATAGATAGATAGATAGATAGATACATTGGTTAATAGATATATAGATAGATAGATAGATATATAGATAGATAGACAGACAGACAGCAGACAGATAGATAGACAGGTAGACAGATGGATAGATAGATAGATAGATAGATAGATAGATAGATAGATAGATAGATAGACAGATAAATAGATAGATATATAGATAGATAGATAGATAG
>NC_060951.1:36625220-36626927 GCF_022045245.1 Lucilia cuprina | reverse complement strand
GTCTAGTCTATAGTCTAGTCTATAGTCTAGTCTATAATCTAGTCTATAGTCTAGTCTATAGTCTAGTTTATAGTCTAGTCTATAGTCTAGTCTATAGTCTAGTCTATATTCTAGTCTATAGTCTAGTCTATATTCTAGTTTATAGTCTAGTCTATAGTCTAGTCTATATTCTAGTCTATAGTCTAGTCTATAGTCTAGTCTATTGTCTAGTATTGTCTATAGTCTAATTTATAGTCTAGCCTATAATCTAGTCTATAGTCTAGTCAAAGTTATAGTCTATAGTCTATAGTCCAGTCAATAGTGTAATCTATAGTCTAGCCTATAGTGTAGTTTTTAGTCTAGTCTTTATTCTGGTCTATAGTTTAGTTTATTGTCTAGTCTAAACTTTAGTGTATATTCTTCTTTATAGTTTATTCTGTAATGTAGTTTAAAGTGTAGTCTAAAGTATATTCTGTATTATAGTCTATTATTTAGTCTATAATAAATTTCTAAAATTTTAAGACCTAAATTAACTACTACATATTTTTATTATAAGTAAGAACTATTTTAAATTTGCAATTTTCCATGCCTGCTGCAGTTAAGAAATTCATCAGAAAATTGTGGTTTTTCCAGATTATTACAACAATGACACATATTTCAATTTATGTCAAGAATATTTTCTGTATAAATCATTTAAATAACAAATAAACTAAATCAGTTGTATATCAAAATAAAATTTATGCAATTTGTATTACAAAAATATACATTTATACGATAATTGCATTTTATATTAAATCACACTTTACCAACTCTTAATAATTCTTCCCCTTACCACCCTAACGTATACGTTATATTTATTATGTGAAATAAATATTTATTACACATACGCAATAATATTGTAACCCATATAAAAATGGTAAATTATACAACATCTCTTCCATCTGCAATTTCATAAATTCTTTTTAAATTTTAGAATATTTGATTTTTAAACTGCAATTCTAACACTTTAGTTCAGTTTAATATAGTTGGTCTCTGTGAAAATAATTTTCTTTTTTTTTTTGAAAAAAACATAAGTTTTCTAAACTATTTCAATTTACTTGACTCTTGAAACATTTTATTATTGTAATTCTGCTGTTTTTATATGCATTTATTTATTTTTTTATTATTTCCAGTGCTAACAGTATTAACATCAACTATCAAATACAACGAATACGTGACAGATAAAGGGGAAAATATTTCAATACCATGTATTGCTGATGGCAACATAATGTGGGTCAAAGAAAATGGCAGTAATAATAGCACAATTATACAGGTAATTTTAACATTTGAAATAAACCACATACGTATGTATATTTTTGTATATTTTACATATGTACATATATTATACTTATACTTACTACTCCTTGTCCTACTTGTTCTTTAGATTACCTTTATTTAAGGGTATTTAGGTATAGGTCGTTGATGGTTAAGCTTATTTGGGTGGGTGTATGTATGTAAGATAATAATTGCAAAATTTTATATGCAATTTACATATTAAATTTTTTAACTTAAAAACCACAAAAACTTAACTATTTCAAAGTTTACAACATTTTACAGTGGTATAGTTAGAATATCATTTTGTAGATAGATATATAGATAGACAGATAGATAGATAGATAGATAGATAGATAGATAGATAGATAGATAGATAGATAGATAGATAGATAGATAGATAGATAGATAGATAGA
>NC_060951.1:36622165-36625069 GCF_022045245.1 Lucilia cuprina | reverse complement strand
GATAGATAGATAGATAGATAGATAGATAGATAGATAGATAGATAGATAGATAGATAGATAGATAGATAGATAGATAGATAGATAGATCGATAGATAGTTAGTTAGTTAGTTAGTTAGTTAGTTAGTTAGTTAGTCGGTTAGTTAGTCAGTTAGTTAGTTAGTCAGTCAGTTAGTTAGTTAGTTAGTTAGTTAGTCAGTTAGTTAGTTAGTTTGTTAGTTAGTTAGTTAGTTAGTTAGTTAGTTAGTTAGTTAGTTAGTTAGTCAGTTAGTTAGTTAGTTAGTTAGTTAGTTAGTTAGTTAGTTAGTTAGTTAGTTAGTTAGTTAGTTAGTTAGTTAGTTGGTTAGTTAGTTAATTAGTTAGTTAGTTAGCTGATTTGTTAGTTACTTTAGTCACCTACTTAGTATCCCCAATACTCATTTTCCATAATATATTTTCCAATTGTGTCTATACCTCAGAAACGTCCTACTTATTCCGTATTTTCATTCCATTTACAATATTTATTTGTTGTTTGTGTTCTCACTCCCACCCCAGACAGGTAAATATTTGGTACTCACAAATGTCTCGGCTTCCGATAAAGGTTTGTACGTGTGTTTTGCTGCTGTGACATCTAGTCAAAGTCTGGAATATGATGACCACAATGACAACAATAGTACTTCATTAAGAGAACATAAACAACAAATTGATAAAGATGATGAAGTAGAACAAAATGACGATGAGAATGGTGAAGACGATGATGACAGAAATGAACAAGTGCTTTTAACATCGACTACAACAAAAATAAATCATGATAATGATACAACATTTGTTAAGCCTTTAGTAGAAAATAAAAATATGATAATACACAAAACAACAGCAACAACAACACAAAATGCTTCAACTACCTCAATGCTTCCAATGCCTAATGTAACTAGAACAGCTACAACAACAAAAACACCAACTTTATCAGTTTCAGCCTCAGCTTCTGCCTCCGCAACAACAGCAACTACAACAACTATAGTTATTAAAACCTTTACGAATGCTAATATTTCCACGCTTCACCTAACAAATCACACCCGAAACCCTGACCACAACAGCAACAACAACACAAATAGCAGCAGCAGCAACAGTTATCACAGTTTTAGCAATAGCAATAGCGGCAGCAACAGTAATAGTAGTAGTGATTTAAATTTTACCACTTTTTCCCCCATTACCACCAGCACCACTATTGATGACATAGAAGAACAAGAATTTCAAGCATTCCAAAAAATTAATCTAACTGTTCGTACCCCACCTGGCCCGGTAACTAAATTGTACTTTAAAGCTTCAACAATTTTGGGTTTCCTGATTTGGCGTTTTAATAAAACCAATTCGGGTGGTTATCCAGTTCGCAGTTTTACTGCGGAATTTCGTAATGTTTCGTATGTCTCACCACCGTTTAATAGTAGTTTTGAGCATAAATGGAGTCGTATGGATCCCATAAATATTGCACCAAATGTGGTAAGTTGTCAGTATTGTTTAAAAAGTAATATTGTTGTAAATTAGTTATAGCTTAGTAATCTTTCTTGCAAAGTTATAAAAACCCTAAGTTTACCTTGTAATAATTTCCTAACTATTGAACTAACTAGTTCCGAAATAAAAACTTACTTATTAAGTTTGTAAAAGTGTATTTCTCTATATTTTCAAATTAAATTTATTTCATTACATTTTTATAGTTTTATTTTTTTCCCAGTATCAAAATAATTTCGCAATTAAATTAATTGGCAAATCCAATAGATATTTGTTTGCTCTTCTATAGTCTGTAGTTATACAAATGAATATTTGCGGTCATTTCACACATTAAACTAATTTTATAATTTAAAATGTTTTTGTAAAGAATTTTTCACGTTAATGGCCTCATTACAAATTTATTGACAAATAGTTATTTCATTTCATTTATTTACGAAAATATTTAAATTAGTTGTATTGAATGTAATATAAAGTAATGTAATTGTTGTGTACAAATGAATGTCAATGCAAAAAATAAATAACGTTTTTATTTCGTCAAATACCCTACGTTTGAGGCAAGTGGCATAATTGACATTTTGAATAAAAAAAAATTTCATATAAATATAAAAATATAGATTTTGTTGTTTAGATTATTATTGTAGACTGAAGTACATACTAGTATATAGAATATGAAAAGTGTATAGCCCAGAATATGGTTCAGATATTAGTATATAGACCGGAATGTAGTTCAGACTTAGTCCATAGTATCTGTAGTCCATAGTTTAAACTTAGTCTGCAGTATTGTTAAAACTGTCCTCCAAATTATATGTAGTTCATGCTATAGTTCAGACTATAATCAGAGTATAATCCAGTCTATAATCTGTCTATAGTCTTCATTATAGTTGAGAACAAAACTACTGCAAAGGCTGTGGTTCGTAGAGTATAGTATACCGTGTATTCTTGACTGTAGTAGCTAGTTCAATCAATAGTTCGGATTAACCACCAAAGTATTTATCTATCTATCTATCTATCTATCTATCTATCTATCTATCTATCTATCTATCTATCTATCTATCGATCTATCTATCGATCTATCTATCTATTTATTTATTTATCTATCTAACTATCGATCTATCTATTTATCTATCTATCTATCTATCTATCTATCTATCTATCTATCTATCTATCTATCTATCTATCTATCTATCTATCTATCTATTTATCTATTTATCTGTCTATCTATCTATCTATCTATCTATCTATCTATCTATCTATCCATCCATCTGTCTATCTATCTACCTATCTATCTACCTATCTATCTATCTATCTATCTATCTATCTATCTATCTATCGATCTATCTATTTATCTATCTATCTATATATCTATTTATCTGTCTATCTTTCTATCTATCTATCTATCTATCTATCTATCTATCTAT